>NC_138497.1:19531371-19771371 GCF_964252035.2 Podarcis erhardii
CACTGTTTCCTGCTATTCGTAACAAATAGGTTGACTGGTAATGGGGAAGTGTCTCCCTCAGATGCTTGGCTCCCCAGCCATTTAAATCTTTATATGCTAATAGCTTAGCCATGAATTGGTCTTGGAAGCTTGCTGGCAGCCTGTCACTTTTCTATATTTACGTGTCTTTTTCTCCATTCTCCTTTTCCAGCCATTCCATTCCTTTCCGTTCTCTCATCCCTCAACAGTCAGGTACACATATGGCGTGCCTATATTAAATTTGCATTTTTGTCAGGATCGATGGAATACTTTGATTGCTAATGTCAGCAGATGATGGCGGTGTTTTTTTCTTCTTGTTATGCTTTGACAAATAAAATTTAAATAAAACAAACTACCAGTTTACCTTTTGTGGGCACTGAGTTGGTCTTTTTTTCAGGGTGTGGGGCTCAGTTGTTTTGTTTTTTAAAAGATTATTGTTGTTCTACAAACCTCAAGGTTACCTTGAATCTGCTGGTAAGTGATAAAACTTGAAGAACTGAATCAGAATCAGAATATAATGTGAGAATGGTTTCTTTACTTTTCTTCCATTTTAGGAACATGGGAAGCTGCCTTATATGGAATTGGACCATGAGTCCATCTTGATCAGGGTTTCCCAAACTTGGGCCTTTTGGATTACAATTCCCATCATCCCTGACCACTGGTCCTGCTAGCTAGGGATGATGGTAGTTGTAGTCCAACAACAGCTGGAGACCCAAGTTTAGGAAACTCTTATCTAGATAAATATTGTCTACACTGAGTGGCAGTGACTCACCAGGGTTTCAGACAGGATAATTCCCAGCCCTGCCTAGAGCCGTGATTGAATCTGGGATGTTCTGCATGCAAAGAAGATGCTTTCCCACTAAATAAAATATCTTAGAGGATTTATGAAGGCTGTGTTGCTTAGGACACACAGTTGGTTTCTTTTATTTGCCTACTTGAGCGACCATAATGCCCACAAATAAATAAATAGCAGTATCCAAGGACAGAGAGAGAGAGAGAGAGAGAGAGAGAGAGAGAGAGAGAGAGAGAGAGGTGTTTTTCTTCTTCTTCCTGCTGCAGCAGAGATATCATGTTTAGGCTAGAGATGCTCAGATAGTGCCTTTTAGATAGACTCTGTTCTGTTAGTCCTTGTTTATTGACTCAAGCGTGTCTCTTTATTTCCGAGTGAACTGAAATGCATCATTAAGTGAATGGAAAAATAACACATAATAGCTCCACTTCTTTTTCCCTGTGTAATTTTACTAGCTTTAAGTAGGATGGTTTGCAAAAGAGGGGGGGGGGGACAATTGCACAGAAAACACATTTCCCCTCTTCGTTTATGTATGAACATCTTTCTTTTTCCTCAGAAGGAATGTTGGCTGTCTCCTACTCTATAATCAAAAATGGGATTTGCCATATACTGAATGAGACCACTCACCTATTAAGTGCAACACCTTCCATCATCTGCATTTGGTCTATATAATTGTGCAGCAAACGTGATATACACAATTAAAAACTGCCTCAGATTCTGTTGCAGCTTGGAAATTCAAGGAGATCATGGAGATTCAAAAAGTCTCAGCCATCCAGTTTTTCCCTTTGCAATGGTTTTGAAGGCCCACAGTGCACCTTGCAATTTGTATGTCTTGAGTTGTGCTAGAGGGCTTTGACACTTACATCTTGAGGAAATGATGGCTATTCATTTAGTCTGGGGGTTCCAATATTGTACATTCCAGAGGTTTGTACTACAACTCCCATAATTCCCGACCATTGCCCATGCTGGCTGGGGCTGATAAGCATTGTGGTCGACAACATCCAAAGGGCTCCACGTTGGTTACCTTTGGTTTAGTCAAATAAATGACATGAATAAAATTGAATTTCTAGATCTGGCAAGAAGCCCTTTTCAGGCATATACTATAGAAAACTCTCATGGGTTACATGGCATTGTGAATATCATTTCTTACTATATAATAAAATTGCAAGGATGTTGTCATGCAGCAGTCTATGTGGCTGCCTGTTGGTGACCATGCAAACTACAGTGTAATGACAAAACAGCAGGCGAGCAGGAGAGGGAGGCAGGCAGAGAGAGTGAGTGAGCAAATAAGTGGGTGACTCAGACAGACAGGCTGGTGGAGAGAACTGGCAGGTGAGTGGGCAGGCGAGAGATTGGTGAGGGTGGAGCAAGTGAGCAGTGTCGGTATTGGCTGGCCCAGGCAAGCCACAGAGGAACATGTAGGAAGGTTGGGGCAGCCCTTCAGCATCAATCCTACTCTGCTGCCAACCTCACACCTTTCTCTTCTACATTCCTCTCCCCACACCAGTGGAATAGGGAAGGTATAAGCCACCCCACACTGATCCTAGCCATTGGGTGGCTTAGCCTTAGACCTTCCTCTTTCCATTTCATGCTGCTACTGCCACTTTCAGGGAAGAGGGGAATAGAGGAAAGAAAGTATTTCCCCCTCTTCTACTCCACTTGCTGTTGCTGTTGAAGGCAAAAGATAAAAACCAAGCGCTTAAAATATGTTGAATTTGATAATACTGTGGTCACTATTCCTATATGGTTGATCAACACTTTCTTCTTACACCAGGTTCTGAGTAAGTCTTTGGTCACCTCTCCACTGGTCAGTTCTATGTTCAACTGTTCTAGAGCATAGTCATTCAGAAATTTATGGAAATATACTGCATATTTGATAAGTTGGGAGTAAATGAAGTCACCCAGGACTCCTTTAGATGCTTCCTATGGTTTGCCTGGGATTTTTTTGACAGGGGGTGGGCACATGGATTTATGCCGACACAAAATGTATCAAATTATTTTCCATTCCAAAGCTATGGTCATGCTTCTTCTTCTTCTTCTTCTTCTTCTTCTTCTTTTGAAAAAAGGAATATGGATTGCCCCTCTAGATTTTCTAAACGTTCATTTTAGTTCTCCTTATACAGTTCACAAACCACATTACATTTTACATCTCTCTTATAGAAATTATCCTGTGTGTACGAAGCCAAAGACAGCCAAATGAATGTTCGTGTTTGTGCTTTCTAAATCAATGCAATTCATAAATAAAAGAAACACAGTTAATAAATACTGAAAACAAAATATATATATAAAGAACAAAGGGGGCACCTAAAGCTTGTGGCAGTGTCAATTTGGCCCTAACGACCCTCTTCTAAAACGTATTTATCTGGAAGTAACACACACATTTCAATGACACTTATTTGCCTCTTATTTCCAAGGATGTATGATTATAATTGGTTTGTTTAAGCTATAACTACACTACACATAAGAGTGTATTCTCAATTTCATTGTGATGTTTCAAGGTTAAGGGAGATATCCTAGAGGTAAAACTATGAGAGAGCTACAAACATCACAGTCCTGATTCAGGTCTAAAAGTGAATTAATTTTTCACTCTAACTTCGAGTACAAGGTTGATTGCGGGAGGGGATTTGCCATAAAGGTGCCAAAGGATAGAGAGGCACCTATCTGCATCCGTAATGAATCATAGCCAATGAAGGCTTTTCATTTTTCTTGGAAGTTTGGGCTGTGCATTGCTATTTTTTCCTTGTCCATGTGGGAAGTAGCACATTGAAACATGTTCACCACCTTCTCTGGCCACCTTGAAAATGAGTGTGAGCACTGGCCGGGTGTTCAGATTTCAAACAGAGAATTTTAACAGCAATGAACTACGTTCCAAATTTCATTCCTATACTTCAATATCTCTGAGGCAGATCCAGGGCCTGATTTAGGTTTAATGAGGCCCTAAGCTACTGAAGGTAATGGGGCCCTTTATATGTCCAGCTGTCTGTTGTCAACAACAAATTTTAGTTTATTTTTGTGTATTTTTGGTCTTTGTTGGAAGCTGCCCAGAGTGGTTGGGGAAACCCAGCCAGATGGGCAGGGTACAAATAATAAATTATTGTTGTTGTTGTTGTTGTTGTTGTTGTTGTTGTCGCTGTTTTTTGTGTTGAATATATGCTATATGGTAATTTATGGACCTAATAGGTATCTAAAGCCATTTGCCACTGTTGCTGTAAATAAGTTTTATTTTATTTGTTTTTTTATGTTTTATTTTGGAAATGTACATCCAGGTTTTTTTTCCCTTTAAATTTTTTGGGACCCCCAAGAGAGTGGCGCCCTAAGCTATAGCTTTTTTAGCTTATACGTAAATCTGGTACTGGGCAGATCCTGCATTGTGCTTCATGTTAAATGAGGAGCCCAAGCTTCAAAGCCAGAATTATGTTGCAAATGCAGGAGATTTGAGGACACAGGCCAGGGGGGGAGTCCTATCACACAGGCAGAAATCCTTGCACTGATGGAACTCCTTGCTGACTGAGATCAGACAGGCCTCTCCCCTGCTGAACCTCAGATACTTGGTGAATATTTGTTTTCTTTAGGAATTTCCTGATTTTATGGTTACTTTCAACTGGATTCATCATTTATATCTTTTTTGGCACCCCCGTTTTTCAACATGGTGTTAAGCATTATATGTTAAACATTAGACAAATCAAATAAATATAACCTCCCCACAGGAAAATCATGGCAAATGTTCAATTAAATATTGATGGGGAGACATCATGTAACTTCCACGCAAAATTTGAGCAAGCAAATCAGGACGGATGCTCAATAAACAGGTCATCTGAACGAGCCCTTCGTTGCAGATCCTTAAATCTTATGAACCAACATAATAATCTCTCTGCAACGGGAGAAGTCACAGCTGCATGAATACTCTGAAATGCGGGCAGGCAAGTTTTTCAACGGATCCTGAAGAATCCACAGGATTTCAGCTGCTCCGCCAGCTGTCGCCCACACTAGCATTGAGTATGGGTTTCTCACCGAAATGTGATTAAAAATGCCCTTTTGGAGGTCCCTGTGATACAGATATACAGAGTACCTCTCAATTCTTTCCAGACTTTGAGGTCAGACAGTGACCAGACACGCAAATAACAGTCAAATTATGCAGGAAGTTGTCAAAGGAGTCCTAGCGCAGGCAGGGCTGACCTTTGAACTCTCTCCATGTCAAAGGGCCGGTTCAAGTTACTTTATAGTAATCTGTCACCATGGCAACCCTTCTGAGTGAATCAATTTGTAGACTTTGCTTCTAAAGCTAGCCTCCTACCTTTGCATGAAGAGATGAATATATATATATATATATATATATATATATATATATATATGAGAGAGAGTGTATGCACACACACAGAGAGAGAATAAAAACAACAACCGGAATGAATGAATGAACGAATGAACGAATGGACAGAGGAAAGGACATGATCCAGTAGTCAGTAGTACACAATATTGGTTGCCTGGCTTATCGCTATTCATTGCAGTGGGATTGCGCAGGAGAAATTTGCAATGAATTGTGCCTCATGACAATTTAACTTTCAGAATGATTGTGCAGCGTGCGAAAACACCCCCACCACTTTCTTATTCCTGCTAGCATATATAAAAATATAGGACTGTGTTGTGTTGCTGGTTTACGAGGGTGGGGGCTTGGTTCCCTTCTTACCATCTGGAAAGGCAACTACCTGGATTCACCCTGGAATAAAATTTTACAAATACGGGAAATCACACCTCCCTCAGACACTTTTAGATCTTGATTCTAATTATTTTTTCCTGTATTTTATAAAATAATTATTGATAATAATTATAATGTACTCTTAACAGCTTGGCTGGTCTTATGCAAAACAAAACATTGCCACAACAAACAAATCAAAAACACAACATGATCAAACTCTCTAGGTAAATCAATCCTTAATGTATTGCATACTAATACAAATAATAATAATAATAATAATAATAAATTTTATTTATATCCCGCCCTCCCCACCTAAAGGCAGGCTCAGGGCGGCTAACAACAATCAAATAATCCAACATTCTAAAAACATTTTATTCTAAAAATTAATTAAAATCAAATTGATGGCAACCGTTAAGCAATATTCTGTGCAGATTGCCAGAGGAGGGAGTCAGGCTGCACCCTGACCAAAGGCCTGGTGGAACAGCTCTGTCTTGCAGGCCCTGCGGAAAGATGTCAGGTCCCGCAGGGCCCTAGTCTCTTGTGACAGAGCGTTCCACCAGATTGGAGCCACAGCCGAGAAAGCCCTGGCTGTAGTTGAGGCCAGCCTAACCTCTCTGAGGCCTGGGACCTTCAAGATGTTTTTATTTGCAGACCGTAAGTTCCTCTGTGGGACATACCAGGAGAGGCGGTGCCGTAGGTACGAGGGTCCTAGGCCATATAGGGCTTTAAAGGTTAAAACCAGCACCTTAAACCTGATCCTGTACTCCACTGGGAGCCAGTGCAGCTGGTATAGTACCGGATGAATGTGATCTTGCAGCGAAGACCCCATAAGGAGTCTCGCCGCGGCATTCTGCACCCGCTGGAGTTTCTGGGTCAGTCTCAAGGGCAGCCCCACATAGAGCGAGTTACAATAATCCAGTCTGGAGGTGACCGTCGCGTGGATCACAGTGGCTAGGTCAGGGCGAGAGAGGTAAGGAGCCAACTGCTTAGCTTGGCGGAGATGAAAAAATGCCGCCTTTGTTATAGCTGTAATCTGCGCCTCCATAGAGAGGGAGGTATCGAAGATTACACCCAAACTCTTAACGGACGGTGCTGGCACTAATTGCACCCCCACAAGAGATGGGAGTTGCCCCCTCAATCCCATATCGTCCCGTCCCAGCCAGAGGACCTCTGTCTTCGAAGGATTTAACTTCAACCGGCTCCCACGTAACCATCCAGCCACAGCTTCCAGACATCTGAAGCTGAGGCTGCAATACTTTGGCCACCTCATGAGAAGAGAAGACTCCCTGGAAAAGACCCTGATGTTGAGAAAGATTGAGGGCACAAGGAGAAGGGGATGACAGAGGACGAGATGGTTGGACAGTGTTCTCGAAGCTACAAACATGAGTCTGACCAAACTGCGGAAAGCAGTGGAAGACAGGAGTGCCTGGCGTGCTCTGGTCCATGGGGTCACAAAGAGTCAGACACGACTAAACGACTAAACAACAACACCAATGGAGCTATTTTCCTTTAAAAATGTTTGAGTTGTCTTCAGATTGAATTGCAGTTCAGAACCCCATCTGAATTCTAGTGACTTCACTGTGAGTGTGATTTTCCCATCCAGACACCCCATTGAGCCCCAACTCCTGCCCCCAGACAGAGGTGCCATTGTCTCTTTCTGTTTGCCTCACACGCCTGCTCCTCTCTGTCACTTTGAAGGAAAGAAGGAGGAAGGAAAAGTGGCTGAGAGAGACCAAAAAATAAATTTAAAAAATCATCTCACTCAATAGTCTTCTGAGTAACAAGAGAAGCCAGAGGATGGTTGGAAGAAGGAAGGAGTTCTTCTCTGGCTTGAATTAAAATCTGAGTCAGAGAAGAACTCAGGACTGAGAATGCTCCCCTCATTTTTAAAAGTGAGCACTACAAGCCACCAAAGATCATATTTAAAGAAAATAATATGAGGATGAATTTAAGAAGTTTTATACAAATATTGAGTATTCTTAATTATGTTCAGAACGTATCATTTCCCCCTAGAAATCGGCCAGTACTTTAATAGAGAGAACAGTGCATTGGCTTAATGAGGGAGAATACTTAACAATCAGTTTTTATTGCTATTTTTGTGGGGGTTTTATTATGGTGCATTTTCATAAACCAATATTTAAGCATTAGGGACAGAATAGTTGTAATTTTACAGATGAGCAATTTTTAGAGTTTCCAACTCTGATTCTAAAGGTCTCAGTCAATGAGGCAATTCCAACTTTTATTTGAGCTGGTATAAATTCAAGACCACCCAGTGAAATCAGGGGAAGTTACTTTAGATTGTTATCAACTGCTTAACTCAATGCATGATGAGTCCTCATGTTCTTCCGCCCTTCGACAATCTGGCTTTGCTGTGTTCTGTACTGGCTTCTTATTTGCAAAAAACGGCTTTCTAGTGTACCAATTTATATGAATAGCCATATGCTGAGGCTGGTACTATACGTATAGGAAAGCGGTCGTGATTGTGCTGCACAACTCTGCCTCCTTGGGACAGTGGCTTGGTTCTTTGAGATGAAGTGTCTATCTCCTCATTGCTATCATCACAGCTTCCTCCTCCTCCAAAAGAAGTTTGTTTACCATCCCTAGCCCAGATGAATGTATGCTGATTGGTGGGAGATTGTGGAATGAAAGTTATTGGCCTCTATGTGGAGTGAGAGCTATGGTAATAGTGGTTGTAAGAGTGGGAATGTCTGTAGTACCCCAGATGAGAGGTGGGGTCAAGGTACCTGGATGCATGAAGATTGAACCTTGCGTCTGAACTATTGGAAATGGACCCTTCTGGAGCAGTTGGATGTTTCGCATACTAATTTTTATTTCTAGGTTAGACAATATTCTTTCCTGGTTGGGTTTAAGTTGTTAAATTAGGCTTCTTTATTTGTATTATTTTATACAAACAGGTGTGGGTTGATATTTTTATATTGATTGATTGATAATATTTCTAATTGATGATATTATTTCTAATTGTTTCTACATATACTTACACACAGAAAAAAAAGAGAATTGTTCTCTTGATATGTTGTGAGCCACTTTATTTTATTATTATCTTTATTGCAAAACATACAACACAAATAGACAAAAACAATACCACAATGACAATGAAACTTTAACTGACAACACATCATCTAACATTACACATATTTTTTACTTCCGAATCACCTCGTTGTGCTTTCTAAATATTCTTAACCTATACGCACTTCCTGTTAAATCAATTACATATCAAGATCCCCCCCCCCCATTTATAATTTTCTTTAATATTTAAGATTCAATCTATACCTGTCAGGAGATTTGAATTTTCACAATATTGTTTTAAATATTATTTAAGTATTGTCCATTCTTTGCTCACTATCTGATTTGAGTTTCCTTCCTCTTATTTTCCCAGTCATTTTCGCAAGTTCCAGGTACAGTGGTACCTCGGGTTACCTACGCTTCAGGTTAAATACGCTTCAGGTTACAGACTCCGCTAACCCAGAAATAGTGCTTCAGGTTAAGAACTTTGCTTCAGGATGAGAACAGAAATTGTGCTCCGGCGGCGTGGCAGCAGCAGGAGGCCCCATTAGCTAAAGTGGTGCTTCAGGTTAAAAACAGTTTCAGGTTAAATACGGACCTTCGGAATGGATTAAGTACTTAACCCGAGGTACCACTATATTGTATCATCTTCACCTGCCAGTCAAGCTTGTGTTGTGAGCCACTTTGGACACAATTTTGTTGGAAAGTGGTATACAAATAAACTGATAACTATGATGATTGCAGTCACCACCTGCCTCTTGCTAGGCAGTGAGCCAACGAGCAAGCGAGCGAGCAAGCAAGTAGCAACATCTCCAGCTGCTCACTGCTGTTACCTGCGTCAGAGCAAATGACAGATGGAATTGCAAGCATGTCACCATGGTGAAGAGAAGCAAAAGTCCTGGCAAATGTGGCCATTGAAATGTGGGACCACAGCACATGCCTGGCCATGCTGGCCCTGACATCAACCCTGTGTGCAGCGGGACCTCTCTGAAAATACATACATGCAGCCAATCATTCAACAGGAGGCCCTTCTCTTGGTCCCACCACCCTCACAGGCATGCCTGGTGGGGACACTGAAAAAGGGTCTTCTTGGTGGCTGCCCCCAGGTTCTGGAACTCCTTTCCTAGAGACGCTAGACAGGCTCCCTCCTTGTTGTCCTTCCACCAGCAGGTGAAGACCTTCTTGTTCCAAGAGGCTTTGGGAATTGACTGTTTTTAATGCCCGGGCTGGTGCCAGGCAGTTTTTATTGTAATTATTTGTATGTTTTAAACAGATTTTTATACATGTATGCAGTTTAAATTCTATTGATGTTTAATGGTTCACAATGATTGTTTTTCCTCCCTTTTGTTTGTAGAGATTCTTGTTTTTATCTGTAAGCTGCCTTGAGTCCCGTCAGGAAAAAAAGGTGTGTTATAAATAAATATATAACAACAACAGAGACGTGGGTGGCACTGTGGGTAAAACCTCAGCGCCTAGGACTTGCCGATCGTCAGGTCAGCAGTTCGAATCCCCACGGTGGGGTGCGCTCCCATTGCTCGGTCCCAGCGCCTACCAACCTAGCAGTTCGAAAGCACCCCCGGGTGCAAGTAGATAAATAGGGACCGCTTACTAGTGGGAAGGTAAACGGTGTTCCGTGTGCTGCGCTGGCTCGCCAGATGCAGCTTGTCACGCTGGCCACGTGACCCAGAAGTGTCTTCGGACAGCGCTGGCCCCCGGCCTCTTAAGCGAGATGGGCGTGCAACCTCAGAGTCGGACACGACTGGCCCGTACGGGCAGGGGTACCTTTACCTTTACCTTGTAACAACAACAGAATGGGCAAGTTGCTATCGAGTGGCTGGGGAAAACCAACCAGATGGGCGGGGTAGAAATTATTATTATTATTATTAATAATAATAATAATTAGGGGAGCTTTTAATGTTTAATAGATTATTGTATTTTAGTGTTCTGTTGGAAGCCACCCAGAGTGGCTGGGGAAACCCAGCCAGGTGGGCGGGATATAAATAATAATAATAATAATAATAATAATAATAATAATAATAATTATTATTATTATTATTATTATCATCATCATCATTTAAAACCAACTTGTTTTCCTGTTCAGCCAAGTGATTAGCTGCAGGGCAGGGGTGAAATCACACACACAACTGGCTGCATGCATGCTTCTTTCCCTGTACCTCCAGCCATTCTATGTATATTTAGGATATTTGGGATATTTAAATAGGCCTCTTAATAACTGGAAGCAGGCCTGTCTTACAGTTCTCTTATCTCCTCAGCTGTTGCCTGAGCAAATGCTCGCTAATCTTTTTTCCCCTCCCGATTTCCTCTTCCAGGAACACTCTGAAGTTTCTCTTGCGTCTGCCAAGGTTTTGCTCTTTCCCTCTTAGTGGGACTGCTGTGCTAACACCGGTGTGAAATAAGTAGAAAAGAAGTGCTTGTTTATGCACAGTGGTTGATTGTCGTTTTGGCAAGCTGCATGCGATGGGACGGGCCTTGTTTAACGCGTTCGGAAAAGTTTTAGTTGAGACAGCCAGAAACTTTTTTTCTTTTTTGCAAGTGCTCTTTTTCTCTAAAATCAGACCTCAAGCGGTGCAGTGCGCCAAAAGTATTAAGCATCTTCAAGTATTTTAAAGATGCTTTTAAATCGGGTACTATCAGGAGTGGGGCATGTGGGAAAATAATTTTCACCATGGGGGCTGGACATAGGACGTGGTGAGATCGGCTGAAGGTTGCTGTATCTCAGAAATGAATTTCTTATGTATGCAAAGCTGAAGTAGTTATGCTTTCAATAATTACAACAACAACAACAACAACAACAACAACAACAACAACAACAATGCATCTTTTGAATATTCAATCACCAGTGATTTTCTGAATATTTATAGCAGGAGGGAAGGGATTTGAAATAATTTATTTATTGTACTCTACCACTGTGGGCAGCGTCCAACAGTATATGAAAGAACAAAACATCACACATTAAAAGCTTCCCAATACAGTGGTGCCCCACAAGACGAATGCCTCGCAAGACGGAAAACTTGCTAGACGAAAGAGTTTTCCGTTTTGGAGGTGCTTCGCAAAACGAATTTCCTATGGGCTTGCTTTGCAAGACGAAAATGTCTTGCGAGTTCCTGCGGGGTTTTTTCCCTCCCCCCCCCTTTTCTAAGCCGCTAAGCCACTTATCCGCTTATCCGCTTATCTGCTAAAAGCCGCTAAAAGCCGCTAAGCCGCTAATAGTGCTAATCCGCTAAGCCGTCAATGGGCTTGCTTCGCAAGACGAAAAAACCGCTAGACGAAGAGAATCGCAGAACGGATTCTTTTCGTCTTGTGAGGCACCACTGTACAGTCGTACCTCTGCTTACATATCCCTCTGGATACGTAAACTTTGGGTTGCGAATGTGGCGGGTTTTGCTGTGCGCGCATGCGCAGAAGCGCTCTGTGACCACACGCGTGCGCAGAAGGACACCTCCAGTTATGAAGTTTTCAGGATGCAGCCGGGCCTCCGGAACGAATCCCGTTCATAACCAGAGGTACCACTGTATTATATTATTATTATTATTATTATTATTATTATTATTATTATTATTATTATTATTTTATATATCACCCATCATCCAAAGGTCACAGGGTGGTTAAAAAAACATAAAAATACAAAATGAAAACACAAAATACATAGAAAAATGAAAGCAAAACAAACCAATAACCCCTCTCCCGCAGACATATTTCAAAGGCCAAAGACTGTTAATCAGCCAAAGGCCTGGTTGAAGAGAAACGTTTTCACCAGGTGCCTAAAGATATGTAATGAAGGTGCCCGGTGAGCTGCCCTGGGGAGAGCATTCGACAAATGGGGAGCAACTCCAGAACAGGCCCATTCCAGGGTTGCCACCCTCTAGAGCTCTCATGGGGGAGACATATGAAGAAGGGCCTCATCAGGCAATGACATTTCCACCTGCCTTGCCCCTCCCAGCCTTTCCCACACTATGACTTTGAGAACAATAGCAGCAACTGCGAAGAGGAGTTCAGGGGTGTTTTATAATAATAATGATGATGATGATGATAATAATAGCAATAGTGTTATACGTTGTGCATCTTTGTTTCTCAGTTGGATCCTTTTACATGGTTGTGTGTGTTTTGTGGTATTTTATGCATTGTGATTTGCTGTTACTTCTATTGATTATAGATTGGTAATTCTTTATTGTGGTTGATAAGTGTGAGCTGTTTCATTATTATTATTATTATTTGCTGATGTTTAATTTTACTGTTAGATTCTGACATATTGTTTAATATTGCTTTGTTTGATATAAGTTGTTTGTTTTGAAGTTATTGTGACTTTTATATTGGATCAGATTGTTGCATTAATGTTTGGTGTTTTATTGTGTTTTTATGTGTTGTCCAGTGTGAGGATGCTGGACTCAATGGACCTCTGATCTGATCTAGTAGTTGGTCTCTGTGTGTGTGTCTATAGCTCTATAATGTTAAAGAGAAAAGTGAGCTGTTTGGTACATGGAATTTTTAAATATATTTTTGTGTGACCGGGGAAAATTGTCAAGTGCAACTTATTATGTGACACCTGCAAGAATCATCTTTTTTTGTGAAAAGCTGGTTGACTTGAAACCATCTCCATGCTGATTAAAGTCAGGCAAAAAGCCCAAATCCCCAAGTACTAATTTAACAGCTTGAAAAATGGAAACAGGGCAGAACTGAAGGGGGAGTGGCGGGCTGAGATTTCAAAATGAAACTAAATGTAGCACCAAAGTTAAGAAGTATGCCTAACTTCCTTTTGTAGGTCTTTTTAGTGAAGATCTTTAACATACATCAAGGAAGGAGAGTTGCGTTTGCAGATTCCGTTGCCTTCACATGTGCAAGGCTATGATAAAGAGGCACTTGTTCCTAATCCGTCACACCCTGTCTCATGGTCACCTCAGGCTACGGAGAATTTTATCTGTGCCACCAGCTTTGCTTGAATAAAAAGATGTATCTAGCCCTCATGGTTGTGAAGGAAATGCTCAAAACATGACTGCTGTTTTGTTTTGCTGAGCAAAACATTCCCATTTGGAGCCACTCTTGCTACACACAACTTATTGGGAACACACTCACTGAAACAGGTATGTTATTTTTTGTCGTCGTTGCTGCAGTTGCGATGGGGGAAAGGCACCCCTGCTATATGCATTTGCCTCACAAAGATGCTTAAAGTTCAGAAGCCCCATCTACCTCAGCAGATGTCGACCGTAGAGTAGAGCCCCCTGTAAAAGCAGGGAAAGTCCTAGCCTGGTTTATTAACATAGCTTCATTAGAATGCACTGAGCAGCCTTCCATTTCCTCTTCTTCCTTTTCCCAAGCAAGAAAACATCACAGACGACTTTCCACCACATGTTTGTTAATATAAAAATTACCATATCAATAACATGCCATTACCAGAGGAAGGTTGTCCGTCTCTGAAGGTTTCACATCATTGTCAGGCCAGATCAGAAGCACGTCTTGGTCCAGGGTGGTTTCCCCTTCTTCCTCTCTTCTTTTCTGCCCCCCTCCCCATCTTCAGTTTGCCACAGTGCGGTTTTTCTTTTTTCTTTTCTCCTTGGCATTAAGTGCAGCATCGAGGCACTCAAGCCATGATGAACCCACAGATTGGGTGGGGAGAACTCCCAGCTAAACCCCCTGGTGGAAAATGAAGAGCTTCCAAGCTCTGGACTAGAGACAGTGGCACACTCGAACCTTTCTGGTGGGGGAATCTGAATTGTCCCACCAAATATCCAACTCTACTAAACTATTGTAATAGGAAGCAGAGTGGTAGAACATTGGCTTGGTGTGCAGAAGTGTCCAGGTTCAATTATGCAGGTAGGGGTTGGAGAGAGCTCTTGACTGCAGAGCTACGGCAAGTCAGTGTAGACAATACTGAAGCAGGTGGGCCAATGGGCCAACTCAATCTAAGACAGCTTCCACTTAGGGCTACCTTTGAAGATGGTTGAGAAGCTTCTGATGGTTTAAATTTGAGCTGTCAGAATGTTTGGGAGAGCTAAGTGGCAGTAGCGAATGGTGAGGTGGGGTAGTGGTGCTCACCTGATCTTCTCATCACTGAGTTGCTGCTGCCTGCCAGGAAGGAGAGGAGGAAGAGAGAGGTAGTGGGGATTTGGCACAGTGCAAATGCACTAAGGGAGCCAATCTGTTCTTTTGATTTGCACCATGTTGACCTGCCTCATGTTGATGATTTCCACCATGTTGACCCCTTCCCCTCTCCTTCCCAGTAAGCAGAAACAACACCCATGTTGGGAGGTCAGGTAAGCACTGTTGCCCCACCACTGCTACTGCTAGACAGTGTTGATGATATTGCATGAGTTTTGCATCAGTTACCAAACTCAGATAGCAGTTTAAGATGCTACTACTTTCCTTTAAATTCCTGAAGGCTTTAGGTTCAGGTCATTTGAAGGAAACGACCTTGAGACCTGTTACAAACCAGAAGCAAGGGCACTTTCAGGTGCCAAAACTCTTAGCTTTTTGCTGAGTGTTGTAGTGCTGCACCCCAAATCTCTCCTGTGCTTTCACCACCACCACAATTCCTTGTCAAGGAACTGCATTTCAAAATTGTCAAAGGAGCAGGGATCTGGGTGAGATTCTTATGAGTGGGATGTGGGGTTTTTGTTTCAATTACAGAGAGGTGTTTGTGAGTGTCCTTCCTTACATTCAACAAATCATCTACTCACACTCTGCAACAGTATCAGGTGCCTGGTCTTACAGAAGAGGCCAACCAATAGTTTTCAGGGGTTTGGAAGAAGCATAGGCTGGGAATGTTGCAGCCAGCCAATAGCTGGTTGGAGGGTGGAAGAAGCCAGCCTCTCCTACACACCACCTCTTAAGTAAGATAACTTGTCCAAAATGAAAATATGAAAGGCAACTTAGAAAGACATGGGATTAAAAAGCAAAACGAAACAGCAGCCTGTTTTGCAGGGCCAAAGAAACCCTGGATTATTTATTTATTTTACATATTTATGAATTGCCTATAACCATAGATCTCTAAGCGATTTATAGCAGAGTAAACTACAGAATAACATACGTCATAAATAAGAGAGTAGAGTACTAAAACTGACCAGATAAAATTAATGTTCCGGAAATGCTTGCTGAAATAAAAAAATGTTTTCATGGCACGTCGAAATCCATGCATCTGTTGGCATCTGCCTCACCTGCACAGGGAGGGTATTCCGTAATGCAGGAACTACTATGCTTAATACTTTCTTTTGCATACATCTATAGAGGTTTGATTTCTATTTAGAAAATGGAGGGCAAGATTCAGCACAGCGCTACCAACCCCACAACTTGTGGTATTCTGTCTCATAAGAACTCTACTTCACAAACCCCTCTTGTGGCCTTAAAGATTCCTCCCACCCCACCATTAAAATAAAATAAAATGATTTCATCGGTGGCTCCCTATTATTAATGTTATTAATCTGGTGTCATTTGCCATGCATTATCCTTGTTTCATTGTTTTTCTCCATTTTATTGTAAGCCTTATTGCGAGGGATTCTCTTAAAGGCAGGGTAGAAATATGCGAAAGAAGTAAATGTGGTCTTTCTGAAGTCTGCTTCCGTGCCTTGGGGCTGCTGTTGGAGATGGCAAAATTTACAAACCAAAGCCAGTCAACGATGCAGGAATGGGGATCCTCCGACCCACAGCCAAGGGGGTCCAATTTGGCCCATGGAGTAATTTCCCACCAACCATGCTCATCTGTCAACAGCTGATGTCTCCAGGTAATGTGAGCTAATGGAGGGGGTGGGTTCAATGCTGCTGGGTGCTGAATGCACTGGCAAGCAGAGCCCCTCAGAGAGCAGGACTGAGTCTTCTAGGAACTGTTTCAATAGTGTGTTCCCATCATGGTGTTGGATAATTGACAGGAAGGTGGCTTTACTCTGCTGTCACACATGTCCCACAGGATGTGGGGAGATAAACATCTGGCCTACTTGGCCAAAAAATATATCCATCACTAGACTATAGCTCCCATTCATCCTTACTATTGGCCTCACAGACTGAAGCTAGGGATGGATGGACTCTTCAAGTCTCCTGCATTCCAGTTTGCAGTGAAGACAGGACTAAATCCATCCTGTCCTATCTGCAGGTGGATTTTTAATGGCTAATTCTTAAACAAACAAACAAACAAACAAACAAACAAACAAACAGGAACACACATTCAGCAAACATTTCATACATAAATGGCCTCGGTCCAGTATACTTGAAGGAGCGTCTCCACCTCCATCGTTCTGCCCGGACACTGAGGTCCAGCACCGAGGGCCTTCTGGTGGTTCCCTCACTGTGAGAAGCCAAGTTACAGGGCCTTC
The DNA here is from genome assembly GCF_964252035.2 of Podarcis erhardii. Lineage (NCBI taxonomy): Eukaryota > Metazoa > Chordata > Lepidosauria > Squamata > Lacertidae > Podarcis > Podarcis erhardii. The sequence continues at coordinate 19,548,215 of NC_138497.1, forward strand.
AAGGCAAAAGGCCTTCTCGGTAGTGGCACTCACCCTGTGGAACGCCCTCCCACCAGATGTCAGAGAGAAAAATAACTACCAACTTTTTAGAAGACATCTGAAGGCAGCCCTGTTTAGGAAAGCTTTTAATGTTTAATAGGTTATTGTATTTTAGTGTTTTGTTGGAAGCTGCCCAGAGTGGGCGGGGTATAAATAAATTATTATTATTATTGTTATTATTATTATTCCAGCATCCAAGGTGGTTCAAGAGTTGCAGCCATGTTTCTCCCCATACAATTCCTCCCAGGGAAAAAGGAATATCATCAAGTCCCACTATTCTCAGACAGACTTGCTCTTGTTATAGTAAGGAACCTCATGTAGCTGCTCAGGCTGTGTGCAGGAATGGAGGCAGTACAACACTCAGACCCCCTTCAAAATGGAATCCACTGGACTGTGGATTCTGAAGTGGACCAGTAATCTCACATGAATCATGAGCAAGATTCTCTAGCAGTGTAGCATGTTTGTGTAGGACTTTTCATTTTATTAACGAAAACAAATCTCTGTGGGTTTCCAAAAATGATTATGAATTACTGGAAGCAATAACGACATTACTGAAAGTTGAGCCAAATATCTCATTTTGTCTGAATCTTTTTAAAATAAATAAATAAATCTAAGCCTAAAAGCTAGACATGCACAAAGAGGGAGATGGCACATTCTGGGAAACATGCAGTTTGCAGAAAGGATCCCCGCAGTAAAACTTAAGTGTGTGCTCTGTATTATTCTTAAGAGAGAGAGAGAAAGGGAAAGAAGAAAACTCTTAACACTGCATGACCTCCGGAACTAGACATGCTGAGGCTGGACAATATTGAAGCCAGGAACAGAGAGGTTTGGGATAAAAGGCTTTGTGATAGCAATCTCTGCCTCCCATGCCCTCTGCACGACGGCTTAAATATCTCCTCCTTGGACAAACAGATCAATATAAGCTTTTAAACATCCTCAATGAGAGCTCATTAATGCTCTCCTAGTGTCCTCTTTTGCGCCCTAATGACCTGGTTGGAGCAGGAGAAGTGTGACAATTATCACAGGCATAACACATCAGATCATTTCTCAACACAATGTGAATTGTTTTCGCAATTATTCGGGGCAGCAGCAAGCGAAAGTGATAACAAATTGAGAATAATAATGATATACGTTGCGATGTTTTGGGGGCATGTGAAATAGGGACAAATATGCTGGGTTAAATGTTAACTTAGCAGGACATGGGGCTTTGGCATTCCACGCACCATGCTGATTACCATTCTGCCGCTTCCTCTCCTCCACATTACATAATCTGCAACCACAAAGTCATCTGATACTGTAGGTGGTGAGGATAACAGAACCAAAGAAAAACACACACTAGTCTTCGCCATGGGCTGGGGCCAGTGGAGTAGTGGTGGTGGGGGCACAGGAGTGGTTGTCCTGGGTGCAAAATTGTTAGGGGGCACAAAATTTGAACTGTTGGTGCTGCCTCAATATAGCTGCACACTTCTGTCTCTGGGCTTCATTGAAAACGTCTTCTCCATGCAAACTTTGAAGTGACCATTCCTGACAACAGAGTGACTCTTCTTTTCTTATCTCTGTGGCTGCAATCTCTGGGGTGATGCAGATGCCATTAGGCAGTTGAATGTGCATGTGTACTTTTCCTGTTTCCCTCCCTCCCCACAGCCATGTGGCCCCGGGCACTGGCAACCCATGCTATGCCTCTGGCTGGGCACTGGAGGCTGTGCCCCCTTCTTCCTAGGAAGATCACCACATCAATCAGGAGACCAACCCGTCTACATCCATCACCTAGGAAAAGAGAGTTTGCTTGCCTACTTCCTGAAAGAAAGAACTCGGAAAAAACAGTTGGAGGCAGCTCCAACTGTTTCTTAATACCAATGATCCAATGCTTCTTAATACTAGTTGCTGGAAACCACAGGAAACCACAGGAGGGGAGAGTGCTTTCATGCTCAGGTCCTTCTCACAGGTTCCCCACAGCATTTTAGTGCAATTTTCTCCTAATATGCACATTTTTGTGTGCAATTTTGAATAATATACGCATTTTTGCAATGCACATTTTTGTGTGCAATTTTGAATAATATACGCATTTTTGCAATGCAAAGTTTTCAAGCAAATACATTTTTGCTTGAGAGTGAGATGAATATATGCATTTATATGTATTCCTGACCTTAGCATATGGATATTTTTATGCATCGCTTGGCTGAAGAATGGCCTTGCAAATTTCAGAGAAATGCGAATGCTGAAAGGTCACTGTGTTTGTTTGCAACTTGCTTTGTAGAGTGCAAATGAGGTAGTTCAGCCTTTAAATGCACACTGAATTGAATTCCTCCCCCAATTCTACTGGCACTACCACCCATTGAATAGAACACCACTTTTCTCATCCAAGTAAAGATGTCTAGTACTAGACTAACTTGCAGGCGGGGGGGGGGGATTAGTAGACCACATTCTTATATGCAGTTTGAATAATGTTTCCAAGCACAATTCAAAGCTTTGGTGCTGACCTTTAAAGCCCTAAATTACCTCGGCCTGGTATACCTGAAGGAGTGTCTCCACCCTTATCGTTCAGCCCAAACTCTGAGGTCCACCTCCAAGGGTCTTCTGGAAGTTTCCTTCACTGAGAGAAATGAAGTTACAGGGAACCAGGCAGAGGAGCTTTTTGGTATTGGCACCCACCCTGTGGAACACCCCCCCCCATCAGATGTCAAGGAGTTAAAGAACTGCACAAATTTTAAAGGACATCTGAAGGCAGCCCGGTATCGGGCAGTTTTTAATGTTTGACATTTTATTATGGTTTTATATTTACTGGAAGCCCAGCCAGATGAGTGGGGTATAGGTAATAAAATTATGATTATGATTTGTGAATTAATCACCCTCACTACTTTATTTTAAAAATGGACATTTCAGTAGATTTAAGTCATTTCTCAAACATGCATTTTACTTACAGACCTGGGTGTGTATGTATGTCCTGGGCCAATTTTCATTCAATGTCTTTATAAGCAACTTGAATAAAGGTGTTGAGTGATGCTCATCCAATCTGCAGATGACACCAAACTGGAAGGGGTAGCTAATGCAGCAGAAGACAGAATCAAAATTCTATATGTCCTTAACAGATTGGAGAACTGGGCCCAAAGTAAAAAAATAAATTTCAATAGGGACATATGTAAGGTCCTGCACTAAGGCAGGAAGAACCAGATGCATAAATATAAGATGGGGGACACCTGGTTTGCCATTATTACATGTGAAATGGATCTAGGGATTTTAATAGACCACAAGCTTCACATGAGTCAACAGTGTGATAGGTAAAGGTAAAGGGACCCCTGACCATTAGGTCCAGTCGTTGCTGACTCTGGGGATGCGGCGCTCATCTCGCTTTATTGACCGAGGGAGCTGGCGTACAGTTTCCGGGTCATGTGGCCAGCATGACTAAGCTGCTTCTGGTGAACCAGAGCAGCACATGGAAACGTAGTTTACCTTCCCGCCAGAGCGGTACCTATTTATCTACTTGCATTTTGATGTGTTTTCAAACTGCTAGGTTGGCAGGAGCAGGGACCGAGCAACGGGAGCTCACCCTGTCGTGGGGATTCGAACCGCCAACCTTCTGATTTGCAAGTCCTAGGCTCTGTGGTTTAACCCACAGCGCCACCCGCGTCCCTCAACAGTGTGATACAGCAGCAAAAAAAGTAATGTTTTTCTAGGCTGAATCAACAGAATTATAGTGTCTAGCAAAGGAAGTAATAGTACCACTCTATTCTGCCTTGGTCAGACCACACCTGTACAGTTCTGGGCTCCACAATTTAAGGATATTGACAATCTGGAACATGTGCCGAGGAGGGTGACCAAAATGATCAAGGGTTTGGAAACTGAGCCTTATGAAAAACGGTTTGATTTGTTGTTGTTTAGTCGTTTAGTCATGTCCGACTCTTCGTGACCCCATGGACCAGAGCACGCCAGGCAGCCAACTTCAAATATCTAAAGGGTTGTTACGTGGAAGATGGAACAAGCTTGTTTTCTCCTGCTCTGGAGGGTAGGGCACGAACAAATGGCTTGAAGGAGTTTCCAACATCAGGAAGAGCTTTCTGATTGTAAGAGCTGCTCAGGAGGTTGTGGACTCTCCTTCATAGGAGGTTTTTAAGCAGAGGCTGGGTGTCCATCTGCCATGGATGCTTCAGCTGAGATTCCTTCATTGGATGAGTTTGGATTAGATGACTAGATAACTCTGGGGGTTCCTTCTAACTCTACAATTCTATGATTCTAATGCAAAACTATGCCTACTACAGGAACCCAGGGGGCCCTGGGTGTTCTAGCCCCCCAAAATTCCCCCTGAGGGGGCTGGGCACCCACAAAATTTGGTGGCATGTGTGCTGGGCACATGTGTCCGACGTCAGCTTGCCCAGTACTGCGTGTGTCCAATGTCAGCATGCCCAGCCGTCTGCTAGGGATGTCGCTGACAAATGCTGCCAGGAGTGCTAACGTCGGCATGCACGCCCGGTAGCATGCGTGGTCTATGGCACCCACAGTCACAAGCCAGCACCACTGGCAGGAACAAAGAATGGGCAGCCAGTATGAATTGATAGCCCCTTCTTCTCATTACATTACTTTTCAGTGCAAACAAAACTATTCCCCCCATTCCAACCACCTGGCCACACCATAAAACCCTGGCTGCCACAAACTAGCTGGGCTTGGGATGTGGCCATAGAACTTCATCACCACCTTCTCCCTCCCCTTCCCCACTCAGGATTGCTCTTCTCATCTTGTTGCCTTATCACCTTCTTTGAGCAGTTCCTCATTATTGCCACGGTCCGGTCCGCATTGGTCAGTTGCCTACACCCCACCCTCTCCCTGACTTCGAAATGGAAACGATGCAGGAAGCTGAAAGTTTTGCAGGCTCTCTAATCTCGACACAGAGCCTCTGGGGTTTTTTTGGGGAAGGCCCAACCTGTCAGCTCTCCTCACCGGCAATTCATTACAGAGCAGCACCAAGCGAGGTGTTAGAACGGGGAGATGACACTTTCTTTTAAGGAACAAAAAAGGAAGCAGTGTTCTATTTTAGTGACTTTTTTAATTCTTGTTTTTAGTGCAAGAATTTAATTATACATATTTTCCCCCCATTTCTTATATTCTGACATATTAATTAAGGATGCTCTGATTCATTTCCTGTGGCACTATTGGCCTATTCTGTAAAAACATGTGACTGTTTTTGTACAAATACACACACACACACACACACACACACACACACATATATATATATCAGCAGGTAGGTAAAGGCAACACCTCAGTTTTCTGCCTACACGCTGCCATTCCTTCTTGTCATTGAAACAGAAGGCTAATTATTTTCTAAATAACCTGATAGTTTCCTCTACCGGCTCAGGATCTTACTGAATATCATACACAGGGTATTGCATCTCAGAAACCAGCCCAATTGCTGTAACTTCAGGTAATGGAGACCACAGGCCATGTTGCAAGGTGCCTGCCTGGTGTTCTAGAGCAGTGTTTCCCAACCTTGGGCCTCCAGATGTTTTTGGCCTACAACTCCCATCATCCCTAGCTAGCAATACCAGTGGTCAGGGATGATGGGAATTGTAGTTCAAAAACAGCTGGAGGCCCAAGGTTGGGAAACACTGTTCTAGAGGATAAACCAGGGTACCAAGGGAATAACTAAATAATGGGAAGAGGAAAGAAATGCCACCTGGGCACCCTATTAGAACCTTATTAAACTAGATTTATCTAAAAGAGTGCCTGTTAGGTCTACACCTAAGTTCATTTAGATCAGGAATGGGTATTTGTCAGGGCCTCAGGAGCAGAGACACAGGGGAGAGAGGAAACGGAGAGCGAAGGGGAGGAATCTGAGGGCAGCGTAGGGGAGTATGACAGTGGCCCGAGAGATTCCATGAGCTTCTCCAGCGATTCAGAAGATTCCCAGAGGGGGGCGCCAATGGCCAGGGCAAGGGGGGTCCCAGGGGGGACACACCAGAAGCAAGGGGCCAGCGGGGACTCCCAAAGCAGCAGCGGGGGATCAGGACCAGTTCCCCCACCAGAGCGGAGTGGGGGGGAAGAGTCCCATGTGTCAGGGCCAGCGTCTCCTCCAGTAGGGAGAGAGGATGAGTCAGGGCTGGCCACGCCTCTATCGCAGAGTGAGGGAACGGAGGGGAAGTCAAGTCCAGCTAGCACTCCCGAAGGGGGAAGCAGTGACAGGAGCAGTGTAACGGTCAGGAGAAAGGTTGCCGGCTGGGCGCGCGCGCCAAGTTCAAATGTACAGGCGTGCGGGACAGCAGAAAGCCCGGATTGGGAACCAGGTCCTAAAGCCCGCCGGAGGCAGGGGGAAGAATCAGGGGACTCAGCGTCAGAAGAGTCCAGAAAGGGCAAGACCCCAGCGGACAAGCGGACCCAGAGGAGGAAAGAGCAGAGGAAGAGGTGGAGCAAGGCTAGGGACTTGAACTGGTGTCTGGGGGGAGGAGATTCAGACGGAGCTTCAGCGGTCTAGAGTTCAAGACGTAGAGCTGCGCGCCGCAGCTTTGAAATGGAAACTGAACTTCAATAAAGACTTTTGTATATAACAAGAACTGGCGTTGGTCCTTTGTGAGCTGGGACCTCGGGCAGCTCTGACAGTATTCTATCCTGATGTTGTTGGGCTCCAGCTCTCATCTATTAGGTTGGTTCATTTTTCAGCATATTGTTACAGGAAAGTGCCATAGCTCAGTGGTAGAGCAACTGCTTTGCATGCTGATGGTCCCAGGTTCAATCCCTGGCATCTCCAGGTAGGGATGGGAAGAACTCTCTGTCCTGTAATTGTGGAAAGCCACAACCATCCTGTCCTGAAATTGTGGACAGTCACTGTGCAAACAGTACTGTATGCTTGTGAAACATGGACCACTTATAAACGCCATCTCCAACTCCTCAAAAGATTCCATCAATGGTGTCTCCAAAAATTTTTACACATCACTTGGGAAGACAGGTAAACTAATACCAGTGTATTGGAAGAAGCAAAGGTCACCAGTGTTGAAGCAATGATTCTTCAACATCAACTTCGTTGGACTGGTCATGTTGTGCGGATGCCTGATGATCATCTTCCAAAGCAACTACTCTATTCTGAGCTTAAAAATGGAAAGCGTAATGCTGGTGGTCAACAAAAGAGATTTAAAGACTCTGTCAAGGCAAATCTTAAAAAAAAAAGTAGTTTAAACACCGACAACTAGGAAACATTGGCCTGCGAGTGCTCCAATTGGAGAACAGCCTTTACCAAAGGTGTCATGGTCTTTGAAGATGCTTGAACTCAGGACTCGAACTCAGGACGAAAGGGAGAAATGTGCTAAGAGGAAAGCACACTTGGCAAACCCTCACTGTGATCAAACTATGTCCCCACTGTGGAAGGAATTGGCCTCCACAGTCACTTACAGACTCACTGTTAAAACTGTGTTTATGGAAGGCAATCTTACTTGGCTATGAGTGATCGAAGAGAAGAAAGAGAAAGAGATGGGACAATGATCTGATTCAGTCTAAGGCAGTGTTCCTATGTTTCATTTGTTCACTGAATCTGTTTCCACATTTTTCCCAATGGTAGGGCCGACTCTGACAGGTTGTTGAAGTTACCTTTGAGGTTTTGAGATTGAACAGTGGGCGGTGGCATTGTACACATCATACATTTAAAGCACACTCCCCCCCCACAAGAATCCTGGGAACTGTAGATTGTTAAAGGTGCTGTAGCTTTGCAAGGGGTAAACTAGAGTTCCCAGGATTCTTGGAAGGCATCTGTGCTTCAAATATGCTTTTCATGTATGGTGTGTACATAGTTTTGACTAATGGAATTGTAGAGTTAGAAGGGACCACAAGGCCTGTATAGTCCAAACCCCAGGAGTGCAGTACTATTTTGCCCAATGTGGGGCTTGAACCCACAACCCTGAGATGAAATGTCTCCTGCTCTACTGACTGAGCTTAACATGAGTCAGGAAGATCCTTTTTTGGTGAAGCGTTAAACATCCTTTCATGCCAACTGGATGTTACATAAGCTGGTCAAAAATGGATAATATCCCACATATTTTCCTTTTCCTCCACAACTGAACACATGCACAAATAGAAAAGCTGAGGAAATTTGAAAATGGACACAATTTGAGCAATGGTTTAATGGGGGGAAATGCATAGATCACTAGCTGTAGTTGCTTCTTGGTAATTTAAGGTGAAACCCTTAACTCAATGGCTTATTATATTCTTGGTTGAAAGGGGAAAAAAGTGATGCTTAATTAATCTTTACAAAGTACTGCCAGACCTTTAATTAAAGGTCAGTCTAATAGTGCAAAACCACTCATAATGATTATGATTTTATTCTTGGCGTCCACCTTGGGTTGGAAATGATGAGACTGGAATATTTGAATAATGTTATTGCGGATCATCTGCTGACCAAGTTAAAGGTCATGAACTTCAGCCTTCTTCAACCTGGTGCCCTCAGATGTTTTGGATTCTAATTCCCACCAGACCCCAATAACATGGCTTGGGAAAGCCTAGCTTACAGTTTCTAACGGCTAGAAGAACATCTAGCATATCAAGGGTATGTGATGGTGTGTGCGTGTGTGTATATCTATATATTTATCTATATTCCATAAGAACCCTAGGAACTCGCTAGGGCCAATATGCAAAGAACAAAATAATAATGAGACAGATTCAATTTTATTGCGCCTTTTAAAAATGGCTTTTCTAGTTGGCTCCCCGAAAAGCTGGGTTTAATTCTCACTGCTCTGCTTGTGCCAGTCTCATTCTGGCAATAGTAGTGCAATATCCCATCAACATATAATGCACTAGAAACAGGTTGTCCATGAGATGCATCCAATAAGGAGATAGAAGCCCCCAGTCGGGGGGGGGGGAGGAAAGCACACCAAGGTAGCAGCAGAACATGAAACAATCGCACTCAGCAGAACTGAGGAAAGGTGAATATTCAGACACAAATTCCCATGCTGATTTTGACACATTTCCCTAGTATTTATACCCTACTGCATGGGAAGCCAGCATGGTGCCCTTCAAATTTTGTTGGGCTCCAACTCCCGCCAGCCCCAGGCAGGGTGGTCAATAGCCAGAAAACATGAGAGCTGTAACCCAATAACATATTGAGGGCACTACGCCCTACTTTATCTGAGTACAGCCCAATTCAGGTATTCTTACTCACATGGTTAGTATTACATGAGGGAGGAGACTCGGGACACACTTGCTGGGCCTGGCCCTCCTGTCATATTTCTGTTGCCCAGCCTAGTCTCCTTCCACACATTGGAGGGGCAGGGGGAGATCTGGATAACATAAGAACATAAAAAGAGCCAGCTGGATCAGGCCAATGGTTCACCACCCTGTCCTCATCGTAGCCAACCAGAGGCCTGTGGGGAACCTGCAAGCAGGACTCAAGCTCAAGAACCCTCTCCCCTCCTGTAGCTTCCAGCAACTGGTATCAGAAACATTTCTGACTCTGACCATGGAGGCAAAACATAGCCAACATGCCTCATTGACATCCTCCTCTGTGAATTTGTAGAATTAATTTCTAAAGCCATTCGGGTTGGTGGCCATGACTGTCTGCTGTGGGATTGAGTCCCTTAGTGTATGCATCTGTGTGAAGAAGGACTTTCTGTTTTGAATCATCCAATGGTCAGCTTCAGCTCACAGGTTGCAGAGTTTGAGAGAGGGAGGAAAGAAATAACATTTGCCTATCCCCTTTCTGTTGTCTTTGTCCATGGAGTTTTCTCGGCAGGGATACTGGAGTGGCTTGCCGGTTCCTGCTCCAGGTGGATCACATTTGGTCAAAACTCTCCACTATGACCTATCCATCTTGGGTGCCCTGCTTGGCATAGTTCACAGCTTCTCTGAGTTATTCAAGCCCCTTCGCCACGGCAAGGCAGTGAGTTTGACCAAACTGCGGGAGGCAGTGGAAGACAGGAGTGCCTGGTGTGCTCTGGTCCATGGGGTCACGAAGAGTCATACATGACTAAATGACTAAGCAACAACAATAACATCCCCTTTCTCCATCATATACATAGTTTTGCTAACTTCTGCTGCAGAACATGGACAATGGTAGGGCCTACCTAGCTGACCTGAAGGCAATGGGGAGGGTCAGCAAGACAAGCTTTTCCTATCATCCAAGCAAGGAAGAACGTCTGAACATAAATGAAATGACTGCAGAACTCCCCCTTTTTTATTTTTACCCCCGCCTCCATTTCTGTGTTGTTTCATGTGTTTTTATATCTAGATTGCAACCCCCTTGGGTCTGGGGCCTGTCCTCTGGCTCATTGTAAAGCACCAACTGCATGGATGGAGAGCCACATTAAATCTTCATCATCTGTTGTTGTTGTTTTGGAGGGAAAATAAGTTTCAGAAATGGAAACTGAAGAAAATTCTCAACAGAAAGTTTGCATCTTCAATCTGATTTATTTGTTTATGTTCCTCCCTGCTCCTCCAAATGGATAACTCCTCAGGCACTCCTGATTCCACCACAGAATTCTAAACAGAGTATTTGTGCCCAAAAAGCAACACAAACAAGATCCAGGCACTTAGCTTTTACCTCTTGCGGCTGAAACGCTGTGAACCACTTATGAATTATTCCCACGAGTAATTTTTGTAATCTTCACCCCTCCTTCCACTCCCCCCTTTTTTTTGCAATTTCCTTAGCATACCTTGACTATCTATCTGTCTGTCCATCTATCTATCTATCTATTTATCTATCTATCTCTCCTAAATTAGGCATAAGCCAGCAATAGTATGTGTTGGACTCCCGTTTGTTAATAAATGAGATGTGCCGATGCCAAAATGTTGGTAAAAGGGGATTAAAGAGGCGAGGGCTGCTTTTTCCACCTCAGTGGTTTTGAGTTGCTATTAAGAGGGATGGATTAATATCAGATTCCTGGTATCTGCCTCCTCGCTGATATTGCTTAATTATCCAGATAAGTGATCAGAATCCAAGCATGAGCAGCATAAATACGAAGGACATCATCGCTTTATATGTATAAAATGTGTTTATTAGTTTAAGCATCATAAAAAAGCAGTGGCAAAGTGCTCGTTAAAGGTTACATTTAGAGCACTTTTTAGATGCTCGTTTTGGGTTAGTTACCCTCTGGAAAGAAAACTGTTGTTCATTTATTTGCTGAAAGGCACAGCCGTGTGCTTAAGAGGCTCCTGTTGACACTGGACTTCATGCTCTGGTTTTTGCAGAGGGGGCTTTCCCTCAGCTCCCGATCCAATTATTTCACCTCCCTTCCATTTTCATTCTTGAAGCCCCCCTCCCCACCTCAGACCCTTACCCTCAGATTAAGAGGGTGGGCCTCTCAGCTTCCCTCGGGTTACATCAGAGGCTGCAAACATCTGGCATCCCAGCTCAAGCTGTGGAGGGAAGGGCCAGGTATTCCCAGACTGCTCTGCTAGGCCCAAAAGCTACTGTGTGGCAGCGTTTGCTCTGATTACTGGTAATTATCAGACAGTGACCCACTCTGGGCGTGCATGCCTGAGGTCCTCAGAGGTTTGGCTTCATTTGTGACAGAGACAGAATCCCGAATTGAGGCTCAAGTTGAGTTGGTGAAATGCTCTCCCGATTCTCATTCTTTGCCGCTTCAATTTCAAAAGTCCCTGCTTTTGAAAATGCCACAGATAACATCATTTCAAGGAATTTTGAGGGAGGCCAAAAGCTAGCAAATAATAATAATAATCACCTGGTGGCGAAAAGTGGGACATACATGTCACAGGCATTGGCAGATTTCCCCTGATTTCCCCTCACTTTGCAGAAGGGTAGAATATCTTCTTTGCATGCAGATGGATGCTGGTTCAATCCACAGGGTCTCCAAAAAGATCCTCCTGATCTGAAATCCTGGAGATCCATTGCCGGTCAGTGTGGACAACACTGAGCTGGATGGACCAATCGTCTGACTCCACATAAAAAATATGTTCCTGTGTCTCCACAGCTGCTATTAAGATTCCAGGGAGAAATTGGGCAAAATGAAATGCAACTCATATCTCAGTGGCCATAGTTCAGCCTTGGAACAAGGCCCAAAGGCACCGGACACTGATAATCGAATCATAGAATTATAGAGTTGGAAGGGATCCCGAGGGTCATTTAGTCGAAGTCCCTGCAATGCAAGAATCTCCACTAAATCATCCATGAGAGATGGCCATCCAGCCTCTGCTTAAAAACCTCCAATGAAGGCAAGTCCACCAACTTCCAAGCGAGTCCATTCCACTGTTGAACAACTCTTACTGTTAGAAAGTTCTTCCTGATGTTGAGTCTGAATCTCCTTTCTTGTTACATGAAGCCATTGGTACAGGACATAGCCTCCAGAGCAGGAGAAAACAAGCTTGCTTCATTTTCCACGTGACAGCCCATTTTTATTTGAATGTGACTATCATATCTCCTCTTGGTGCTCCTTTTTTTTTTGTCATTGTGAACATACCCAACTTCCTCAAGCATTCCTCATAAGGCTTGGTTTGCAGGCCACTGATCATCTTGGTTGCCCTCATTCCAGCTTGTCAATATCCTTCTTGAGAGACAGTGTGGTGTAGTGGTTAAGAGCGGTAGTCTCGTAATCTGGTGAACCGGGTTCGCTTCCCCGCTCCTCCACATGCAGCTGCTGGGTGACCTTGGGCCAGTCACACTTCTCTGAAGTCTCTCAGCCCCACTCACCTCACCGAGTGTTTGTTGTGGGGGAGGAAGGGAAAGGAAAATGTTAGCTGCTTTGAGACTCCTTAAAGGGAGTGAAAGGCGGGGTATCAAATCCAAACTACTACTACTACTACTCTTCTTCTTCTTCTTCTTCTTCTTCTTCTTCTTCTTCTTCTTCTTCTTCTTCTTCTTAAATTGGGGTGCCCAGAACTGGACACAGTACTCCAGTTATGGTCTGCCCAAGGCAGAAAAAAATGGTCCTATTACTTCCCTTGATCGGGACACTATACTTCTGTTGATAAAGTGATGTCTTCTGTCAACGTGAAGGTTAACAGGAAGGGCCGTAGCTCATTGACAGAGCATCTGTTGCACTCAGGTCCTGCTTTCGGGCTTCCCATAGGCATCTGGTAAGCTGCTGTGAGAATAGGATGATGGACAAGATGAGCCATTGGCCTGATCCACCAGGCTTCCCTCGTGTTCTCCTTTGCCAAGAAGGGAACAGTTTCGGCTTAAGATTATGGAAATACAGCACAACTCATCCTCTGTCAATGAGAGATGATCACAACTTCATCCTTCATCCTACAATGAAGAGGAAGACACACTTTAAAGACAGAAGTTGTCCTGTGTACATGGAGGGAAGATTGGCACTGCTTGTAGATTGGAAGACAAGCACCACAAGTTTCTAAGAAAGAACTGTTATTTGTTTATTTATCTTTTAAAATAATTCGGTGTCATCCTTCAATTAAAAAAATAAGAACCCTGAAAGCAGTTTACAACAAAATCTAATATATATATATTATTTAATAAAAACATATTAAACGAAAACTAGTAATTAAGGTAGTGTTCAACAGAAATAAAATCACAGTAACTAAAAAACCTTCCTCTTCCCAGGAATGGAGAGAAAAAAAGAGGTGTTCACTCTAAAATCAGAAGAATCTGGCTCCATCAATGTGTTTGCACTGTACCAAGCACCCTGCTGCTGTCCACCTTCACAGCATGAAACAGTGACCCTCCTGCCCGGAAACCAGTTTAGCAGATCCACCCCATCTGGCAGAGGTACTGAGTTCTGCAGAACTCAGCCACAAAGTTCACTGGGCCTCTCAAGCTTACCTACCTCACAGGGTTGTTGTGAGGATAAAGAGAAAAGAGGGAGGACCATGTCTGCCACTTTGAGCTCTTTGGACGAAACGTTGGATTGAAATGCTGTCATATTACGTTATATGTATATATACATGACTGAATTAAAATAAACCAGCAAAAGCTGTACCATGTGTCTCCTTGACTGTATATTTTGTCACTAAGCTACAGATCCACCTATAGAAATGGATGCACATGTTTAATTGCTAAGGTAAAACATCTCCCGACCACAGTAATTACTCTACTCGGCAAGACCAAAATTTTTGCACTTCTCAAAGCAAATACTACCACCTGGGGCTGAGATCATGCCAGAATCCATGACCTAATGAAGGTCGGTCGGCGCCCTCCTTGCATTGAAAACATGCTCCAGAAACCTTGAGGTTGCAGCTGTATCTAATTAGTTTAATTTTCTCCTCGGCTTCAGTGTCAGTCCAGCAGAATAGGGAGGGCACATTGTACAACAAGAGTCCTTTGACTGCTGGTGACCATCTTCTATTTTAAAAAATAGAACATTGAAACACATGTCTTAAGAAAGTTAAATGCAGAGTTAAAACAAAGGGAGAGCAAATGCTAAGAAGCAAGGACATGCAAAGTGTCTTGAGTGCCAGCAGATTAATAGAAATCTAGGAATGCAACGTGAAGGTGTAAGAGTAACAGCTTTTTATATAGTGTGGTATAGTGGTTGGAACAGCTGTTGCCAGCCTTGTGCACACCTCCCCAGATTATTACAACTCCCACCAGCTCCAGAAGTAAGTTGTAGCTCAAAACCTTTGGACGGCACCAGGCTAGCAAAAGCTGGATTATAGAGTGTCAAACTCTGACCTAGGAGACCTAGGTTCCACTCCCTGTTGTGTAACTGACTGGGAGACCAGTCTGTCTTTCCAGCCTACTTGACAGGGTTGTTGTGAAGATAAAATAAGAACAGCAAAGGGCCTTGAATGCCACTCCAAGCTGCTTAGAAGAAGGTTCACCTGTGGCTTCTTGTTCCACTATACTTTTTAGGGTCCTCCAATTGTCCAAAGAAGATCATGGAGAGGACAAGTTGTGCTGCAGAGAATAGGGGAACCTACAGATATCACTTCCTGCCTCTTCCAGGACTTATGAATGGATCTCTGCTCCTGGAATATCTGGTTCCAACCTTAGTTTCCTTTAAGAAACCACTGAAGAATTTATGTGTGGACAGTCCAATATAAATCCATCACTAATGCACTACTATTGGATCAATGACACAACGCAGAATACACCTACAAAAAAGCCATCAGTCTGGAGGAGCCTACATACTTTATGTACCCCATAACAGACTTTAGATGAGTCCCACTGATTTCACTTTGCTGGCTGTCCACAGACCACCTCATGGTGAATTTCTGCCTGACACATCTATATTGAAAAGTACTTTTACTTGTCTGGTTCTAATTCCAAAGAATCAGACATACTATCTGTTGTTACACACACACACACACACACACACAGAGAGAGAGAGAGAGAGAGAGGGAGAGGGAGAGGGAGAGAGAGAGAGAGAGAGAGAGAGAGAGAGAGAGATTTGGATGTTAAGCAATGTGCAGTCAGTGCTGGCATGAATTTAAAAAGCTAAAATTAAAAATGCAAGAAACTGTACCATGGGTGCTATTTGATTGAGGTGTGTGTGATTTCACGTACCATCTTCCTCTGAACTCACCCGAGTGATACAGGTCATTCTTTCCCTTGCATCTTGTCAAATGCTTTGGGCCCCTCTGGGATGACAAGCACAATAGAAATCTGGATGGTGATTGTACCATCCTTTCCTTGTATTGCTAATTTCCTCCACTTCTAATCTCTTGGTTAGATTATAATTAGGTTCTCTCCAGAGCCCTTATCAAGTTGAGAAACTTTTTTAAAAAAACTAACAAAAAGTTTCCTTTACAGGTAAGACAGTTTGAAAGTCATTGTTCTTAAAAGCAGCATTTGACTCCCACTCATCCACATATTTTTTATAAAGGACAAGATGGATTAAAAACAAAAACAAAAGGTGTGTAAGTATTCAGATGTGTTCAGTATGGATAGTCCAGTGAGAACTGCAAGCTTTTCAGTATCTCCAGGGTTGCAGACAGAGACCCATCTGAGGTCTACCTGGAGATGTCAGGAATTGACCTTCTACATGCAAAGCAGGTATCACTGAGCTACAGCTCTTACCCTTGAATGGAAAAGGTGTGGGGGAACCACAGGAGAGGAGCCTAAATTAAGGTTACCAGATTTTTTTCAAAGAATCTGGGGACCCTTTTTTTTTTGAAAAGAGAGAAAAAAAGTTTTTTTAAAAAAAGGTTTTTTTAAAAAAAAGAAAAAAAAGAAGAAGTAATATCTTCTCTTCTGTGGTCTCCTTTGTTGCATGGGCTTCCTCTGGGTCCTGGCCTGCTCTCTTGGAGTACTAGCCACCGTGGAGTAGGCTCGGGTTGGGCCTGGGATTGGCCACGTGTCCTTGCTCTCCCGGTACTCTCCTACCTCTCCTCCTCAGCGGCAGCGGTGGCAGCAGCAGCAGCACGGCAAGGTCAGGGCTCCCCTCTTTTTTCTCCTTCCTCTTCCTCTCTCTTTTTCTCCTTCTCCTCTCCTCCTTCTCCCTGCATCAGCTCTGGGGTTTTCCTGGCCCCAGAGCGCCTCTGGGCAGTCGGCTGGGTGGCCGGGCTCTCTTGCTCCCAGCTCGATTTGGGTCACAGGGTGTGTGTGTCAGCGGTTCCCCCAGTTGATGTGCCGGGTGTCCCCGGTTCCCCCTCGGCAGTGGCAGCGGCAGTCACAGCAGCCCAGAGCCAGCCTGTAGTGCAGTTGGCTCTGGTTGGCTTCAGGAGCTGCTCACTGCTGTGGCACCCGCCATTTTGCCTCGCTGGAAGGCCCCATATGATTTGTCTTGTGCCGTTGAACCAATCACGCAACATTCATTCCCTACTAATAAATCTACAACACTTAAAATATAAATCCAGGGACATTCCGGGGACGGATTTTGTCCAGGGACAGATTTGTAAATCGGAGGACTGTCCCCAGGAAACGGGGACATCTCGTAACCCTAGCCTAAATGCCTTAGGCTTATGGTGCCTGAAATTTCTCGCAGCAGCCAACCAGATGCTCATAGGAAGCCTCAAAGCAGGACCACTTTTGACTCTGAACATGTGGCATGCAGAAGCACATGGCCTCTGACAGTGAAGGTGAAGAATAGCCATCCTCTTTTGATGCCTTAAAAAAAATGCATTCATGGCCACCCTACCTCCCAGGTCCATCCATTGCCAAATAACCTTAAATGAAGACTGCTTCCCCTTTTCATAACATCACTCATCTCTGAATACAATGTGACGAAGATGATGATAAGGGCATTCATCTACCTAATTACAATCTGTCCTCCTTCTGATGTGACAATTTGGGTTAATTTCCAAAGATCCTCTGCTTTCTGTAACCTGAAATGATATCACTATATACCCAAAGCCCAAAAGGAATCTGGATTCCTCTCCCCTCCACGCTGCCCTCCTTTTCTCCAGGGGGAAAAATATTAACACAAATTCTTCCCTTTAACAAAACCATCTTTTGATTGGTGTAAGTGAGAGCCATTACCTTTCTACATTCTGCTTTCCCACCTTCTATGGCAGCCTTCTCCAGCAGCGTTAACACATCTCAATTTATGAGCCTCGTGTAGCAAGGGTCAATGTATTAATATGTTAATAATGCAATGCTTTGCCAATTATGCTGGGGGGTTTTATGTAGAGCCTCAATTAATTATGTTATAATATTTTGATGGCAGGCTGATTGCTAGCGTTGCATAGCTGCAATGTTAAATGTTTAGAAGATGATAGACTGGGATGCCTTAATGGCCATGTGGTTCAGTTTAAGGATAAAAAGGTGATCTGGACAGAGATAACAGTTTTATGGGCTGTGCTGCAATATGTTTCATTTGGGATCTGCTGTGACAGCAGGATTAAAGATTTTGCTTATTATAAGAAATAGCTTCATTCCTTTCTTCGAGGATGGGATGTTAGTCACAAAAAATGAATATTGCAATTTTTAAAATAAAAATTAATCATTGCCATGCTGTCTTCTCTTCACCACATTCCTAAAGTGGACCTCCCCCCCCCCAACCCCAACCCCCATATCCACTGAATTATTTTTTACTGGGGAGCTAGTAGTCCCATCTGGGGGACGAAGCCTGACCAATTTCAGGCAAAGTGGCACAGGTTTTGGAGTGTGTTCTTTGCACCTTTAAATGATGCTTTTCTCTTTGGTTTTGTAGGCAATTTGCATTGATATGGATATTTCAAATTTCAGAGGCACCCTGTGCAAAGCCAGCATTTGGCACCCCCTCACCTCTCACCTCCAGACCTCCTCAATTCACTATGGCATAGTTACAATGTCCTGCAGCACTGCCTAAGCTTGGCACCTGGCCTAAATCTGCCCTAAATCTGCCTCTGGATACGATCCTGCGTAGTGCTTTTCTTCGTGGACTGGCTTCTGCTCCTTCACAAGCAACTTCTGATGCTGGGAAGCCAGTCACAGAGCACAGAGTCACAGAGCACAGAGCACAGAGTCATAGAGCAGGAGGAGCTAGCTCTGAACAGGATCTGACTCTGAGTAGTGCTGCTTCACAAAGCTGCTTGGACAGCATCACCTGCCTCACCACAGGGTTTATGCACACCCCACAAGTGTCCTGGGAAAAATGGGACATCTTGATTTTCCCCACGAGAGCATGGTGGTCATTTGGGGCTCTGTGATCTTGTGTGGGTTACATGACTCAAACAGGGGCACAGACAGGAAGAGCCGCATCCTGTTTTGGGGACTGAACATGTTGGAGGGCATGATTTATGCTTCCACTTGAGAGCTGTTGAGATTGACCCTGAGTGAGGGTGACCATGTCAGGCAAGAAGTGTGCTGGGCTTAACTTCCCCCAGGTAGGTCTCAGCCCTCTTTGTGTACTTTTACCCTCACCTGCCCCTCCTTCCTTCCTTCCTGTTGCCCTGCCCTCAGAGTCCTAGGTGGTCAAAATATCTCTGATGTAGGGATTGTGACTTCAGAGTCGTGTCTCATCTGAAGCAAATGCAGAACACTACAGTGGTACCTCAGTTTAAGTACTTAATTCGTTCCGGAGGTCTGTTCTTAACCTGAAACTGTTCTTAACCTGAAGCACCACTTTAGCTAATGGGGCCTCCTGCTGCCGCCACGCTGCTGCTGCACAATTTCTGTTCTCATCCTGAAGCAAAGTTCTTAACCCAAGGTACTATTTCTGGGTTAGCGGAGTCTGTAACCTGAAGCGTGTGTAACCTGAAGCGTATGTAACCCAAGGTACCGCTGTACTGTATAGAGTCATGAGAACTTCATAAGGCACAAAGGCTTGTCTGTATTACCAGCATTGCATCTGCAAAACTGGAGTTTGCTTGTACGCAAGTATTTCTTCCTTGAGAAGCGATACTGCATGTATATTCTGAGTGGGTCTGGTCTGTTTCCCCATCACGCAATAAGGCCTAGACTCTGAAAGGGCTACGTCTCAGTTGGGGCTTCTAGGAACGTGTGCTACAAACCCTATAAATATTTATAAGCCATTCAGTCTAAAGACCTTGTAGTTCCCGTTCTGAAGGAACACACACAAATATCAGATGAAATAGACACCCTTTCCCCAGGGAATATTACCAAAGGGCTAATAAAATTAACGCCGAACCGCTGAGTTCTAATATTATGTATTCTCAAGACTTATTTATAATTCAGTAAATGAAATCCAGTTGCACACAATATAATGGATAGAACCCATGCTGTGTTTATCTCTTAAAAGGGGTAGAGAATTGCTTGGAATTTTAAAACACGTCCTAAATTTTTTGCTTAAGTGGTTTTAGTGATCTCATCTTTACTTTTCTGGGATGGGGGTCGTGTTAGTCATACTCATGAGCATGGCTGAACACCAAAAAGGTTGATATTTTGTTAGGGCAGAATAGGTAGAGCCCCATGTTCTTGTATGTAATTAATATTGTTGAACATTACAAACAGAGATATTGGTGACATCCATATCATACAAAGAGCACGACTGCCGACAGGAGTGAGGACTTGTCAGCATCTAACACCTGCACTCAGAGATCTGCAACTCTTTGAAGCCAAAATCCGGGATGCCATCTTCCCAGACACCATCATCCTGTTTTTTACTGCAAGAGCACGACAGCCATTTTTGCCATGTTATCAAATGTTTTCATCCCAATGTCCCCCCCCCCAGAGGTGCTTTTGGGGCACAGCAGCTGATAACATACTTTTTGTGGCACCCCGTGATATCACAGTCCCTTAAAAAAGCACATTGGGGGGGGATTGGTGTTGTGAAATCGTGTGAGATCACAGTAACCAAAATGGCCGCCTATCTTTCGTGATAAAAAACAGGATGTCCTAGTTTTTCAAGGACATTTGTGGGATATGCTGCTATGGTTGCTGATTTGCTACTGGGTCAGGTTTAAGGTATTGCTGTTAGTATATAAAGATCATAAGAACTTGGGACCAGTTTACCTATGATTGCACTCAACCTCTTTGATCAGCAGAATTGGCATTGTTACAGGTACATGATACCTGTTCCACATTTGTTAGGAACTTGATTGCTTTGTGTTGCATCGCTTATACTTTGGAATTCCCTGCCTATTGATATCAAGCACGTATTCTTTTCAGTGCCCGCTAAAAAAACTTTATTGTGCTGTGGTGTAAACCACTGAGCCTCTGGGCTTGCTGATCGGAAGGTCGGTGGCTCGAATCCCTGCGATGGGGTGAGCTCCTGTTGCTTGGTCCTAGCTCCTGCCAACCTAGCAGTTCAAAAGCACGTCAAAGTGTGAGTAGATCAGCTCTGATGAGAAGGTAAATGGCATTTCCGTGTTCTGCTCTGGTTTCACCAGAAGCGGCTTAGTCTGCGGACAAACGCCGGCTCCCTCGGCCAATAAAGCGAGCTGAGCACTGTAACCCCAGAGTTATTCGGGGCTGGACTTAACTGTCAGGGGTCCTTTACCTTTACCATTACCCAACTGCTTAGAAATGCTGTTGTAAATTTTAATCTGTTTTAATAGTTTAACCTTTTGTATGCTTTTGGCCCAGTATACCTGAAGAAGTGTCTCCACCAGACACTGAGGTCCAGCTCTGAGGGCCTTCTGGTGGTTCCCTCTCTGCAAGAAGTGTGGTTAAAGGGAACCAGGCAGAGGGCCTTCTCGGTAGTGGCACCCGCCCTGTGGAACGCCCTCCCACCAGATATCAAGGAAATAAACAACTATATGACTTTTAGAAGACATCTGAAGGCAGCCCAGTTTAGGGAAATTTTTAATGTTTGATGTTTGTTGTGTTTTTAATATTCTG
Source organism: Podarcis erhardii (assembly GCF_964252035.2). Lineage (NCBI taxonomy): Eukaryota > Metazoa > Chordata > Lepidosauria > Squamata > Lacertidae > Podarcis > Podarcis erhardii. The sequence continues at coordinate 19,569,300 of NC_138497.1, forward strand.
TTGGGAGCTGTGGAGGCCCAGCCAGATGGGTGGGGTATAAGTTGCTGTTGTTGTTGTTGTTGTTGTTGTTGTTGTTCTTCTTCTTCTTCTTCTTCTTCTTCTTCTTCTTCTTCTTCTTCTTCTTCTTCTTCTTCCCTTTTATTGATTCTTATTGCTTTAGCTTTTTGTAAACCATTTTGAGGGTTGTCATTTTTTATTGATTCTTATTGTTTTCCCTTTTTGTAAACCAATATGGTTATTGTTGTTTTAAAAAATCAACTAACTAAAAAAATCAACTAACTGAAAACAACAACAACTAAGTAAAATAAAACAAAATGCAAGATAAAATACATTTAAAGTACACTGAACATTTCTACAAGCTCCGTTTCCCAGGCTCTCAAGCACATGCGACTCTTATCATAGCAGAATTAGAAGCACCAGGAAGGACCAGCCTAGACCTCATTTCTTCCCCACTGCTGCCACAGCAATAGTGGGTGAGAGCAGCAAGGGAGAAGAGAGGAAAGGAGAACATACATAATGCAACCTAAGCTTGAGGAGATTTACTGTGGGTTGTGAAAGGATAGCTGCCCTAGTGTTTGGAATACAGGCCCACTTTAAGAACATGCCAAAAATTCATATTCAGAAAGGGACAGCTCCAATGCTTTTTGACACTGCTAATTCTCATGGATATGATATTTGGCCAACAAATGCTGTCATTTCTCTGCATTTAAAATCTCGGTCAAAATCAGTGCATATTTCTAATAAGCAGCTTGTTACTTTGAGGATGCCAGCTACCCGCCACTAGATGTGACCGATATATAATTTCTGTGCAAAGCCGGGGATTTGGGTAGCAAGAGGACCTGTGGAATTATGCAGTCAGAGGTGGATTTTCGCAGATTCTTTGAAAGCAGGACAGCCAGGGCGCCTGCTGCTTTCTGGTCATCCCCTCGCAAGAATGCCGACTTTCTCCTGCCTGCAATCACATGTATAGAATTACAGACAGATAGAGGTCAGCTTGAAGATTTGCGTTTCCATAGGACTTTCTTATCCTTCCCTTGCAGAAATTGGCTCTGAAGTGCCGCGGATACATGGGGGATCCTTGTCCTTTCTGCTGTTTGATGGGTTCTGAGGCATAAAAACCTCTGCAGCCTCTTCGTTCAAGATCCCAGGATGGATTTGAACTGCAGTTGGAGAGGTGAAAGGCCCAGATAACATGAGCAGTTGTCTTCCCCCAAAACAGCTGGAGCAGCATCCGTATCTTTTGTTCTGCATGCAGCTCAGCCACACTTTATTCTAAAAGGAGGAGAAATGGGCTGCTTCACAGGCAGGGCTTCCATCCTCCTCTTTTGTCCCCCTCCCTGTCTTCCTCCTCCTCTCAGATAATAGCAAAGTGTCTCTAATTCAAACCAACTGAACTAATTGGTCCAAAAAAGGATGTTAACAGCCCAGTCTACTAGGCTGTGTTCAAAACAATTGTTAGCAATCAATAAATCCTGCCGGATTGTTTGATTTCATTAAAGATGTATTTGTTAACTAAGCAGCTGGCACCCAAACAGCTGCTTTAAATAGGGAAAAATTGCCACGTTCTGTTTTAGCGTGTTCTTTGCTATTTTCTTTGCACACTTCCGGAGACAATACCTACCATAAAATAAAAATAAAAAAAAATTACAAGCAAATTCAGGCTGTCAGGGTTAGAATTATGGCAAGTCAATGAAAAGAGGGTGCCAATATCAACACTAAATTAGGGAATGGGGAGAAAATTGATCCGGTTTGCATTTAAAGTCAACCCTTCCTAATTCACACTTTCTGAAGCAAACCTAAACACTGTCATCTTTTGAAATTCATGCTTCTTCCTATTTTGCAGTTCTGTTCCCCAATCAAGTAGTGTGCACAGCAATGCATATACTAGGATAAAGTGTGCATAGAAATGCATCTATTACAGTGGTACCTTGGGTCACAGATGCTTCAGGTAACAGATGCTTCAGGTTACAGACTCTGCTAACCCAGAAATAGTACCTTGGGTTAAGAACTTTGCTTCAGGATGAGAATAGAAATCGTGCGGCGGAAGCGCGGTGGCAGCGGGAGGCCCATTAGCTAAAGTGGTACCTCAATTTAAGAACAGTTTCAGGTTAAGAATGGACCTCCAGAACGAATTAAGTTCTTAACCTGAGGAACCACTGTATTAGTGAAAATAACAATGACCGCTCCCACTTAAAACGGGGGGTGCCTTTTGCATGGATGCGTGCAGCCCTGGATCTGGAGTGGCCCCATCAGCATAGGCTTTGCCTTCCCTCAGGTGGGATACCTGGAGGTCCCCGCCTACCCCAGCGAGTTGTCCAATCCCACCTGGGGGAAGTGTTGCCAGGGAAACCAGGCCAGGTAAGGGGAGGGATTACCTGCCCACACAATAGAGGGTGGATCTTAATTGTTAATCCTCACTTGGCTCCAGAGCTTCTCCCACCCTACCCACCCTCAGTTAATGTCTTCTTTTGCAGGTTAACTTTTCTTCATAGGTTTTGCAGGTTAACCTGTCTCCACAGGTATGCGGGCGCTGCTACGATAAGGTCGCTGTTAAAGGGCCGGAAAGGAATTTCCCTGCATTGGCAGGTTTCGCCTTTCCCGTAGCAAAACGTCACAACTTTGGCGGTATCAGGCCTTGGGCGGAATCCTTTAGTCCATCTTCCTCTTTGCGGCGGCGATACCAGGGTTCCCCGTTAAAGGGGTTTTTGAAGGGAGGCTTTGGCCGTACGCCGAAAGGTCGTCATTGCTCTCCCCTGCGGCGGCGTAACGGGGGCGGCTATCTCTGCTTGAACATATGTTCTCCAGAGCCGGCCCATCCCCCCCCCACACACACTGGATAACCCTGATGCTCCCTAGGTCCCCGGCTGGGGACTAGGGAGGGAGAACGCCCAATGCCTGAGCCAAGGTCTACCCACATTTGAAATTTAATAAAGTTGTGGCCAATTTAATCCCATAGCACGTTGTCTAGAGTCGTTATTCCACATGACGGGGGGACCACTCGGGATCTGGGGACTCCGCCTGTCCACGCAAACAGAAACACATTGTATTAGTTGAAATAGCTTTGCAGAAATGTGTATGTTAGGAAAAATTGCATACAAACATGGGTATATTAGGAGGAATTTGCATCAAAATACTAATGAATCTGCTTGAGGACTTTGTATTATTAAAAATAACCACAAACTGTTGTGGAAATGCAAAGAGCTGAATTTAAGATTGAGGAAAAAGGAGAAATTGAGAGAAACTGAAATGGACAGCTTCACCTCTCCTTAGTTTGGATGGGACATTACTGAACTTAACTTATGCTCAGATTGGAATGCAGTTCACAGTCTGCTTTAATTTTATGATGCAAATGTATTTGCTAAAACATGCTAAACAAAGCCTATTCTATCAGAAAAATGAACATTTTAAGGGACAAAGCATACAAAATGTGTAAAATACAGGAAAGTGCATACACAAATGCATATCATTTAAATGTGGTTTGTTTGTTTTTTGCTCATTTGTTTCTTATCATAATCCACAATAAACGTGATAGAACATGGATGAGAAAACTGATCTTATCTCTGGCGGGTGGGGTGGGGTGGTGGAATTCTGATGGTGCAAACTCTTTGACAGTGGAATGGACCGCATTGGAAGGTGAGAGACTCTCTTGTGTGTCAAAGGTTTATATGCAGTAGCAGGACAATCCACCTATTTGTGTGAGTTTTCACAGAGATCTGACTCAGCTCAACCTCCACACCTGGCCTTTGGTTATATTTCAATGTCCAGTGTCTATTGTGGTCCCTTTCTGGCAAACCATAAGGAAAACAAGACAGTAGACTTCTTTAAAAAAAAAGATAAAGAAAAAACCAAAACGTTTCTATACCTCTGTAGTCTCTCTCTCTCTCCCCCACCACCTTAGTTGAGATTCCTGCATTGCAGGGGTTGGACTAGATGGCCCTCAGAGGGTCTGCTAACTCTACATTTCTATTATTCTCCCTCCCTCCCTCCCTCCCTCCCTCCCTCCCTCCCTCCCTCCCTGTAAGATTTCATTTCATAGAGGCAGAAAAGTTTCTATAGAACTTTCCATTCATCTCTAAGATCTTAGGCCCTGCAGTGCTGACCCCTCCTCTAACATGGTGCTCTCTTGGCAGCAAGTAAAAATTGTCGTACGACGAATGCAAAAAAGAATCTGGCGTAGATGATCTAGCTCAAAACTGCTTGACAGGGAACAGGGACTACTTAAAAGGAAAGGTGCTCTAAAGCATCCTTTTCTCTTCCTCCCACCCCCGTCCTTTTTTTTTGTACCTGTTTCATGACTTTTGTGGTATTGTAGGCTTTTGGGCCACATGGCAGTGAAGTGCTCTGAAGCCTGGCTTTTAATATGCTCTGAAAGACAAAAGGCTTCCTGTGTGGGGCAGGGCTGGGGGCGGGAGACAAGATGGGTTATCTGTAAGGGCTATGATGAAAATGCCCTGTAACACAAAATTACTGTATTTGCAACAACAGCAGCGATCAAAGAAGGTTTGGGTAAACTAAGCCCGTCCGGAACGCCTTTGAGAAATGTACCTAGTCAAAATCTGCTTTGCGGTATTTTCCTACAGTCAAGCAGTATATAAATTTAATGAAATGATAATAGCAACAACAATAATAATAATTTCCAAAAGGAACTGATGGATGCAAAGAAAGCACCATTCAGAACTATGCAGTTTCTTAGGGGAAGGGTCCCCATGTTGTCAACCACACCAGTGTGTTTCAAATAGTGCCCGTAGCAGACATTGTGTTGGGTTGGTGGTGCTCACCTGACCTCTAGTGGGTTGTGTTGCTGCTGCTTACCAGGAGGAGGAGGAGTGGCAAGATGGCAGGGAGGCTAGCATGGTGCAAACATACTGGCAGAGCCAATCTGGTGCTCCCGTTGTTGCGTTTGCATCACACCGCCCTCAGCACCATCCTGACCCTCCCTCTCTACTCCTTGGTAGGCAACAGTGATGTGACCAATTGGAGGTCAGGTGAGTTGCCACTGCATGCCATCAACTGTTGAGTCATGTTGTATTTGTTCTGTTCTCAAATTTCTCAGTGAAATCCTCTGTGAAAGAGACCTCCATTTTTCTCCCTCTTTCCCATGACTCATGAAAATTTATTTTGAATTTAGGAGAGTGTGTCATTCTGAACTTACTTTTGAGGCAACCAAGGATAGCACATGTGCTTTTCTTTCCAGTAAATATTTTTTCCAAGCCTCCCCAGTTGATCACTCTTCTCGATCTGGAAAAGTGTGATGGGAGGTATTACTTTACAGCGTCTTCCTTTGAGAGGTGCACCAAAAACCCTGCGCTCCACCCATGATAATGCCACCGACATTTTCTCTCCCCTTCTCAGATGCAGTTTAAATGATAGGGAACAGTAAGCAAAAATGCAGGAGAAACTTTTAGCATTGCACTAGTTTTCAATAAACCCAATAGCGATCCAAATTTACAGGTTCCAGTTTGGATGACATGCCTGAGGAATGTCAAGGATAGCAAACAGGATTTTGATAGGACTACATACACTTCTAAAGCGAGTGGAGAAATTAACCAATGATATGATATGAACCATGTGCGGTTTCTGGAATGAAGGCACTATACTGTTGAATCCCTGACAATGACAGTATTCCAGCAATGGGAGGGGAGGGGGAACTGGACAGAACCTTAAACACTTCTTTGCTTATGTAGAAAACCTTCAACCTCTAATTTCAATGAATAAGACACAAAAGACTCACCAGTCCTTCACTAGAATTATGTATGCAATTAGATGTGCAGAGCTCTCTTTGATTTCCCTAAACTTGCATGTATACTGAAATGCCAGCTCATACAAGAGTTGTCACCTTTTAATCTATGGAAGATTCAGCCATTCACTATATCAAAGGGGCAAAGAGACTGGGATACAAAGGGACATATTGAAATCATGTAAAATAGCTGATTTTTATTCACATTGATTTGGAGAGGAGTCAAAGTCTCGTGGTAAGGTGTGTGCTTTGCAAGAATGAGGTCTAACACTGATCAGTTTCTACAAATGGCCATACACTAAATCAACTAAATTATTGCAAGTGGAACAATTTCTGCTCATGTAACAACCCTCCCCCCATTTCCTCCTCCCACTGAGCAGAATTGGAAAAGGAGCAGTGGGGAGGGAAGGGCGATCTTATTTTGTATGAACAGAAGACATTTTGCTGAAACAATGACTTAGCTGGATTCAGACTTCAATCATTCAACCCTTAAGACTTATATTTCCAGCACTGAAGGGGAGACAGATGGAAATCTGCTTGGATGCATAATTCTCTCTCTCTCTCTCTCTCTCTCTCTCTCTCTCTCTCTCTCTCTCACACACACACACACACACACACACAGGAGAAGACAATTTTGGTCCGTAATTGTTCTGCATCTTACAGAATGAGCTCCTAAAAAGTGACGGAGATCGATCAGAACACATTCTATAAAAAAGAACTACCAAAAGAATTGTTTTCATTTATTTATCATAGAAAGCTAGACACCCCAACCCCCACATTTCCTGGCTGATGGGCTACACTGTGTTGTCACTTCAGAATCTGTCTTTCATGCATGCTGATCTGATTCAGTATGATGTGCACAATATATGTGATGCCACAATGCAGTGCATCACTTGGAAAATAGAACACATGATTACAAAGGAGGGGAAAAGCAACAAAGTCTATGACCATTTGGGGGTGCTCTTGGGAGAATACGGTTTTTCCACCCACCTGGAAAACATGAATCCATTTTTTTAATGCATGGAACACATTTTCCAAGTGAATCTGTTAGCTACCCACAGATGATTAGGCCATTTCACTTCAAGACTTTTCAGATAATCGATTTGGATCAGGACAGCTCAGTCTTCTCAAAGCAGAAGTCTTCAGGTTTTGAATGAACGAGGGAAGACCCTGTGATGTGGGCTGCTTGTAGGAATGAGGCCAAAACCTTTGATTTGGTATTCAGGTTTTCCAAAATAAATTATACACACACACACAAGGAACTCACTGCAAGGTAAAATCAATTTCAATTTTCCCTTTTCCTGGGTTGTTGTTGGTTTTTTTAACTGTCCCACTTCCCAAACACTGAGATATGATGACCATTGTTCTTGTGATGATGTAATGGTTATAAGGGGTTACTTGTGCGTAAGTTGCCGTTACTTTTGGCTAGATCGCCTGGCTAACCATGCCTCGGCTGACAGCCCTCACTCCGTGGCTGTTCAGTCGCTTGCAGAATCCGTCAGTGGGCGTTTCTTGAACCTCTTCCAGCATAGAAGCTGTTTGACGCCAAGTCTCCGCCTACTCTCCCTGCGCGGGACTCTTCTGCGCAAAGAAGGAGTGGGCAGAGGCGTGCCCGTGCTCTCTCCACTGGTCTCGGGTGAAGAGTCTTGGAGATCCCTCTCTGAATCCTCCATCTCCCTCCCTTCTCTGCTGGTGTTACGTTGAATTCCTTCCCCCCTGCTGGTCCCCTCTCCTGCATCGCTTTGGAGCCTTGCCTCCACCTCTCGCTCCGATGTCAGTTCCCTGACAGATGAGATCTGGATCATAGATCATCATCACATAGCTACTATCCCCAGAGTTTTTCTTCTTTTCTTTTCTTTAAAAAAATAGAAAACTCCATACACAACCAAACCATTTTCAGAAGAAGAGAAGAAGAGTTTGGATTTGATATCCCGCCTTTCACTCCCTTTAAGGAGTCTCAAAGCGGCTAACATTCTCCTTTCCCTTCCTCCCCCACAACAAACACTCTGTGAGGTGAGTGAGGCTGAGAGACTCCAGTGGGGCAGGCATGGAGAAGTGGGAGGTGAGCTCTTGTTTTAATACATTTACCTGGGGTTACAAACACCTCAGATTACAAACACTTCGGGTTACAGACTCCGCTAACCCAGAAGTAGTACCTTGGGTTAAGAACTTTACCTCAGGATGAGAACAGAAATTGTGCACCAGCAGCGTGGCAGCAGTGGGAGGCCCCATTAGCTAAAGTGGTACCTCAGGTGAAGAATGGTTTCAGGTTAAGAATGGACCTCCGGAACGAATTAAGTATGTAACCAGAGGTACCGCTGTATTCCTTCATTCAAATTATATCCTGCCATTCCTCCCAAGGGGACTGCTTTGACAGACTGGTCTAGCTTTTAATCACATAGAATTAGTTTCCCAGTGCACTCCAATCACAATGACTTGGGGGTGGGATTTTGACTATTTAAGACAGCTGATTTGCACAAGTAAAATTTCTCAAGATCCACCCAGGGAACTTTAGTACAGGGAACCTTCAATTTTTATTTTATTTTTAAACCATACACACACACACACACACACACACACACACACGAAGTCTGGCCTTGCACTCCATCCATCTTTCTGAAATTTGGCAGGCTTGCGTCTCTCACCATACTTGTGATTTCCAGTTCTGGCAGAAAATTTAAAAAACAGATATTATTTTTTTCTTTAAAGATTCGCTGCATGGAAACCCTTTGATGGAACTGCAGATACTCCTCTGGCTGAAAATCATCTGTCCTGAATCTTCATAATCCACTCTCCAAAATCACTGAGCTTGGTGTGAAATTGGATCTGCCTGAAATTTTGCAGGGTTTTGCAGGGTTAATCCACTCGGAGATTGGGGGACACCTTTCCCACTTATGTGAAAAGGGTAAAAAGGTTATAGTCATTTTTAGATTCTCTGTTGTACATTGTGAGAGAGATGGGAAATAGGACCCACTCCATTGACTGTTGTGACAGGCAAAACCCATCAGGCCTCCTCTTTCCTCAACTGTCACCTGGGAGCAGCCATTCCATCAGACTGCCTCAGTGGGAGTTATTGGAAGCAGGCCTCATTCCATCAGCTTTGCCGAAAGCCCAGCTTCTTCAGGCACCTCCTTCTCCTCCTAAAGTGTTCCACCTGGTCATTATAAGAACAGCTGTTTAAGAATGAGTTTGAATTTTTTTTCCTCTTCCCTCCGCGTTCCTTTTCCCTTGCTTGCCATGTTTTCAAATTGCAAGCCTGTGATTAGGGAGACTTTCTGGCTGAAGAGCGGGGCACAAAATGCTCTAAATAAGATAAATAAATGAAACGGGGTTTTGGATTTAACAGATGGGATCCATACCCAAACAAAGAATCAAACTGGAAAGATACAGAATAGATCTGAATCAGATTGAGCCGCTTCCAGATGTTACAGATACAAGGAAAACTTGTGGCTACTGCACACCCCTATCAATGGGAAGTGAAAGGAGTAGGGTTGGGAGAAGAAGTCTGATTGTGTTTGCATTGCAGCTAATTCTCACCTTGGAAAGTAATATGCAAATCAAATAACAATTGTCCTTTGAAGTTTTCGCTTCTCTGAATTTTGCAATGCAGTTCTCCAACCCAAGAACAGGCCGTTGGTCTGATCCAGAAGCCTTCTTTCATGTACTTTGCTGTCATATATATTCCTTATTCAGCCAAACTTCCATCTGCCAAGCAAAAATTTTAAAAAATAATTGTCCAGACTCTTTCTGATCTCCCCATCACCGGCTCTTTTGCAAATTTAATTATAATGCACTACAACAGCATTATCGGTGAAAGCATGGGAACTTTTTAAAACATATGTGTGTGTGTGAGAGAGAGAGAGAGAGAGCAGTAGCTAGCCACAGCTAAACGTAAAAAGAAGTGAGAGGTAGAGCAATGTTAAAATTCATCCAAGGAATTAGTCTCAGTATCAAAGTAATATTCATAGGCCATTTAGAATGTCACCAGGCTTCTTAACAACGGTGATGGATGGTAACGGCTGGCGGGATAATGTGACATGGAGAAGATGATCAGCCTATATTACATTTCTTTCTATTTCCTTATTTTTTTCGCATTTGCGGGTGAATTTGAATGCTTTTAAATGGAAGGTGCAAGCCTGTGCCAAGAAACATTTACACAAAGCTTTACATTCCCTCCCCTCTCCTTCGGAAGCTGTGCCAATGGCCCCTGTCCCAAAAAGCTGTCCCTGCATCTCTTATTCCAGTCTTGGCACAATTCTCTGCAAGGCTGGCCAATGTTGGCACATGATGGCCAGTGTTGGCACATAGTGATAACCAAGTGATGTCCGTCTTTCTTTCTTTCTTTCTTTCTTTCTTTCTTTCTTTCTTTCTTTCTTTCTTTCTTGACAAATGAGAATGAAAGATGACCACATCTGTATCTGTATTAGCTTGAGGTTTGTGCCTGTGCCAAAAATTTATCCTGCCTTCCCCCACCCCAAATGTTCTCCATCAATTAATACAAAAAGAAATCGCATTTGAAAAAGATGAAAGCAGCAAGGAAGAGTTGGTTACATTTTCGTGGATTGGGCACAGGGGGGGTCTGTGAGTGCCTTTCCTTTCATTCTACAAATCTTCTCACTAGTGGATTGCAATCCTGGGTGTTTTCAATTCCTTAAAACACACACACACACACACACACACACACACACCATGATGTACTTGGCTGGGCTTTTATCTAAGTGCAGGAAGCCAGAAGGGCTCTTTCCTCTGCTTATCACTGCTGTTCATTGTTACCTTTCACTTTTAAAGAAATCATCCAGAAATCTATATATTTTCAAGGAAGAACTTCCTATACCAGGTGCTTCATTGACAGCCTTCCCAGCATTCTGTTCTCAAACTGGCTGACCAGATGCTGTGGCAAGCTGGCAAGCCAAACAAGAGTGCAACAGCATTCTCTTCACCTATGTTTCCCAGAAACTAGTATTCATAGTCCTACTGCTTGCCTGGCAGGACCCTCAAGCTGACCCCCCATTAGAATAAAGAAATTCACACAGACACGGATATTTTGTTTAAGGTTTTTGGGCAAAATTTTGGCCACAACTTTATTGATTACAGGAATGAGAGCGGTATTGGCTTATAAGACTATATCTGACTCCTGCCCGCTTTTCAGGAAGTCTGTAAAGGCAAACCACCGAAAGGGAAACTACTTCGGGGAAACCCGCCTGCATCTCCCCTGGTATTCCCAGAGGCCTGGCATGGCCCTAGCCCCTCAAGCGGACTTCGGACACGATCCAGGCCCCGAATTCCTTTAACAGAATACCCTGGAAATGGAGGGGCAGGTGATGGCTGACCTCCCCTCCTCCATTCAACAATAAGCCAATGCCTAACCGCCAAACCTTACAAAGTTGTGACGATTGCTAAGAGGTAGGCAAAAACCAAGTGACCTGTGCCAATTTGCCAAATGGAAAAAATTCCTACCCGGTCCCCGACTCAAGACGGGCAACCAACCGAAGTCCAAAGCAAGGCCAAAGGACAAATTAAAGGGAGGGTAGGCAGGTGTTCAGCAGCGTGAAGCAGGAGCTTGGCACACATAGCGCTGATGCTTTTATACTTTCTGTGCTGGTCCTGAGGGTTAACCGTGCGGCGAGGTCTGAGTCCAGTCTGAGGTTGAGGGTGTGGTATGGAGGCTGTCTGTCAAACTGATGCCGGGTCCAAGGCAGGGAGTCGGGTGAGGTCAGGAACTCTGGCAGAAGAGCAGGACAGGGCGCAGGCAGGAACAGGCTACCAACAACGTTGCTCCCGCAACCTGGGACTGGGGCTGGCTGGCTTTTATCTGCCCCGAAGCATAGGGCGGCCCCGGTCCACAGGTGACTCGCCTCTCCTGGCCTGGAGTCGAGCACTCCTCCTGCGGGAACTTAGTTCCCTCCGCCTCTCTGCCCTGAGCCTCTGCAGCTCAGGAGAGGCTGGAGGGTTATTGGACCCAGAGGCAACCTCACCTTCCCCTGACAGGGCTGAGAGTGGAGCACCTGCAGGCAGGACCCTTCAGGCTCAAGCCCCAGCCCCAGCTCAGCTGGTTCTGGAGGTGGCGACTCTTGTGCAGGCTGGGATTCCTCAGGTTCATTCAGCCTCCGAGTCCGAATCCCAGGCCATCACACATTCTCTCACAATCACCCTTCAAAATGATTGGGCAGTAGCCCTGGGTGATAGCTCCACCCACGCCAGGGTGGGGTGGGGTGGGGGAACTAGTTTGAGGGCCTGTCCACAACCAGGCCTATCTATTAAGATGATCCCATTTCCAACAGTGGACGTAGAACATAGCCATCATGATTAGTAGCCTTATCCTCCACAAATTTGACTAATCCTCTTTCAAAGGCATTCATGTTGCTGGCTACCACTGCCTCCTGTGGAAGTGAGTTCCACAGTTTAACGATATGCTTGCATGGGCAAGTACTTTATCTCTCGTGAAACCAGTGGAACTGCAGTGCACTGTGAAATAGTTATGTGATGCCAATTTCAGTACAGACAGAGGAAAACACAGGTCTAAGGATTCCACCCACCCACCCCAGACTAATGTACATTGTGCCAAGTTCACAATTTGTATTTTTAGGTATATCCTTTCAGCATGTCAGTCGGCATAAACAATACTGAGCTACATCAACTGGCTCAATATAAGGCAGCTTCTTATGTTCCCTATCTCAGGTGTGCACCTTAAAAATGCCATGTGTGAAGTGGCTCTTAATCACTTAGCACCGGGATGCTGACTCTTTCAAGGGCCTGCGGAGTCCCAAGCCTTTCATTTCCTCTGCATGCCCCAGACTGAACCTCTGCGCAATGGAAATATTTTTGTCAAGTCCTGCTGGGGCTCAGAGATTGAAATTCTGTGTTTGCATGCCAATTTTCCAGCTGATAACTTTTACAATTGTCAGGACATAAAGGCCTGAAAATGAACGCATTCCTAGATGACCATCAGTGTATAATTAGCCCATTAAAATTGTCAAGATGCTACTTTTGGTTAGTTAAAAGATGTATCAAAATCATTCTGTTGCTGAATAATATGCCTTTACTTCACACAGAGAAGACAAATTTATTATTTAGCCTGTGATTAATGACAGAGGTGCCTCAGCGTCGCAGCATTATATTGATACCGTCAAGTTGGCTACGGAGGCAGCCCTGAGTCTTTCAGAGCTGAACCCTGGGTTTTGTAGCCTTTTCCATTGGCAAATAACGGTCCAGCTCTGATGCTGCAGCTGCCAGTGACTCCTTTAAGTCTTTTGTAAGACCTGTGTTTCAATGGGAGGCCCAGCAAGCGACTGAGTGGATGGTTCCAATGTCATACTGAGGGGAGAAGTAGGTCAATAATCACTACATCTCTTGCAGCTGAAGGACATGTGACAGCCAAATTCTGAGTTTTCTTGGGTCCTTGCCTGGAAGGTGGTGCTTTCCCCCTACTGTGGATAAGCTAGCGTGCTCCATAGCAGCACACCACCATGGCTGGATTAATGTGGAGATGGCTCAGGATTTAGCTGCACACATTAGTGATGTGCCAAAATCCACCCTCCAGTTTCTAAAACAAAACAGAAAAACTTTGAGAAAGAGGCTTCAGAAAGAGGATCTCACAATGGCCAACCAGATGTCTGTGGGAAACCCACAAGCATGTTTCAAGCACAAGAGCGCTGTCCCCTCCTGTGGTTTCTGGTTTTCAGAAACATTGCTGTCTCCAACTGTGGAGGCCAAGCGTAGCCATCATGACTAATAGCCATCAAATAGGCTTCGGTTTTTCTGCCATTTTGTCAGAATTACTCGAGAATTCATTCAGCATTTCAGTCAATGCAGAATTCTGAGCTTGGCCTAAGGTGGTGTCTCTGTGTGTCTTTCCAGTAAATATCCCTCAAATGCTCTGCAGCCTCCCCAGCAGCCCTTGATTCTAGATCTGAAAAAAATACTCATGGGAGGAGTTACCTCATGATGTCTTCCTCTGTACTTCAGTTGAAGCATGGGTCTACAGGATGGAAGCAAAGTGTAAGCTACTGGTGAGAAGATCTGTAGCATGACAGCAAAATACAATCACTAACGCCTATGGGCCTTTTCAAAGTAAGTCAAGCACAATAATACCCCCCGACCCCACCCACGAGGATTTTGCCAAAAAATTATCTCCCCTTTGATAATTTTCAGTCACAATGCCTTTTCTCATTAATTGATGGATAATGACTGCTCCCCACATTAAACGGGGGGCGCATTTTGCGTGGACGCACGCAGCCCCTGGACCCTGTGTGGTGACTTCGCCTTCCCCCAGGTCGGATACTTGGAGGTCTCCGCCTACCTCAGTCAGTTATCCAATCCCGCCTGGGGAAGCATTGCCAAGGAGACCAGGCCAGTAGGGGAGGGACTACCTGCCCACACAATAGAGGGAGGATCTTACCTGGGAATCTTCAGTTGGATCCAGAGCTTCTCCCACCCCACCCACCCCCAGTTAAGTCTTATTTGCAGGTTAACCTTTTCTTCACAGGTATGCAGGTGCTGTTACATCAAGGTCGTTGTTGAAGGGCCGGAAAGGAATTCACCTGCATTGGCAGGTTTTGCCTTTCCCATAGCAAAACGTCACAACTTTGGTGGTATCAGGCCTTGGGCGGAATCCTTTAGTCTATCTTCCTGAATGGGGGGGGGCATGCAGCAGTGACCCCCACCCCCTTCCTCTTTGTGGTGGCGATACCAGGGTTCCCCGTTAAAGGGGTTTCTGAGGGGAGGCTTTGACCGTACGCAGAGAGGTCATCATTGCTCTCCCCTGTGACGGCGGCGTAACGGGGGCAGCTATCTCTGCTTGAACATATGTTCTCCAGAGCCGGCCCATCCCCCCCCCCACTGGATAACCCTGATGTTCCCTAGATCCCCGGCTGGGGACTGGGGAGGGATAAATGCCCAATGCCTGAGCCAAGGTCTACCCACATCTGAAATATAATAAAGTTGTGGCCAATTTAATCCCATAGCACGTTGTCTTGAGTCGTTATTCCACATGGGGGGGGCGCCCGGGGTTTGGGGGAGTCTGCCTGTCCACACATGGCTTTTTAAAGAAAATGGAAGGAAATAGCCACACAAAAACAATCTCCTTGTATCTTAGGAATATCTGAACTGCTCATTGTATGCTGTGTTTCCTTAGTTGCTTGGAGATTTTCAGCACACAAGTAAATGTCTCTAACAGGTGACACCTAGCATTGGTGTGAAAACTCCCTAGGCAATTTTGGTGGGTTTCCTCTTTTTTGGTGATGCTTAAGTGATCCTCCTGTTTCCTCTCTCTCCCATCCTCTAGCAGAAAGTATCTGTAGTCCAACTCTGGTTATCTGCAACTAATCATGTGTAGCAGTTTCCAGTGCTCTGAACTGAGATGTGCCTGTCTGCAATAGAAATGGGGCCCGATAAGAATCAAAATGTGCAGACAGAAAGGTGTCCAGATTTGCATCTGCATTGACCTCATCTGTATCACTGCATGACTTATGAATCTCTATTGCTGAACTGGGGTGACTATCCATACCAAGAAGTGGCCAAAGAGTAATGGTTTGGTAAAGGTAACCACTACACCACACTGGCTCTCAGAGACACCCGTGTCCCTTTTAGTGAGTAATGGTGGAGACTTCCAACTTTGCATAGTGGGGCAGAGCTATGAAGTCACCCTCTTGGCATCAGTGCAGCTTTCCTAGACAAGGTGGGGCAAGGCAATGGTGAAATTTGGGCTGCCTGGGTGCACCAGTGGAGCCAATCTGGCATTTCTGCCACTGTGTCTGTTCAGCCCCAACCTTAGCACTGCCCCATCTTGGTAGTGACACCAGTGTTAGTAGGGCAGCTTTGTCCCACTGCACTGCTAGAATAACCTAGGACTTTGCAGGCCTAGGATTAAGTTTCTCTTCACTTCTGTTATAATGTTGCTGGAACTGTCAGCCGGGAATCAAGAAATTGTTATCTCGAGCACTCTACACCTGTGATCCAACTTCTCCATCAAAAAATGCCAAGAAGTCTACCTATGAAAAATTCATACATAAATCTATGGGACATGTTCTGAGGCTGAATGTTTTGAAAAGAATGTGGGCCCAGAATTCTCCACCTTGCAGTAATTGTTTAGCAAAAGTTTGCTTTCTTCTACCCAAGTTGCATAAATAATTTTCATACCTATATATCTGTATGATAAATAAAATATATTCCTCTGGACTGATACTGTGTGCATATATATATATATAGAGAGAGAGAGAGAAAGTGAGTGGGGAGCAAATGTATTCCCTCGTTTTGAGTAAAACACGGGAATGAGAGAAAATGTACACCTCATACTTCCTTGAACAAATATGACCATAACAATAATTTCCAACAACAGTTTTGTGTTTCTCTCTCTCTCTTTTTTTTTTAACAAACTCATAAATGCAAAGAACACCTTCAATGATCAATGCCCTTTCCATCATCCTCATGTATATTCGATTTCAGGAACTATGTCGAGTAGCATAATGCAGTAAGTGTTATTGCTGGATGGCAATGGAGGTGATTAAAACTAAACATCACACAGGAGTTGGGGAGTTAACCTGAAAATAATATGCGCCCAATGCTCCAGAGAGAGAAAGCGGGAGAGAGAAAACATCATAACAGACAAGCTCTTTGGAAGTTCATTGTTCCAAGTCTGGCCACAACATTATGCAGTGTAGCTGAGAGCACCATGTCGGTTTGGGTTTTTAAAATATGTTTCTGACAGTGGCAGTCATTGTCTTTTTAGAATGCTAAAAAGTTCATCATTAGAAGGTGAGCCGCTGACTGTCCATTGAACATATTTTGACAGGGAAGGTTTAAGCTCTCATGAGAAAATAAAAATAGGCAAAGAGCTTGCTTGTGTTAGAAGTGATGTTGTTAAATATTGAGGAGCCTCCTTGGCTGTTGCTGACAGAACTGGAGAATTTACTGTTGTTGGCACCAGGGAGACCAATTCGTCATCAGATGGATGGATGGATGGGTGGCAGGTTGGTTGGCTTCTAAATTAGAAGGCTGGTGAGAATTTCAAGCAGGGGAAGACATTAATTAGCCCTTTTCAAATTCTCCCCAGGTTTAGAAATGCATAAAAACTTATGATTGGATACAGTCAAAACCAGTGGTAGGAAACTTGTGGGCCCTCAATATGCTGTTGGACCATAACTCCCATCATTCCTGAACACTGGTCATGCTTGGTGGGAGTCCAACAACCAGAGGGCCATAGGATGCCCACCCTGGTCCAAATGAATCAAAATCCAACTTTGGATATTGTCAGAGGTGTCAACAGCCCTCGAGGAATGTAAGGCATGATGAAGCTTTTCCTAAAGCACTTCTGATCAAGCATTTTGCCTACTGAGAAGAGAAACATGTGGAGAAGGAAGACAGATCTCAAAAACCTTCTCATGTGGCATGCTCATTGTTGCTGAGATGTATTTGTTTGGAAAGGTTGGTACTTGTCCAACCATGGTTTGTGAGTGATAGTAAGTTTGCCAACCCCTCAATGCTGTTGCAGTTGGGTGAGGTGGTGGGCCAAAAGGGGGGGGGGGGAATGGTGGGGAGAGAGAACAGCAGAAAGTAGGAGAAATGGGGCAGTTTACAGAGGATATTGATGAATTCCATTGTACCAGAAACAGAAGTGGGAATTGCTGGTCTTCACTTATCCATCTCATGTCCAGAATGGAAATCAATCCAGCAAATGCAGCCCCCCACAGAAAAGAGATAGCCCATCCTATTTTAAAGAAAGGGGGGTATTACAGGTGGCGCAATGGGTCAGTGC
Organism: Podarcis erhardii; assembly: GCF_964252035.2. Classification (NCBI taxonomy): domain Eukaryota; kingdom Metazoa; phylum Chordata; class Lepidosauria; order Squamata; family Lacertidae; genus Podarcis; species Podarcis erhardii. Next base: position 19,586,789 of record NC_138497.1, read on the forward strand.
TTCTGGCTGTTAACCAGAAGGTTGCTGGTTCAAAGCCACCCAAGGAAACTTGGGTCAGGATTCCTGCATTGCAGAAGGTTGGACTACTAGACAATCCTCAGGGTCCCTTCCAACTGATTCTATGAACTATGGTTGAAACATTTGGGACACTCTTCTCAAAAGGAATGTGCTGCTGTCTACTACTTGCTTGAGGTTCACATTTGCCTTGGGTCTTCAGCAACTCTCCTGCCTAGAGTGAAATTCAAATTGAAATCAGAGATTCCTCTTTGGATGGAGCACACCAATGAAAACCAAATAAGTTTTGATAACAGTAGCAAAATTCCTGAAGGGGATCTATGCATCCCCATTTAGAAGAGATGAAGTGGTGGTGATGGGCAGCCCCACAACCTATGTGGGAACGCAGCCACAAGGAAGCTCTAATGAAAATAAAAGAGGGCAGCATACTTGCACGTGAACGTTCAAACTTTTCAGGAGGCTCACTTTCAAAGAAGATGAAGAGGAGGAGGAGGAGGAGGAGGGAGAAATCCCAGGCAAACTTAATTCAAGCCATAACTTACAGAAACTCAAATTAACCCTTGACTTGCTGTTTCCCTAGAAGAAGTGTCAGGAGTGCCCAACTCCACTCTGGTAGTTATCTAATGAAATAATCTAACGGACTCCATATATCAAAGGCCTATTGAGCAGAGTGGTCATAATAACTAAGGGGGAATTACTTTCATGACTCACTTGAGACTTTGCCCCCTCATGACTTACGATCCATTTTCTCCCTAATGGAAATTATTTGTATTAATGATCTACAAAGCCATTGCCTGCTGCCTTGGCATACGCTTTCCCTTACTGAAAAAATAAGTGAAGGATAGGTGTACTGAATATGCATATGAGTATATATAATGTAGGCCTGCACACATTTCATGAAAGAGATCTATTTTGAATTCATATACCGAACCTGCATATGCTATGCCTCAGAGAATATCTCAAATGCTACCTCACGAATAGCGCTCTCTCACTTTGAAATTAAGGTTCCCCCCTCTTTTTCTTTTTAAAATAAAACTGCAGTGATTTATTTAATTTGCTATATTTGTTCTTCATTATGGGATGGAAGTTAAACAAAACAAAATTTATCTTGAAAGGGGACATCAAATAACAAAGTGGCTGAACAGCAAACGATTGTGTTCACAAGCCACTTGGTTATTTCATTTTTTCTTCAAGATGTAAAAAATAAACCTTTTCAAAGGAAAACCATGAAATATAGTTATTGGACTATTGAAAGACCATAAATACTTTCTTTTAAAGCAATCCTTGGCTAATACGTTATCAGAAACGGTGTTATCTCTGTCTTCTATGATGTTTTCGTTTGGTTTTTGTGTGTGCGTTTTTGGTTTTTAATTTAATCCCTTTTTGCTCTCTTTAAAATGTTTCTAGCCATCTTGGCCATATGGTGTTGGGAAAGTGGAATGTATTAAAAAAATAAACAAATTAGAAATATCTGCTGCAGAACATGGTAGTTTAGGGTTGCCATATGTCTGGGTTTTCCTGGACATGCCCTCTGTTTTGGGGCTAGCATGCTTGTCCAGGCGGATTTTTGGCCCGGGACCTCCAATATGTTTTTATTTGAAGACCGTAAGGTCCTCCATGGGACATACCAGGAGAGGTGGTCCCATAGGTACGAGGGTCCCCGTCCCATCCTCCATAAACTTGTCCTCTTTTAAAGTCCTCCAAGTTGGCGGCCACCACTGCTTCATTTGAGAGTGAGTTCTACAGTTGCGCTGTAAGAAGAAGTATGTTCTTTTATCTGTCTTCAATCTTTCAACAAAGGCAGTGGACCTTAAGATTGGGGGACGAGTGTGGCCCTTCAGGCCTCTCTTTCTGCCCCTTAGGACTCTCAGCAGGGCATCTCCCTCCCCAGGTCCACACACTCTCCCCAGGTCAGTCTTCTCACCAGCCTTGCTTCACACCATCCTCGGGTGTTTTTTGTGTGGCTGGAGTGTCTCCTTGAACTCCGATAACAATGCTTGCTTGTCTGGATGAAGGATAAAGAGGGGTGTTTATGTGGCTGTGCATAGCAACTAGCCTACTATGCAAAAGTAAGGTTTATATACAATACTCCACCCACTTTTGTCTCTGGCCGTGGCTGCTACAGGCACGTGGCCCCCAAAAGGTTTGCCTAGAAGGAAATGTGATTTTAGACATTCTGGTTTTAGACATTCTATTAAGTGCTTATGGTAATATATAAATTCCTGCCTCATTTTTGTCAGGGAGCGGGCCGGGGATATGACTGAAAGAATCCTACAATCAGTGTAGGATGAGAAAAAGAAACACCACCCAAAAAAGAAGAAGCTTATTTTATCATTTGCTCAACAAACTGTGGTTCGAAACACAGCACTTTCTGTTAAACTGCAGGCTCCGCCCATGCCTGAACTATGCTTGTTTTTCAAAAGTATGTCTGCAAAGGGAAAAACAAAAACAAATGGTCCACATTCCCAAGTCTGACTGGTGTGGACTTCCTTGTGGGCAGATCTTTGTACTGCAAGGGAGGAGGAGAAAGGATTGCACATCAAGAGCAAAGGGCCATATGTCGTTGATTATCACAGTGATTAACAGTGAGCTTCTTCCCCCTTCTCTGCTCAAGAAGCCGCTAACCACAGGTATTTCGCAGGGGGAATTGCCAATGCAATTCTGGGCTGCATCAATCGGAGTATAGCATCTAGATCAAGGGAAGTAATAGTGCCACTGTATTCTGCTCTGGTCAGACCTCACCTGGAGTACTGTGTCCAGTTCTGGGCACCACAGTTCAAGAAGGACACTGACAAACTGGAACGTGTCCAGAGGAGGGCAACCAAAATGGTCAAAGGCCTGGAAATGATGCCTTATGAGGAACGGCTAAGGGAACTGGGCATGTTTAGCCTGGAGAAGAGGAGGTTAAGGGGTGATATGATAGCCATGTTCAAATATATAAAAGGATGTCACATAGAGGAGGGAGAAAGGTTGTTTTCTGCTGCTCCAGAGAAGCGGACACGGAGCAATGGTTCCAAACTACAAGAAAGAAGATTCCACCTAAACATTCGGAAGAACTTCCTGACAGTGAGAGCTGTTCGACAGTGGAATTTGCTGCCAAGGAGTGTGGTGGAGTCTCCTTCTTTGGAGGTCTTTAAGCAGAGGCTTGACGACCATATGTCAGGAGTACTCTGATGGTGTTTCCTGCTTGGCAGGGGGTTGGACTCGATGGCCCTTGTGGTCTCTTCCAACTCTATGATTCTATGATTCTATGATTCTATAACTCTATGACTCTGTGTCCTGCTTACTTCATGTGCACAAAGCGAACTGTTGCGGTGCAGGGCATTTTCAGCCTGTGAAGTATTTGGAGAGCAAGCAAATAGCCCTCTGAACTGTTCCAGTATTTGTGGAATGTTTTGCTCAATGAGACCAAGGTCTGCATAGCCCAGCCAGATGTCTCTGGAAGATCATGGGAAGGCTATGATGGCAATGTGTCCCAGGGTATGGTTTAGAGGATCATGACCCTGTCAAACATGGTCCACAGGCAGGATTCGGTTTGACACTTCGAGTGTAGACAAAGAGCTATTTAGAAATGTCAAGGGCCAGGTTGCTCACCTGATCAAGATGAGCTGGGCATGTATCGCCGATCCTGGCCTGACTGCACCTACCTACCTACAGTCTGTCTCTCCAGAGTGGTGCATGCTCTAGTTATCTCCCTCTTGGACTACTGCAATGCACTCTATGTGGGGCTACCTTTGAAGGTGACCTGGAAACCACAACTAATCCAGAATGCGGCAACTAGACTGGTGACTGTGAGTGGCCGCCGAGACCATGTAACACCAGTCCTGAAAGACCTACATGGGTTCCCAGTTTGTTTCCAAGCACAATGCAAAGTGTTGGCGTTGACCTTTAAAGCCCTAAACGGCCTCGGCCCAGTATACCTGAAGGAGTGTCTCCACTCCCATCGTTCAGCCCGGACACTGAGGTCCAGCTCCAAGGGCCTTCTGGTAGTCCCCTCACTGTGAGAAGTGAGGTTACAGGGAACCAGGCAAAGGGCCTTCTTGGTGGTGGCGCCCACCTTGTGAAATGCCCTCCCATCAGATGGCAGGGACAGAAACTACTATCTGACTTTTAGAAGACATCTGAAGGCAGCCTTGTTTAGGGAAGTTTTTAATGTTTGATGTTTTATTGTGCTTTTAATATTCTGCTGGGAGCCACCCAGAGTGGCTGGGGAAACCCAACCAGATGGACTTGGTATTATTATTATTATTATTATTATTATTATTATTATTATACAGCTCAGGACCTCAAATACCCTAAGGACCGCCTCTCCCCATTGGCACTGATCCTGCCCTTGTCATCTGAGGCCCTTCTCTCTGTTCCGCCTCTCCAAGACGCTTCTGTTATTGGTACGCTACGTAAATCATGTTTTTAATGTCTTACTGGTATCTTCAGATAAAGGGCAGTGAATAAATGATGAATGGATGCATGAATGAATGGTGATTCCTTGATGCCTGTCCTTAGTGAGGCATATTCTGTCACTGAACATGGAGGTTCTTTCTATCTTTCACAATCGATAGCTGTCAATCAACCTTCTAATGAGAAGCAAAGAAAGAGATAAGGCTTCAAACCGGTGCTAAAATAATAAACTTTATCAAATGAGATAGTTCATATAAATCATTTTATTTATTAAATTTGTATACCATCCTTTCATCTGAAGATCACAGCGTGGTTCACAACATAAAAACAAAATGCATACTAAAACAAAAAGAGAAACAAATTAATAACCCCTCTCCCACTAAAAATATAAAGCACTAAAAAGCCTAACATTTTGGTCAAAACCCATCTTGTTCAGGGTCACTAAGTTCTCCTTTCAAGAGAACCTTGCCAGAGTTTCCGAAGAAAGTTGTCTTTGACCAAAATGTGTTGTGTTTTTCAGAACTATTTTGATAAAATTGGGAGGGGATTAAAGGAGAATTTTGAGGACTCGCCTCTTTCTTTGGTTTTAGGTATTGCCCCCTTTTTCCTTCAGAACCTCTAATGAGATCTGTGAACCAGAGGACACTTGGTGTGATTTGATGTATATACATATATTATGTACATGCCGGCTCTCCATTGTTGTTGTTTTTTAAAAAATGAATTTGGCTTCATCTCACATCAGGAAGATCTGTGAGTATAGCAGAGAGCATTGCTTTTCAGCACAAACAAGCCAAGCTGGTGTGGAATCTTTGCCCCTTCAGATATTGCTGGACTAGAACTCCCATCATTCCTAGCAAGCATGACCAATGGTCAGGGATTATGGGAGTTGTAGTTCAACAACATCCGGAGGTCCTAAGGTTCTGCACATCTGTTTTAAATGAACAACAGTGCAGAGCCAAGCCAAGTCTGTGCTTTTAAGTTGGGGATTGGGAAGTTATAGCCCCCCAGATGTTGATAGACTTCAGCTCCCTTGAGTGAGAGCCAGCAAGGACCATGATCAGGGATGGTGGCAGTTGTCATCTTTCACCACCTTTGGGAAGGTCACAGCATCCCTATTCCTTTTTAAAATGGAGAGTGATGCACAATTAAACCATGTGTGATAAAAGATGCAAACGGACGATTTTGAAAAATCTTGCCAGTGTGAAAATTTCACATCTGTTTTTGCAGATAAGCATCCCAGACATCAGATGCTGGTATTTGCCCAGGCTGAACAATCTCCAAGTATCAATAGGAAAAATTCACACATGCCTACTGGAAAAAAGAATTGCGAGCTTATTTGACCTGAGTATAAAATGATGTGGTTGTTCCAAAGACAACCTTAATTGTAAATTGCTCTTTGAGGTCATCTTCACAAGTGTGCTTGGTTTTCTCTATCAACTACAAAGTTTTAGTTGTGGTGAAGAGAAAACTATAACGTCACAGGAAGAAAAGATCAAAACCACACATGCTGCTTCGACTGCATTTTTTTTTGTCTCTAACGTGGTATAGATGGAACTTGATGCATAGTAAAGCAGAAGTTACCACATCCTCATTGCTGTCTAGTCTCCCACGTGTCTTTACATCTTCATGTGTAAGGTAAGTCAACAAAGCATCTTTTACTCTTTGCCTAGATCCTGATATCAGCAGGCCTTAGCTACAGATTTTCAGGGTCAGAGGAAGAAAGAGACTCAACACTAAATGCTTGTTGTTGTTGCTGCTGCTGCTGCTGCTGTTATTATTATTATTAAAACTTATACAAAAAGTAAAAGGTAAAGGTAAAAGGTTAAGTCCAGTCACGAACGACTCTGGGGTTGCAACACTCATCTCGCTTTACTGGCCAAGAGAGCTGACATTTGTCCACAGACAGTTTTTCTGGGTCATGTGGCCAGCATGACTAAGCCACCTCTGGTGAAACCAGAGCAGCACACTGAAACGCTGTTTGCCTTCCAGCTGGAGCAGTACCTATTTATCTACTAAAAGGTAAAAAAAGGTAAAGGACCTCTGGATGGTTAAGTCCAGTCAAAGGCGACTATGGGGTTGTGGCATTCATCTTGCTTTTCAGGCCAAGGGAGCCAGCATTTGTCCACAGACAGCTTTCCGGGTCATGTGGCCAGTATGACTAAACCACTTCTGGCACAACAGAACACCGTGACACAAACCAGAGCACACGGAAATGCCATTTACCTTCCCACTGCAGCAGCACCTGTTTATCTACTTGCACTGGCATGCTTTCAAACTGCTAGGTTGGTAGGAGCTGGGACAGAGCAACAGGAGATCACTCCGTTGAGGGGATTCGAACCACCAACCTTCTGATCGGCAAGCTCAAGAGGCTGAGTGGTTTAGACCACAGCGCCACCCGCTTCCCTTGCACTGCCCTATACCCCCCATTATAAAAAAACCAAATACATAATCAATATAAAAACAAAAGCCACCCCCCCAAAAAACCCCACTTTTAAAAAGGGCATTGGATGTCAATTAGCCAAAGGCCTGGTTAACGTTTTTGCCAGGCAGATAAAGGTGTAAAAGGAAAATGGTCAAATGTTTGATGAAATGTTTCATGGACAATTAGGCCACTCATTATCTTCCTGGATTGGCTGCCTGACATGACCACTTGACTCTTGCTAATGCTCCTGGATTGGGGCAAGGCCATTCTTTTAATTTTATATCTCGGGGTTTGAAGGCTTAATGAAAATGTCTCGCTGACAATATGGGAAACTTCACTTGCTATATTTCAAGGTGTTGATAGTGCCGTTGTTGCTGATGCTTAGTCGATTAGTTGTGTCCGACTCTTCGTGACCCCATGGACCAGAGCATGCCAGGCACTCCTCTCTCCTACTGCCTCCCGAAGTTTCATCAAATTCGTGTTGGTCGCTTCTATAACACTGTCCAACCACCTGTTGTCCCCTTCTCCTTGTAGCCTCAATCTTACCCAACATCAGAGTTTTTTCCAGAGAGTCTTCTCTTCTCATGAGGTGGCCAAAGTATTTGAGCTTAGCTTCATCTGAAGAAGAAGAAGAAGAAGAAGAAGAAGAAGAAGAAGAAGAAGAAGAAGAAGAAGAGTAATAGTAGTAGTTTGGACTTGATATCCCGCCTTTCACTCCCCTTAAGGAGTCTCAAAGCGGCTAACATTCTCCTGCCCCTTCCTCCCCCACAACAAACACTCTGTGAGGTGAGTGGGGCTGAGAGACCTCAAAGAAGTGTGACTAGCCCAAGGTCACCCAGCAGCTGCATATGGAGGAGCGGGGACATGAACCCGGTTCACCAGATTACGAGTCCACCGTTCTTAACCACTACACCACACTGGCTCTAAAGTTTCTTTAGTGTTGTACATAGCTCTAAATAGCTTAGGACCCAAGAGCATTTCCCCCAGTACCTACTGGTCCATGTTCTGAGATTAGCAGGGGTGATCCTGCTTGTAATTCTATTGGTGGGCGTGGGGCAGTGGTCCAAGGCATGGCTTTCTCAGTAGTGGCACCATGACTGTGGAACTCCCTCCTCAGAAAAGTGTGGTTGTTCCCTGCACTGCACACACTATAAGTATGGTAATTAGGCTCCAGTGAACATATATCTTTTCCCAGGTCCCTAAGTTTGCTCTGGATTTTACAAATTCTATAAGCATCTATAGCAGCCTTTCTCAACCATGGGTTGTTGAACTACAACTCCCATCACCCCTAGCTAGCAAGGCCAGAGATCAGGGATGGTGGGAGTTGTAGTCCAACAACGTCTGGGGACCCAAGGTTGAGAAACACTGATCTATAGGATACAACTGCGATGGCCTGGTCTCTTTAACTAAAGCAGCAGGTTAGGCAAATGAATGGGATGCAGCTGCAACATCAGAGCCTATGCTTCAAGGAGGAGGGAGAATGGTGACCGCCATCGGGGGGGGGGAGGAGGGACAATGTTTAGAGCGAATTCTGCAACGTGACCCCCTTTTTGCATGGAGCGGGATAAGAAAAAGGAAACGAAATCTCGGACATCTTTTTCAGAAAAACGTAGTCTGAGAAATCCTGTCTCTGCTCTTGTTCAAAGTATAACACACACCCTTTCCATTCTGTAGCAGTCAGAAGTTTTCCATCACCGTCTACCATCTTATTCTGCATAAATGCATAGATCAATTTTCACTTGGACTTGCTTCTGAGTAAAGATGAGTTGGCTAATGCCAAAAATATGTCCCGTTCAATGCAAAAAGTTTTGATCACAAAGTGAAGGATTCTCCATTTAGATATACATTGTTATGGAGTCATTTTCCTACTCTGTAGAAGAAGAAAAGAAAATTGACATCCTCTCAGGGTAGATAATGGCAATATAGAAAGACAGATTGACAGAGAGAAAATTAAAAAATTGCTGCTGGTTTTGAACTCCCCCAAAAATCCTGCAAATGAATGATGTTAGCATACATTCACCCAGCTGTCCTTCCACTCCCTGTGCCAAGTCTTTTGTATACAATAGAAACATGCCATTTCATTGCTCCTTGCATCTACTTTCAGGCAATTAAGTTTCTTCATTTCCACCCCAACTTTTATTTCAGCTTCAACTGTGTCCTGTAATTTGCTGAAAGAAGAAAAGAATATTTTCAGCCCACAAATCTGCTTCGGCATAAACACAGTTGCCCACCCGTGATTGTGTGGTTGAGTCGGCAATTTTCCTTAAGTGACCTTGCCGTGATCTGTGGAAATATGTATAGTGAGGCAACCTTTCCTCCTGAGCAAAGGTTGGAAATCTCACTCCATATCGACATTGACTGCCTCTTTGCTGTTTTGTTATTTGTTTGTGTATTTCCTTATTAGATTAATCTTGGGGCTGGGGAGAAATTCAGTTCAGTTCATATTTTAATCAGGGCAGCTGAATTGACAATTTCTGAAATCATAGGTGAACCAAAGTACAGCTATTCTTCAAAATTAGCACTTTTCTGAATGTTTCAGTACAGCTCTCCAATGATGTAATTTGTACTGGACATCTCACTCTTGTGGAAAGCACAGTGGGCAGGTGACTTGTGTCTGAGGATGGATGACTCATATCAGAGTCTGGTTCATTCTCAGTTCCACACAGAGATGAGACAAAACCTGTCCTTTTTCCGTGTTGGGTTTTAAAAGGGAAAAAAATGCAAGTGGGGATTCAAATTTTAAAAATTAAAAGTACTTGTGAGTTGTTCCTGGGGGTCCAGTTCTGCTTGCCTCTGTCTTTATAAAATGCTTTATTATTATGATTTTTTAAAGTTTTAAGAAAAATTGTCCAGCAGCACCTCACACTTTGATTAGAAAGCGCACATCTCACGCCTGATGGCGTTCCATCACTTTCAGAAGGAGTTGTAAAGAGAAAACAAAAGCCATGAGTTCCCCAGGACTCAGCTATCTATACAGCTGCAAATAAAATGTTTCAAGTGTGTTTTAAGTGCAATATACAATGTGACACTAGATGGTCATGGTGAGCCTTATGGAAAATTCACTGTTTTCTTAATAAACGTTTCATTTTTTAAAAAAAGCATTTTCAAAACAGTTTTTTTATATGTGTAGATTCCACACCAATCACCCAAATCTCTTGCTATGTGTGCCTCTTGCCTTCGTACTCTCTTCGGTCACATCCGCACCATATATCCACACCAAAGAATAATGAGAACTGTAGTTTACCCCTCCCAGAACTACAACTCCCAGCAACTTTTAACAAAATGCAGTGCCTAGGATTCTTTGAGGGAAGCCACTTGTTTTAAATGTATTGGGGAGGGGATGTGACCTTCGTCAGAATTAGAAGCAAAAGAATGGAACATTGAGAGGGTTTATTGCAGTCAACGGCTAGCAATCTGCCCCTGTAAAAATGCTCTGTCCTTCTCTGGCTCTTTGTGACACTCATACTTCTGTTTTTAACTAAGTAGTCAGTTATTATCACATCAGTAGCTGGTTATTACATCCCCACCTCAGTTGAGTGCTGTGCATATTCCTGTTAACCTTTCATTATAAATCAATCTCTTTAGCCCTCTAACCACTGCTTGAAACTCTCTCCAATCTCTTAATATCATTCTGGTAATAAGATGCCCAGAAATTAACCCAATAATCTCCGCCGGCTTTCCTCAATTTAGCGAGAAACAAACGACTGCCTTCCTGCGTTCTGTTTTATTAGCTTCCATTCACTTAGATCGCCGGTATGTTTTATTTCTTTGTTTCAGCAGAAACTTCATTTCTCTGAGTGGCCTGGGGAACATCTGAAACTCTTCGTCTAATGAGGACACAAGATAAATGGAAAAATCTTGGTGCAAGCCACAGCCTAGAGAAGCCCAAGCTTTTGAAACGATTGCAACCTCAAGCCATCTAGGTGTACTCGCACAGAAAGATTTCAGCTTGCCTGGATTATGAATCAAGCTACAATAATGAATGACTTGACTGCCCTGCCTCTGAAGATGGGTCAGAAACTTCAGTTGGTACAGAATTCAGCAGCCAGGTTGCTTGCTGGGGCAAGACAGTTTGAGCATATTACACTATAGCAGGCTTCCTCAACCTCGGCCCTCCAGATGTTTTTGGTCTACAACTCCCATGATCCCTAGCTAGCAGGACCAGTGGTCAGGGATGCTGGGAATTGTAGTGTCAAAATATCTGGAGGGCAGAGGTTGAGGAAGCCTGAACTATAGACTCATAGAGTTGGAAGGGACCACAAGCATCATCTAGTCCAAGGAATCTTTCGCTTAACATGGGGCTCAAACCCACAACCCCGAGATCAAGAGCCTCATGCTCTATTGAGTGAGATATCCCAGCTCAATCCTGGCCTGACTGCACTGGGCTCAATTCAAACTGCTGGTTTTGACCTACAAAGCTTTAAACGGTCCCAATTTGCAATACCTCAAACAGCGCCTTTCCCCATACGAACCAATGCAGACCTAATCATCATCATCTGAGGCCCTTCTTCACGTGTCTCCTACAGAAGAAGTCTCGAGGGTGGCAACAGGAGATCAGGATTTTTCTGCAGTAAAAAAGGTAAAAGGTAAAGGACCCCTGGATGGTTAAGTCCAGTAAAAGGCGACTATGGGGTTGCGGCGCTCATCTCGCTTTCAGGCCGAGGGAGCTGGCTTTTGTCCTCAGACAGCTTTCCGGGTCATGTAGCCAGCATGACTAAACTGCTTCTGGTGCAATGGAACAACATGACGGAAACCAGGGAGCACGGAAACGCGGTTTACCTTCCCGCCGCAGCGGTACCTATTTATTACTTGCACAGGTATGCTTTCGAACTGCTAGGTTGGCAGGATTTTTCTGCAGTGGCTCCCCATTTGTGGAATGCTCTTCCCAGAGAGACTCGCCTGGTGCTATTATTGCCTTTCCAGTTGTCCGTTCCCCAGCTCAGTTCTGAGCAGAGGTAGACAAAGCTGTCATTTTTGGTTAACTTCTGTTTCTCATTTTTCTGACCTCAAGGTTAGTTCTCGACTTTTTCACATCAGTTTGTGATTTGTTTGTTTCCCTAAAGAAAAAATCATCATGAAATTTCAGCAACATTTTAGTGTGATTTTCTCCTTATGCACATTTTTGTATGCAATTTTGCTTAATTGCAGGGGGTTGGGCCTGGTGACCCTTCCAACTCTACAGTATAATTCCATAGTTCCATGATCTGCAAGGAAATAAACTCTTTCTATCTCAGTGGGACTTACATGCACAACATCAGGTTGTCGATTTATATAAATTTGCATATTGTCCATGCCTCAATATAGCTGCCTCCTTTTTCTGTTTGCTTCATGACAGAAAAAAATGTGTAAGGCAACCTACATTTAATACAGAAAAACCATGCAACTGCTGGAAACAAAAGACTTCCTCACTATTGTGTTGTTGTTTTTCTGTTTCCTGTTCCTGCTCTTCTGCAGATCTGAATCAAAACAGCCTTAAAAAACAAATATGTTTCCATTCCCACTGATTAACATTTCGCTGCATTTATGAGACTCCTCCCAGATAATCAACTGAAGTTTTACTTGGGTTTTTATTTAACTGAACCAAATCAAAGCCCAACTCTATATAAATATACTCAGAAGTAAGTCCCAGGACTGCAGGGTTAAATGTCCAACTCTGGAAGAAGAAAAAATGCAAGCAGAATACCCCCCCCCCTTTAGCATTATGGGCATTTTTCAGAGCCAAACATCACTGGATTTCCAGATACCAAAACAGTATCTTCACTGCACAAAAATCCTCCCTCTATTTTTCAGCTTTGCACCTAGCCCGGATTAGAATTGGAAACAAATAGAGGCCGAGGTTAGCAAGCTCCCCTGTGTCAGACATGGTTGCCCAACAATGCAAGTTGAATTGGATTTCCGCTGAAGATATGAGACTTAGATGCTAATGTGTAGTTGTACATCATTTAATTCTACGATAATTCTTTGGGAAAACGGATTCCTCTCCCTTCGCAACAGATAGGGCCAAAAGCTTAAAGTTCCCATTTCCTTTGTTGCTGGCTATGCAGTGTTAGCTCCAAAAGGAGCAAATCACACTATCAAACCACATTGATGCATGGTGTTCGCTCACTGACGTGAATATGATGGCTGTATAGTGTGGCTGGTTCCTCTGTTGGAACTGCGCTCCTGTGGGGATATTAGCATTTGGAATTGCATAGTAAAGTCATTCTTCAGCTCTCAAGGGCATGTGTCTGAACTTGCATGGAAGATCTCATCCTTGCATTTCCCCTGTGATAAATGAGCATGGTATAATGAAAATCACAATATTTTTTATTGCCAGCCGTTATCCCAGAATTTTTTTTTTTTTTTATCCTGCAGGCTCCTTTCCGTGAGGTGAAAATGCGCTCTGCGCTTCATTTCAGTGTGGTCAGAATGTTATTGGAGGTTAAAGCATTCTCTTTAAAAATGAGATTTATTTATTTCATTTTTTATTTTAAAAAAGAGACGTTTAATTAAGAGCCTAAGCTTAGCAGCGCCTTGACAATATTTCGGCGTTCAAGGTTTGGGTGCTGGAAATGATTGTTTGAAGCTTTCCGTTCTGCACTCACTTTGAAAAGAAAAGACTAATGAGAACACACTCAAGGCTGGCTTCAGGTTAGCATGTGCTCATTTTGAATATGTGGTGAGGTTGTTCTTTCTGTAACATTTGTCTACTAAAGCATAGACTAAGGATTATTTCAGTTAGGCTGTCAGGAGCTGCCTTACGCCAAGACCACTAGCTTGGCCTGGCAGCAGCTCTGCATTGTTGTTGTTTAGTCGTTTAGTCATGTCCAGCTCTTTGTGACCCCATGGACCAGAGCACGCCAGGCACTTCTGTCTTCCACTGCCTCCCGCTCTGCATAGGCTCAGACAACTGTCTTTCCCAAGCCCTCCAACATTTTTCCAATGAAAATAGGGACATCCTATGATGATTGTAACCCGCACATCTGACTATGTTGTCCCAGCCACTCTGGGCGGCTTCCAACATATATGAAAACATAATAAAACATTAAACATTAAACAACTTCCCTATACAGGGCTGCATTCAGATGCCTTCTAATGATTATACGGTTACTTATCTCCTTGGCTTAAGGGTTGTAGGACTCTATACCCTCCAACATTTCTCAGATGGAAATAGGGACGTCCTAAGGAATGTGGGTGGCGCTGTGGGTTAAACCACAGAGCCTAGGACTTGCCAATCAGAAGGTTGGTGGTTCGAATCCCCGTGACGGGGTGAGCTCCCATTGCTCAGTCCCTGCTCCTGCCAACCTAGCAGTTCGAAAGCACGTCAAAGTGCAAATAGATAAATAGGTACCGCTCCAGCGGGAAGGTAAATAGCATTTCTGGGCACTGCTGTGGTTCACCAGAAGCAGCTTAGTTATGCTGGCCACATGCTGGCTGTACGCTGGCTCCCTCAGCCAATAAAGCGAGATGAGCGCAGCAACCCCAGAGTCAGCCACAACTGGACCTAATGGTCAGGGGTCCCTTTATCTTTTAAGGGGAAATGGGACATTCCGGGATCAAATCAGAAACTGGGAAGGCTTCTGTAAATCCAGGACTGCCCCATGAAAATAGGGACACTTACAGGTTCTGCTTTCTCCTCCTCTCATTTCTGATCCTTTAAATCAGATATGCCTGGGACGTCATGCATGCAGAGGATGCGACTCTCTACTGAGATACACTTTCTCCCCCAAGGAACATAGGAAGCTGCCTTATCTCGAGTCAGACCTTTGGTCCACCCAGTTCAGTATTGTCTGCAACTGATGGGCAGCTCTTTTGCAGGGTTTCAGACCAGGAGTCTTTCAGTCCCTGGTATCCCTGGAGATGCCAGGGACTGAATTTGGGATCTTCTGCATGTAAAGGAGCTGATCTACCACTGAGCCACCGCCCTTCCCCTAGTGGGCTTTGGCCACTGGTGTAGTAGACACTGCAATGATAGATTTCCAAAGAACAGAACAGCAGTATAGGCACAAGTTACTCATGTTCCTGGCACAACCATGCTGCCTCCAGAGAATCCTGCAGTTTGTTAAGGGGGCTGAGAGTAGCCTCGCAGGGCTACACTTCCCCAGATTCTTTGAAAGAATCCATGACTATTCACGTGGTATAAGAGTGCTTTAAACTATGGTATTTTCACCTCACAACAGGCTGGATAATTCAGTTCTCCTGCATAGTTTTGGTGTGGGGAATATCCTATTTAACACGTGTCCCGAATATGCAGAAGAGTTTAGTCTCAAATCTGTTAATCTGGTGCTTGTTTTAGCCCCTGATCATATTAGAGGACTGTAAAGTAATGCTTTCCGTTCAGGCGGTATCAGACTCTCCATTTTCCCCCCCTGATAATTTTGGTTTATATTCTGGCAGCAGAGCAAATGTGATTTGTTTGAGTGATTGCGTCTTGCATTTGTGTGTATATTTAATCAGCAGCAGACTTAAGCATCAGAGCAGGTCATGCATAAGTGTGTGTGTTTTGTAAACTTATATTGTATGAGATTGCCCCTCACATTTTCTGTAACTCAAAAACCCTCGGAGTGTTTTAAAAATCCACAGGCTTTATAGAATGATTTCTTTAAAAAATAATAAAAGTGACTTGTTTCTTTCTTTCTTTCTTTCTTAAAGGCAGTGGGAACAATTCACACAACATTACTGTTGTACAACTTTTGGTGTTTCTGATGGGACTTTTGCTGAGTTAGTGCAAGTTCCACTAATGTAGGAACATAGGAAGCTTAGTTGGTACTGGTTCAAACTATAGGTCCATCTATCTAGGTATTACTGACATTAGCAGAAAGGACTTTAGGGTTTCAGGCAGAAGCCTACTCTAGCCCTTCCTGGAGTTGCTGGGGATTGAACTTGCGACCTTCTGCATGCAAAGCAGATGCTCTAGCACTGAGCTATGGCCCTCCCTGCATCCCATTTCACCACCCAGCTCCAAGCGGTGCACCAAGCATTTTATCGCTCCTGCCACTCTCCATGCATTCTTAGTTTCGTCTCAAGCTGATTGGGTAAATGAATTTTATTCAATCTCAAGATTCATGTTCAGCCATTCAATAACCCTCCTTAATGAAATGTTTTCATTGTGACAAATAAAAAAAGAAAAATCTGTAATAGGCGCTGAGATATAAAATCCCCTTTTTCATAATAAGGTCACTCAGACAAATCTAGCATGAAAGAAAGCAACTGCGCTGTGAAGTCCCAACAGGAACTTGAGTTAAGGGCTTGAATTGAGTAAGCTGGATGACCGTCTCACCCAGGAATTCCATTCTAGCACAAGCTTATTCACTGGAGTAGTGGAGAGCTGGTTTGCACTAGCCGTTCAAACTGAAGCTTATCACTGACAAGTCATTGCCTCTAAGCCACAAACAGTTATCTGTTTTAATGCCTTTTAGTAAGTGCGAAGAACCTCAAGCCTCCCTATCTGGCCCACAAGTCATGCTAGTGGCTTAAAGGTTGAGCTCACCTTATCATCAGGAGAGGCGTGGTTTTTCTTTGCATCATTTCCCCACCAAGAGAGCTTTGCAGCCTTCATGGCTGCCCTGCTTCCAGAGTTGAAAATACTCCATTAAAGGTGTTGCTTCAGGCTTACCCTCCAATACTTCTCTGCTGAAAATAAGGACGTCCCATTAAATAATATGATAACAACAACAATTTTATTATTTATACCCTGCCCACCTGACTGGGTTGCCCCAGCTACTCTGGGCAGCTTCCAACACAGAGACACGCACACATACATTAAAACATTAAACATGGAAAAACCTTCCCTATACAGGGCTGCCTTCAGATGTCTTCCAAAGGTCATATAGTTACTTATCTCCTAGGCTCAGGGGCCACACAACTCTATACCCTCCAACATTTCTCTGATGAAAATAGGTACATCCTAAGGAAAAGCCAAACAGTCCAGAATCCTGGTATGGTTTCTGTATATTCTGTATATACAGTAATATACTTGAGGTGCAAGGATGTTCAGAAAGCATAGGACCATGGAGTGGTCACAAGGAGCTGACCACCTGTTGCAATGGTGTCTCAACTCCAACTCTGCTTTTTTGTTTCTGTTGGTCCTGATTATCCTTCTCAGGTTCTACACCCTTCGCTGAGGAGTGGAAAGCTCTCAGTGGGTGCTGGCCCTTGAGCACCCTGTTGCCTATCAACCCCCACCTGGTGTGCTGCCCATGTTGGTACGCAGGGTATGTTTAATGTGAACTCTGTAGAAAGGATAGTCCTGGTTCCTCTGGATGCCCCAGTTGAGGGGTCCTGGGTTCCAAAATTTCCTGGCTGTCTGGTTCTTTCTTGCCCTTGAGGACGTAGCCCAGTGTTTCCATCACTTTTGCAACCCAGTTGGCTCATCTCCGTCTATGTCTGAGTCCTGTTTGAAGGCTGGGCAAGTATTGTCATAGGAGAGGAGATTTATCTCTTACCTTTCATGATGTACTGTATTTTTCTGTGTATAAGACACCCCCATGTATAAGACGCCCCCTATTTATGGGGACTCCAAATTAAGAAAACACCCCTCAGCACTACCTGGGTATAAGACGAGCCCCAATTTTAAACCTAATTTTTTGGTTTAAAAAACACCTAGTCATATACACAGAAAAATACGGTGATTGGCACAGCAATGAGCATAAAATGATGGTTTACAGCCAGGACAGAGCTCTAGGTGTTGTTAGACTACAACTCCCATCAACCCCAACAAGCATGGCAAATGTTCAGGGATGATAGGAGTTGTAGTCCAATGATATCTGGAAGGTCACAAGTTTCACATTCTTGTTGCATCGGATTTGCCACGAAAGTGAGTACCAGGAGGTAATCACTTTCTTATAGTACAGACAGTGTGAATGTTTTGGACAGGCCTAATGATAGCATCTGTCTAACTCCCCGTCCTTCTGTTTCAAAAGTGTCCATCAACTTAGTGGCTCTTTGCCACTGTTTAGTTTCGGAATGAAAACCATCACCCGTACATTCAGGCCTGATGTGCGGCCATAAGAAATCTCTAATTTAATAAATAGTCATAATAAAACATGCCCACCTGGTTATCACCATACAAAGTGAGCCTAAAATTTACTTTGATTTAGTACTAATCCACTGAGAGTTTCAAGCATTTGTCAGAAAGTTTAATGGAAGCTTTGAAATTCGGAGGCGACTCTTCTTTGACTTACAAATTCTCTGTGCCTCGTGGGATTCTCAGAAACTATTAACATCTTTTATTTAACGTAATAAGCTCTAAAGATAGGGATATAGCCATGAGATAATAGCCTTTGTGAAATCACTAGGAGTGCTGGGGTGAATCGATGGGTACTCAACATAATGACGAGATCATCAGCTAATGCCTCCTTTTATTGAGATTTAATATTCTAATCACTTTTCCAAGAAATCATCTTTACATTGAAAGGCATGGGCAGCCTCAGAGTACAAATGTTAAAACAATATTATTTTACCCTTGTAGCATTGTAGATAATTAGTTTTCATAGGAGCTATATGTAGTCCTACAATGCACGGCTATACATTTTTTTTAAGGCTATAAGAATTTTAAAAGGGTGAGTTTTTATATTTCAGTTCTCTATCAAGCAAACCTTTGTTCACTGAAGTCCTTAAAGCCATCTAATTACAACAGGAGAAATATGGTGGAGGGCTTAAGAGCCCCATCAGCATGTGGTTCAAACATGAATCTAGAAAATGGAGACTGTTAAGACAGTCAACTTGCTAAATGGCCTATGAGTCGATCCTTTGAAGTGGAAGTTATATTTATTAACAATTTTGACAAAGGGAGCAGCCCGAAGGAAATGATATAGGGCTGGAATAACCACAACTATAGACCCTAGAACTTCTGAGAGATCATCTGGATTCTAACTACAGATTGTTGCAAGTCGGGAATTTAAAATGCATCACTTCACAGCTTGTGTGGGAATTTCTGAATCAGCCGTAAAACTAGATCTCTTTAGTTTTAGATGTGCAAGAGAATCTCTTACAATGAAATGCTCAATAATAACTGGTACACACAGAACTGTGTGGATGCCAGTGTAGAGAAACGTAAAACCCCTGGAGAGGAGGGCAGGAATGTAAACATTCTTGGTTTTTCCTTTGCAGTTCTTCAGGTGCTTTCTCCAAATAAGAACTTCCAAATTCCCCTGAAATTTCCCTTTAGCCCAAATTCAGTAATAGGTCTAACATGCCTTGACATTTAATGTTGATTCAGCTCCCAGGCCAGTAGACTCTCAGAGATGCCTCATTCCCCCCAGTCATCTCTGCTGAAGGACATATGAATGTGTTTAATCACCTAGAACTGAGATATTTCTTCTAAGTGTTGTAAACACTAGAGGATTTGATGTCCTTTTGGGGGTCTTCTTCTGTCCCCCATACCAGCAATTTTGGGTGGCTGAAAAGGCCCTACTTGACCTTGAAGCTTCTGGTGCTAATTCGATTGAACTGGAAACTCTTCCACTATGGCAAGGATGTGGAACTTGTGGCCCTCTGAATCAATATTGACTACAACTCCCATCAGCCCCAGCCAACATTGCCTATGGTCAAGGATCATGGGAGTTGTAGTTCAAGAACTCTTGGAGGACCACAGGTTCCCCATCACTGAATCAAGGACCGTGAGAGAAGAACATAAGAAATGCCTTCCTGATTCAGATGAAAAGCAAAGCTGTGATTATGGGACCTTGAGTCACAAACAGGGCATGCTGGAAATAACCAGAATATACAAAGAACAGAGAATGGCTATCAGATGTGGCACTTAGTTCAATGCAAAATTAATGCATAAATGGTCATTGGATGGAATGACCGTGGAATCAAAGGCAGCGGCGTAGCGTGGGTTGTCAGCACCTGGGGCAAGGCAAGTAATTTGCGCCCCCTAACCCGGGGCAAGGCAAGTAATTTGCGCCCCTAACCCCTAACCCGCCGCCGCTGCCAGCTTCTTCTTGCTGCTGCCTGGGCTGGGGTATTTACGGTAAGGTAGCCACGGCGGCGGCGGGTCCATATCAGGTGATCTGAGGCGAGTTGCCGCTGGCATTGCTGCCCAAACGACGCTGCTTGTCTGGAAGAGGAGGAGGGCAGAGAGGCGAGGAAAATGCAACATGGCCCAGCAGCTGCAGCAGCAGCGGTGGCAGCGGGGCTGTGAGGAGGGGCTGCCTGGTGCGCCCTCTGCGGCCCTGATGCGCGGGGACTGCAGCGAGCGCTGAGAGCCGCTGCCTGCCAGACGCCTTCAGCCCGGACACGCACACAGCTCATCGGTTCCGCGAGACATGGGGCTCTGCTACAGCCTGTACCCGAGGCTCTTCGGTGACTCCGGAGGCGGCGAGCGCGCCCCCCCCAGATGCTGCGCCCGGTGCGCCCGCCCCCCCCACACTACGCCACTGATCAAAGGAGCTGGGGGCTGGATGCTGCCTCAGTTCCATGAGCCAGACTAGTATCATCTGAACTGGGTATTTTTCAAACTACTGTACCTAAGGTATTTCCATTTTCTCCTTGGTGCAACAGAGGGTTATAAACTTAAGAAAGAAAAAGTTGTAGCAATCTTCAGTCAGACTTGGGTGAGCATACAGAATCATGTTCTCTTCAGTAACTAAACTTTAAGTGATTATATATAGTTTCAAGCATGTGTTTGCGTGCATCCCCCCATGTTTTTCTGAGCAGATTACAGGAAACAAAGAAAAAAAGTTGGGTTTGTGTTTTTTGTGTTTTAAAAATACATCCATTTAACATATCCCCCATTCCTGTCCTGTCCTCGACAATTTTTCTTTCTGTTTATTCTCAATTACAGGGTTCTCGAAGCCTAGGAACATAATCTATATGGAATGTTCTGACCACCACAGATCCTCTTCATAAGTCTCCAGCTATCTTTCTTTAGCAAGGAGAAACAAAGTCAAGCATGCCCATATGTGGACTTTGAGCCTATATTCTCCAACTATAGAGTCCATACTGCACCCTGATTAAGTTTGAGGCAGATCCCAGTTTGGAGCCAGAAGCCCTGAAAACGTATTGATCAGTCAGCTGGGAAACCTTAGATTTGGGGCACAAATGTCCTGAGGGCATCATAGAGAGACTTAAAGGGCCACATTCAGCCTCCAGGACTGAGGATCCCAACCCCATGGCTACTGGATCATGACTCTGAGGCCCTGACCCAGAGTTGTCATTGGCCACCTACAAAGTTATCTTAAGGCTTCAGAAGGCAGTGCAAAAATAAGTAGTAAAATGAGCTTGCAGAAAATGGCTAGTTGAATTAATATAGCATGTGTGGGTTACATGAGCCTGGAAAAAGATCAAGTCTGTGGAGAGAGCAGCCTCCAAGCATTTAGTGGTCATAACAATGAAACAATGCCAGTAAAACTGAGTATGCTGTGTGTGTGTGTGTGTGTGTGTGTGTGTGTGTGTGTGTGTAACTAAATACAACTTTCAAAATCATTCCAGTTTTGCCTGTTTCTGGAATCATTTTGATGGGCCAGATGTTGTGGTAATGATGCAACAGTTACTGCCTTCTGAAGGAGAAAAAGAGAAGCTAGGAAATGCGATGGAGAGGGGAACATCAACAGAGGATGCTGGAATGCATCAATTTATTGGGCTGAGGTTTCGCTTTGGTGCATCAAACCAAAGTGAAGAGGAGGTGCTACTATCCTGACTCAAGGGATGTTCAGTTCATGTCAGCCAATGAGGGCTTCATGGACATTCCAGTTTCCACCATGAGAAAATGCACAAGTGTGATTGTGCCCCCTCTTGTGCTTTTTGTGCAATCTCCAATGTGGCAACTATCTGCCTTGGGAATAAGGGGAGAGCAAAAATCTTGACAGGTGCACACCTTTTGGGATCACATGGCACATATTTTACAAAAGCTGAAATGGCTTCCAGTTCCATCTTCAAAACGATTCAAGGTGTTGCTTGTTACCCTGAAAGTAGGCTTGGAGAAAAACCCGTTTCAGCCGAAGGGCATATCATGCCAGTGGTGGATGAGGCAAGAGACAAAAGTGGGTGGAACAAATGATTGGATACATTCCAGTCATGCAATGGTCAGAGGTTTCTCCACTGACACACAATACCCAACTCTCCCCATCCTCCATCCAGGCAAGCAAGAGGCTGTCAGGTGTGCGTGCAGGAGCCAGGCCCTGTGAACAATAGGACTTTGCAAGACTGGGGGCCTCCTAAGTTTGTTCTGAAGAGGCAAGGCACGGCCTCACAGTTGAGGCCGATTGGTAACTCACAGCACTGGTGGCAAGAGTTGGGAAGGGATATAAGGTCAGCATTTTCCCTTCGGCTCTTTGCCACAGCAACACGTTCCCTGCTTTGCTGTGTTTGACTCCTTGCTTCTTGATCCTTGGACCCTTGACTTCATGACTCCTTGCTGCCTGACCCTCGGACCCTTGGCTTCCTGACTCCTGGCTTCTGGACCCCCTGTTCCTGCTCCCACTCCGCCATCTTGCCCCCAGTCCTGATGTCCCCTGCTGTGACTTCAATCACCTGTGAACCGGACCGTGACAGAGGCATTGTCACATCTCAAGGACACATCTCAGGCAGCACCTAAGGAGAATGTGGAGAAGCAACAAGGGGGGATTGGGTTGGGGGAGTGTGGTCCAAGTGGGGAGTGTGGCCTAGGCAGAGTCCCAAGAGCCAGGCAAAGAGAAATGGAGGTTCCCCATCCCTGCCATGAGCCTTCAATGATTTGGGCCCATAGGTACCGCTCCGGCGGGAAGGTAAACGGCGTTTCCGTGCGCTGCTCTGGTTTCGCCAGAAGTTGTTTAGTCATGCTGGCCACATGACCCAGAAAAACTGTCTGCAGACAAACGTCGGCTCCCTCAGCCAGTAAAGCGAGATGAGCACTGCAACCCCAGAGTCGTTCGCAACTGGACTTAGCTGTCAGGGTCATTTGCCTTTTTTTTTTTAACCAAAAGGGTAATCTCTCATATTATCCTGCTCGCTAGGAGTACCTGAATGGATGGATTGATTGATACCTTTCCATTGCGTATCAGTTTTGTCAATTCCTTCCACAATTAAAACAACAAAAACAAAACACTGACATTGTATGGCATTTTCCCCAAAAGTACACATTTGTAGATATACAGTGGTACCTCGGTTTATGAACTTAATTCATTCTGGAAGTCCGTTCTTAAACCAAAACCATTCTTAAACCGAGGCACACTTTCCCTAATGAGGCCTCCCGCCGCCAGTGCCCTTCCACCATTCGGCTTCCATTCATAGACCAAGGTAAAGTTTGCAAGCCGGGACACTACTTCCGGTTTTGTAGACTTCGTAAACTGAATAGTTTGTAAACAGGGCTGTTTACAAACAGCCTGTAAACAGGTGTAAACCAAGGTCCCACTGTATACCTTCTGTCTCCTTGTCAGAGCATTTCCCTTTATAAAATACACATTTTCTACTACTTCGTTTTGAGGGGCAAAGAAGTGAAACAGCATTAAAAAAAAGTCTGTCAACACAGGTGTGGCTCTTTCTTGCTCTTTGAGTGTAACATGAAGATCCATGATCTCTCTTATTGTGATGAGCAAGGTGTGAATCTTGAACTCTCACAATGTTTATGTATGTAAGTATGTCAGCAGATTTATCTTCCCTCCCTTCTATTGTAGTCAATCACAATGCTCAGAGCAGCTAACTTTTTTTTTTTAAAAAGGAAGCATTCGCAAAACATTAGCAATGCAATAAAACCGTAAAAACAAGAGACAGGAGGAGTGTATGAAAACAAGGATCAGTCTGCCAACAAACTTATCAACCTAGTAGGCCCAGTGCCTGTCAGAGTAATGAAAAAAGGCCCTGGGCTGCAATCCTAAACATACTTACAAATGGGCATGCTTATCAATAAACATGTGTAGAATTTCTCTGTAGACTAAGGCTGCATTCACACAGCAGTTTCTTCTGTTTCCCTGACATTTCCCTAACTGTTAATTTTCACAACACAGTTTAGTTTTCACATGTAATGATGTAAAAGCTACTTTTGTAAATCTAGTGGAATACAATGGAAGTTTAGCACTCATTCCTATGTTTCTTGTTTCCTGGGATGGGGAAAAATCCATTTGTAGCCCCAATAACCCAGATAATGGTAAGAGTAAAATGCTGAAAATTGAGGTGGTATACTGGCCTACAGATCTTTCCTGCCATTTTCATGAGTGAATCATGGGGCAAACAGAAGCATGCATGTACAGAGAAGGTGTACAAAGAGGAGTACTGAGTAACTCACAAGTGTCCTAGAAAAACTGGGGCAACCCATTTTTTCTCATGAGACGATAGCGGTCATGTGATCTTATTATACACCCACCAACAACATCACTGGGCAGGTGTGGATACACACATACTTGTTGGAACCACCTTCATGTGTTTTCATATCAACGCACTGCAGAGTAATGCAGAATCAATCTGCAATTAGCTTTTGTTAATGGTACAGAACCAGTTTCTCAAGAAGCACTTCCCAGGGTTAAAAAAATTGCAGTAGATCTCAGTTCTGTGTGCATAGAAAGGAAAAGTGCTCCATCTCCAATCATTCTAGAATAAAATGTTGTGTATACTCAGTCCTGCTATCACCTCTCCCTTCCACAAATGGCTGCAAACCCAAATCCACCATGCTTACCCTTATGTCGGCCATCTGATTCGCAATCTAATTTATAAAAGAACTATTTTTAACTCTCTTTCACTTGCTCTGAGCTTTTGGGATGAGTTTAGTTAGGCAATTATAGATTTAATTTCTTTTAAAAATATATGGTAATTAAAATAATATGAGAAGGCTTATTGATTTCAGTGGTCCTTCTCAAATGTGTAACAGTAAACATGTGGAGTTTGAGAACATCTGGTCCTTGTTATTAGTAATTCTTATGAACTGAGACATGGTAACATGCAAACAAGCCATAATTTGCAACTGTCTGCCTGAGAAATGTGTAGAAACTGTGTGATGGGATGGCATTGTTCACAAGCAGTGCAAAAGAAAATAGGGTTTTCTTTTCATTTGTTTAAGGATGACCACAACTATTGAAAGAGCGTCAACAAAAGAAAATCATTCACACACCCAGAATTACTCAGAGCCAATTTGATTTCAGAAAATAAAATACAATAAAATAAAATAAAGGAAGAACAGCACTGTTAGATAACCATCATCTGTTACATATGCTTGAATGTGACTTTTAAACACCACAGCAAGGCATGGGAACCTCAGTCCCAAGGGCTGAATGTGGCCTCTCAAGGAACCTTGCCTGGCCCTCCGGATTCTGCCTAGGCCACATCCTTCACTTCACCTCACAGGCTCTCTGGGATTGCTCAACTAGTAGAGCATGAGACTCTTAATCTCAGGGTCATGGGTCCGAGCCCCACACTGGGCCAAAGATTCCTGCATTGGAGGGGCTGGACTAGATGACCCTCACAGTCCCTTCCAACTCTACAATTCTATGATTCTATGATTCTTTCACCTGGCTGGAATGTGTCCTCCAGCTGTGATTATGCCTCTTGCTTGCCTGGATGAGGAGTCAAGGATGGATGGATGGATGGTGTGTATCTCAGACTTTTACATGGCTGAAATGTAGCTCACTATACAAAACTAAGGGTCACATATGTTGTTGTCATCCCCTCCCCCCCAGCTTCTATTTCCACTATGGCCACATTCACACCCAATGTTTAAAGCACTATGATGACACTTTGAGCAGTCCCAGCTTCCCCCAAAGAGTTCTGGGAGAATTCACAGAGCTACAGAATATAGAGTTCCGTGAGTCAAGGGATTAATTGTTAAACCACCCTGCAAAAAAGATGGCTCTGGGAGGAGAATAGGGAACTCCTAACAACCCTCAGCACTATGGTTCCCAGGATATTTTGGGGGAAGTTGTGGCTGCTCAAAGTGATATCATAGTGCTTTAAATACATGGTGTGAATGTGACCGACCACTGACATGAGACCCCTGAAAGTTCCCCAGAAAGTAAGGTCAACTTTGACTGAAAAAGATTCCCCCACCATCAATATTTTTATTTATTATTATTGCCATCTAAGAATTAAGATGCTGCTTAATTACTCACTTGTTTAAGCGATGTACATAAAAACAATCAGCAGAAAATGGGACAATTAAACAAGGCAACATCAAACACTACCTTCAAATGCCTTGCTGGGAATAGAATCAAAGAATCATAGAATCATAGAGTTGGAAGAGACCACAAGGGCCATCGAGTCCAACCCCCTGCCAAGCAGGAAACACCATCAAAGCACTCCTGACATATGGCTGTCAAGCCTCTGCTTAAAGACCTCCAAAGAAGGAGACTCCACCACACTCTTTGGCAGCAAATTCCACTGTCGAACAGCTCTTACTGTCAGGAAGTTCTTCCTAATGTTTAGCTGGAATCTTCTTTCTTGTAGTTTGGAACCATTGCTCCGTGTCTGCTTCTCTGGAGCAGCAGAAAACAACCTTTCTCCCTCCTCTATGTGACATCCTTTTATATATTTGAACATGGCTATCATATCACCCCTTAACCTCCTCTTCTCCAGGCAAGAGCGAGTTCATGGTGCAAACACTCCAGCAGGAAAACACTATTAGCTCCACTCCCAATAGAAAGTCTTGGTCCTGCATCTGAAGTTTAGCAAAGAGGGTCAGGAGGGAGTTCTGCAGAATTGACCTGTGGCACTGAATGCATGGCAGTGATTGGTGGGGTAGGGCAGCAGCATTTACCTGATCTCGCATCACTGCAGCTGACTGCAGAGGGCGAGGCAGCGGAGAGGTCAGCGCAGTGCAAATGCACCAGCGGAGCTAATAGTGTTTTCCTGCTGGAGTGTTTGCACCATGAACTCGCTCTTGCCTTGCCCCTCTCCTTAGTAAGTCTCAGTGAAGCTGGTGTTGGGAGGTCAGGTAAGCATCACTGCCTTGCTCATCCCTACCGACCACTCCCCTACAGCCAAAACAACA
This sequence comes from Podarcis erhardii, assembly GCF_964252035.2. NCBI lineage: Eukaryota > Metazoa > Chordata > Lepidosauria > Squamata > Lacertidae > Podarcis > Podarcis erhardii. The sequence continues at coordinate 19,613,497 of NC_138497.1, forward strand.
TCAACCCCTCCAACCACTATATCACCAAAGCAACAGCCACCCACTTAAGAGATACCTCGTCATGGACACTAATGTTGTCTAGGGCATGATTAAATTAATCCTGAGTTCAAAGCCTTGCTGATCTCTTTGCATAGCCTTGGGCAGTCGTCGTTATTGGGCAACCTAGGCCTCCGTTCCTGTTTGCAAACAAAACAAAACAAAACTTAACAGTTTGCTGCTCCACAGGCTTGTTGTGCAGATGGGAGAGTTATTTCAAGGTGCTTTATGGAGAATGGTGAAAATTAGATATATTACTGAGATCCAGAGTCTGGGTGCAGAACTCCCTCAAACAGGATGGAATGACCATCGTACCAACATACCTTAGCAATCTCAAATTGCTGCAAACGCGCGTCTGTCTTGCCCTCCAACAAAGGTTTCACAAAGGCCAGAGGAATCAGAATTAGAAGCAAAGCAGAACGAATGGGGTGGGATGGTGTGTGTGTGTGTGTGTGTGTGTGTGCGCGCGCGCGCACGCAAGCGGGCAGGGAAGAGGGACTGAAAGGGTCTGTGACACATTGCTAGCTCAGCAGTTCTTCAGATGTGGTCTGCCATCTGGTTCATAAAGTCAAGCAAATCGGCTCATTGTAGTCATTTATACAGACATACACGCATCTATAATATGCTGCAGATATATACATATTTCTTTCTTTCTTTTTTAGAAAAATAAATCTGCGGGCAGCAGAAGTCTTAAAGCACTGCAGCGTGGATGATCTCCAGGAATAAGGAAATAAATAAATAAAGGCCCCTAACTTAATCGTCTCTTGAGAAGGATTTGGGCAAGAAATTCCCTTTAATTCAAGGCACTGTTTCTCTCTCTCTCTCTCTCTCTCTCTCTCTCTCTCTGTGTGTGTGTGTGTGTGTAAAAGATAAGGCAGCTGCAGCCATTTTAAAAGAAACTTCTGTGGGACCGAAGGAGCTGTCGGTTTCGGTTCTCCCAGTTTCTCGTTTTCCCCCTATCTAAAATTCCGCTCTCCACATTTCTGTGGAGCAACTTGCACATTAAAATCCCCATTAAAACACCTTAGTGTAAATCCCCACAATTAAACATACTTTTTGTTGCAGAAGTTGTTGGGCTCATCTTCTTTGACCATAGCCCGATGGCAGGGGCTGAATGCAAATTGCACCCCAAGAACATGCAGAGTCAGAGGTTCCCCATGTCTGTCACCAGCCAACATTACCTTAACAGGCATGGCCAAACTTGGCCCTCCAGCCCTTTTGGGACTACAACTCCCATAATCCCTAGCTAACAGGACCAGTGGTCAGGGATGATGGGAATTGTAGTCCCAAAACAGCTGGAGGGCCAAGTTTGACCATGCCTGTTAAGGTAATGTTGGCTGGTGACCTCTCTGCTTCAGGAGCCCTCTCTGCTTCAGGAGGTTTTCCTTCCGAATAAATAATAATAATCAGGTAAGTCAAGGCAAGTTTCCATGCCGTCTCAATTACACTTCCATATGCATAAATGGAAACTGAGGGACATATGTGAAATATTGAAAGGGAAAGGAAGATTATATAAGGTTGCAAGCACAGTGGGATGGAAGCTCAATTACAAGAGTGTCTACATCTTTACATCCAAATCAAGTGGCACTCTGAATTGTGTGAGCGTTATTGATTTCAGAATTATTTCACTGCAACCAGGCATCGGGGAAAACACGCTGCCACCTTCCTCAGCTTTTTCATGTGCAAGCATGATCGTATTCTGTGTGCCGCTGAAATTCACATTCTTCAGCCTGGAAAATAAAATGGATTACAAGAGAACTGAGACATTGTGAGTGAACTACATCTCCCATGATGCCCTGAACCCTGACACGTCAGGGTGACTGAGAAGGAAGGAGGAAAGGAAGACAAGTTGCCCTCCTCTTTTCTTTCCATCAATTCCCCCCCCCCCACTGCTCCAGCCCCCATTTGCAAAGAGTAACTGCAGAGAAAGGGAAGTGAATGTTCAGGGCTCTGCAGAGAGGGCTTGGTGGGAGGTTGACGAGTACTTTGGAATTCCCTGCCTATTGAAATTTGGTCAGAAGCCTTAACTGTTTCAGATGCCTGCTACTTGTTTTTATTCTCCTTTTGGCAAACCTACCCAGACATATATTCAGTTACCTATGCTTGCTTTAAACCTTTTATTTCTGCGTTAATGCAAGGAGGGCTTTACAGAACTTGATCATCTCCTCTTAGAATGAATTAACAGCATAGCTCTCTAAGAAAAATAAGAAATAGATTGCAGTAACAAATAACTATCTTTGCCTTAATTAATTGCCATGAATAAATAAATAATATCACACACAGAGAGACACACATATACACCACGGCAAATTCAAAAGCTGATAAAAGGCAGCAGCTTTGGGATTTATAGACTTTCTCCAAAAGGCCTTTAAGCTTTCCCAAGTGTTCAGTGTTTCATATGCTGTGGCTCCCACATCTGAAACCAGTTAATGGCAATTTCTAGCTCTCAGGGTGTTCCTTCTGCACCAAAAGGAGTAGCAAAACTTCTGCTGTAATGCATTTTGTCTTCCTTCAGTCCGCTAAAGGCCTTCAGCTGAAATATACTTGCAATCGCTTGTGTGAGAGAGAGTTTTGTAAAAAGTGCACTTATCTTGTCAGGACAGTCCAAAGCACGGTTTAGCAAATGAAAACAACAGTTGGTACCTGGGGTGTTCAGAGCCTGAGGTCATAGGTAGATGTCACCAAGGATGTAGCGCTTACAGAGGAAGCACAAGTCCCATGTTTTTAACACTTTGCTCCCCTCACTCCCTAACCCTGATAGGATCTAACAAAATGGAATGCATGGCATAATATCACTATGTTGCCCTCATTCCACTCCACTGGCTGTCACTTGCAGAAGTGGAGAAACTCAGAAAATTACCGTATTTTTCGCTCCATAAGGCGCACCAGACCATAAGGCACACCTAGTTTTTAGAGGGGAAAATCAAGGAAAAAAATATTATCCCCCCCTGCGCCCCAAAGAAGCTTCACCCAGAGCTTCTCGGGGCTGCCAGAGGTAGCCCGGGTCCCCCCCCCCCCCAGCCTCAAAGAGCAAAGAAGCCAAGACAGCGAGCAGGATCCATCCCACTGGCTGTCTTGGCTTCTTTAGCCGCACACAGCCTCTCCAGCTGGGAGAGGCTGTGCGCAGCTATGGCAATTCCCCCGCCTCCTTCAAAAGCCCACAGGAGCCATGCACCCTTTAAGGAGCGTGCGGCTCCTGTGGGCTTTTCTACAAGGAGGGAGAAGGGACTGACTGGCCGCATCAGTCCCTTCTCCCTTCTGGGGAAAAGCCCGCAAGAGCCGCGCGGAGCTTGTGTGTGGCTCTTGGAGACTTTTCCTGCCTGCCTCCCCCCTGCATTCGCTCCATAAGACGCACACACATTTTCCCTTACTTTTTAAGAAGGAAAAAGTGTGTCTTATGGAGCAAAAAATACGGTATCACCTCCCACATCTCTTTCCAGCCTAAGACAGTTCTGATACCTCTAAGAGTTGCCTGGAAACTTAAGTATATTTCATACAATGTTGTCACAAGACGCACTGCTGCATATGGTGATCAAACAATGCTTCCTGCTCTCTACTGGGAATTGTGCTCGTGTTCCCAAAACATGGCTGTGATCTGTCAGGAGACCAGGAGACAACAGGTTTATTGCTGGCTTCATAACAACATTTGAAGATCCTATTGAATCAGATCAATAGCTCATCTAATCCAGCAACCTGTTCTCATAGCGGCCAATCAGTTGCCAGTGGGAAATCCACTAGCAGGATATTCAGAGACAGTAATGCTTCCAACTGTTGAGGCAAAGCACAGCTTCATCCTGTTTGATGTGTCTCCTCAAATCTCTGTCATTGTCTCCAATTTATAATTTGCAGATGGGTTGGGTAAATGGGGAGGGGGTAGGGTTATCTCTAATGCAGCCTTTCCCCATATACAGTCGTACCTTGGTTTTCAAACAGCTTAGTTCATGAACAACTTGGAACTCGAACGTCACAAACCCGGAAGTAGGTGTTCCACTTTGCAAATTTTGCCTTGGAAGCTGAACATCTGGCGCAGCTTCTGTGGTTTCCAATCACCTGCAGGACGCTCCTGCAGCCGATCAGAAGCCATGCCTTGCTTTCCGAACAGACTTGGAGAAGAGGAGGTTAAGGGGTGATATGATAGCCATGTTCAATTATATAAAAGGATGTCACATAGAGGAGGGAGAAAGGTTGTTTTCTGCTGCTCTAGAGAAGCGGACACGGAGCAATGGATCCAAACTACAAGAAAGAAGATTCCACCTAAACATTAGGAAGAACTTCCTGACAGTAAGAGCTGTTCGACAGTGGAATTTGCTGCCAAGGAGTGTGGTGGAGTCTCCTTCTTTGGAGGTCTTTAAGCAGAGGCTTGACAGCCATATGTCAGGAGTGCTCTGATGGTGTTTCCTGCTTGGCAGGGGGTTGGACTCGATGGCCCTTGTGGTCTCTTCCAACTCTATGATTCTGTGATTCTAACGCATTCTGTTCAAAAGCCAAGGTACAACTGTAGGATACTCAGATCACTGCAATCTTCAGACAGTACTCAGAGGTGGATTTAGGGCAGTGAGAGTGCTGCGGTCACACCAGGTGCACAGCCAAGGAGGGCGCCTTCTCAAAGCCCAGTAAGCGCTTGTCCAGCTTTGGGAAGGAGGCTTGAGGGCTCTGGCAGGGTCCTACCGGGCTGGGGAAGTAGGTTTGAAGGCTTTAGGACCCTGCCAGAGCCTCCTGCCTCCTTCCCGAAGCCTAGCTTAAATTGGTGCTGTGAGGGAGATAAGGGGTTAGATGGTGGTGAAGTCAGTGCAGTGCAAACCCACCAGTGAAGCCAAAGTCATGTTCCTGCTAGCACATTTGCACCACACCAACCTCATTGCTGCTTCGTTCTTCCCCAACCAGGTCTGCAGCAGTGACGCAGCCAGAGAGAGGTCACGTGAGTGGTGCAGCCCCGTTGTGCTGTCTGTAATGGACGGGCTCCTCTGACTGCACCATGACTTAGGTGCAGAAAAAAAAACCTTCTGAAAATGCTTTTTTAAAAAGCGTTTTAAAAAATGCATTGAATTTTCCATAAGGCTCGCCATCGCCATCTAGCGGCACATTGTATATTGCATTAAAAACACACTTAAAACAATGAGGTCCAGCTCCGAGGGCCTTCTGGCGGTTCCCTAAATGCGAGAAGTGAAGCTACAGAGAACCAGGCAGAGAGCCTTCTCAGTAGTCACGCCCATCCTGTGGAATACACTCCCATCAGATGTCAAGGAAATAAACAACTATCTGACTTTTAGAAGACATCTGAAGACAGCCCTGTTTAGGGAAGTTTTAATGTCTGATGTTTTATTATATTTTAAATATTTTGTTGGAAGCCACCCAGAATGGCTAGGGAAAGCCAGCCAGATGGGCAGGGATTGATTGATGACTAACTGATTGATTGATTTGCAGCTGTCTAGCTGAGTCCTTACTGAAGTTTGGTTGGGCCTTTTCTGTTGTGATGGCCAATTTCTGGGATGAAATCCCTGTGGATATAAGTAGAGTTTAATGGAAACGAGCCAGTCTCCACCTTGCCTGCCTGCCTTCTTTCAACCAGGCTTGAGGTACTGCCTGTCAGCTTCATCTTCCTGAGTTTCACTGTTGCCCTTGTGGAACTCAGTAGAGAGGAGGATGGTGGCAAACCCAGAATCAGTTGGCACTGCCTCTCACTGGCTCTAGCACAACCTGCTGCTTAGTCTCCCTGCCTTCTGCCCTACCAGTCGCAATGGGCTCCAACAACACTAACTACTTTATTTGGACCCCAACATCAGATGTTTCCCTTTCCCAGTTTTTGCACACACATGCTTTTCAACCCTGAGCCACATATGTGAATAGCTGTATCGCTGGGGGATACTGAGCGGCCAAACAGAAATCAACCCCCGACACACACACACACACAGAGAGAGAGAGAGAGAGAGAGAGAGAGAGAGAGAGAGAGAGAGCACCCCTATCTTTCTACAGGAAGTAAAAGCTGGCTGTGTCTCAGCACTGTATTTTGGTGGGGGGTTTTTTTCTGGATGTGGAAAAACCATCACAGAAGTGCCAACTTGTCATCTGGAGCTATGCTCAAATTCATTTTGCATAATGTGAATGGGATGCACAAGTAAGGAGTTCAGTGCCTCATGCTGTATTAGTGTTCTGCTCAGGGCGCTATAGACTCAAATCTCATTAAATATGGCTGTTTGAAATGACTTAGACATTGAATGGCATTGGGTCTGTATTATCAGCACTTACAGTAGGTCCAGAGGCTCATTGTCTGGGTTGTATCAATGCACAGTTAGACTACCTTTCTTCACTTATCTGAGAAAAGCTCTCACTAGTTAAAATTAGAAATGCCCTGACAGTGGATTATCTCCAGCTCCGCTCCTACCCATAGGTGAGATGGTAAAAATCCCTGCTTTTTTTATGAGGTAATAATTACCAACCTTTTGGAGGAAGAAAATGGTCTGTCTTTGCATTTCAGATATAATGCACCATAGGCCTTCTCATCGTGCGATTCAGCACTCGGTGACTCGTCACAAAGAGACAAGAACAAGTGCTGTGTTGCACGGGGAATGTGAAGCCCACTCTCTCCTGTCTCCACTTTGCCAGTGAAGACTAAGGTTGCTGTTAAAGGACTGGAGGAGGCTGTACTCTCTTGCACCCCGCAGTATCCAAACGATTACATGCCCACACACTCCCCATACACATACAAAAAACCCCCCTCAGCTCCACAGCACTTATGTTTTCAAGCGAACCATAGGAAAATTACCTCAGATGCCAGCACACAGGGCTGATTATCATAAAGCTTTTTTTGAGGAATTAGAAAAGTGGTTTCTGTGCAGGTTCTGGAGAACTATGGTGCTCCTTTGAAGCTCGTCAGAAGACTCTTAAGAACATAAGAGAAGCCTGCTGGATCAGGCCAATGGCCCATCTTGTCCAGCATCCTGTTCTCACAGTGGCTAACCAGATGCCTCAATGAGAAACCAGCAAGCTCTACCCTGTGCTTTCTAGCTACTGGTATTCGGAAGTGTTACTGACTCCAGCTATGAAGGCAGTTGTTGTTTAGTCGCTTAGTTGTGTCTGACTCTTCGTGACCCCATGGACCAGAGCACACCAGGCACTCCTGTCTTCCACTGCCTCCCGCAGTTTGGTCAGACTCATGCTGGTAGCTTCAAGAACACTGTCCAACCATCTCATCCTCTGTCATCCCCTTCTCCTTGTGCCCTCCATCTTTCCCAACATCAGAGTCTTTTCCAGGGAGTCTTCTCTTCTCATGAGGTGGCCAAAGTATTGGAGCCTCAGCTTCACGATCTGTCCTTTCAGTGAGCACTCAGGGCTGATTTCCTTCAGAATGGATAGGTTTGATCTTCTTGCAGTCCATGGGACTCTCAAAAGTCTCCTCCAGCACCATAATTCAAAAGCATCAATTCTTCGGCGATCAGCCATCTTTATGGTCCAGCTCTCACTTCCATACATCACTACTGGGAAAACCATATACGGACTTTTGTCGGCAAGGTGATGTCTCTGCTTTTTAAGATGCTGTCTAGGTTTGTCATTGCTTTTCTCCCAAGAAGCAGGCGTCTTTTAATTTCGTGGCTGCTGTCACCATCTGCAGTGATCATGGAGCCCAAGAAAGTAAAATCTCTCACTGCCTCCATTTCTGCCCCTTCTATTTGCCAACAGGTGATGGGACCAGTGGCCACAATCTTAGTTTTTTTGATGTTGAGTGTCAGACCATATTTTGCGCTCTCCTCTTTCACCCTCATTAAAAGGTTCTTTAATTCCTCCTCACTTTCTGCCATCAAGGTTGTGTCATCTGCATATCTGAGGTTGTTGATATTTCTTCCGGCAATCTTAAGGCAGAGCATTCTGCTAATAGTATTAGATATTATTAGGATCCATCCATCATTTCTACTTCTCCCTTCAGCATCTTCTCAAAAAAAGAGATGCTTCTGATAAACAGAAACTCAAGTCAGGTAGTTTTGATCCAAAATTACTAGTGGCCCATTGACTCAGTGGCTGGGGTTGACTAGTACAATTACACATTCCTGGGCAAACACTGCCTCTAGGCAACATGCTCATGGATTGATGCCTTCAAATTAGAAATGTAGGAAACTGCCTTATACAGCGTCAGACTCATTGATCCATCTAGCTCAGTTTTGTCTACATTGCCTGGCTGTGGATTTCCAGGGTTTCATGCAGGGATCTCTCCCAACCCTATCGGGCTTTGGCATTTTTGGAACCTGGGGACTTCTTCGTGCAAAGCCAATGCTCTACCATTCTTGCACACAACCCAGTTCCACATGACCCATAGCCATAGTCCTATAACTTGGTTAAATGAAACAGACCACACTGTAAACCATGCCATTTTGTAGACTGGCCACCAGCCATGAATCTCAAGTGGACATATATTTGGGAAAGTATTTTACGCTTTCTCTCTTGAAATGTGGGGTCTTGAAAATAATTGCCAAAAGAGGTGATGAGGGTCCAAAGGGATTGCTTTGTTCATCGTACTCTTTTGTCTTCAGTGGAGTCAAGCTATATATTTGTGGCAGAAAGCCAGTGCTTCTTGAATTTGATTCATATGAAAATATAGAAACGCCCGCCAACCATATTGCTTGATGTGGGTGAATTAAAAGGGTGAGCGAGAGCACATTTTCATAGCTTAGAGGACTATGCATATGCTCCCAAATGAATACACTATCTAGTAGGCTGGCTTCATTTGTAGAGAAATATCTTCAACTTATGCATGATCATACCTTACAGATAAGTTATGTAAGAAAATTACTCCCTCTTTCTCTCTCCCTTCCTGAAACTAAGTGGATTCAGATCAATAAAAGCCAGCAATTAATATGGTCGACTTTGCATTGCAGCCCACCCCGTTATTTCCTCCTACCAGCTTCTGTTAAAACTTCCCCTTTTGTTTTTGATCCTGTTGTGATTCATCCAAGTATTTTGTTCCCACTTTTAAGTGAAACATATGAGAGTATTTCAGGGTGCCTCGTTCCTATAAGTGTTTAAGTGTGTGGTATATTTATGATTCAAGCAGATTAATAACAGCTGAAAGGTGACATTCAACATTGCATGGACAGATATATGAATACCATCATCATCACTATTGAGACTCCTGAAGGGGAGTGAAAGGCGGGATATCAAATCCAAACTCCTCCTCTTCTTCTTCTTCTTCTTCTTCTTCTTCTTCTTCTCTGGATGGGTCTTAAATAGCAAGGCAAATCAGGGAGATGTGAGTCTGTCTCTGTCATCTTGAGGTAAAAGTGTGATTATCTATAAACCCTTCTGAGCTCGATCAGAGCCCCCTACATAGCTTCTTCTAGCTCTGACACTGCTCTTTTTGTCTCTATCTGTATTTATAGCTCTATGTCTTTGTGTACTTCTGCATTTCTCTAAGTCAAACCTATCCATTCTGAAGGAAATCAGCCCTGAGTGCTCACTGGAAGGACAGATCCTGAAGCTGAGACTCCAATACTTTGGCCACCTCATGAGAAGAGAAGACTCCCTGAAAAAGACCCTGATGTTGGGAAAGATGGAGGGCACAAGGAGAAGGGGACGACAGAGGACGAGATGGTTGGACAGTGTTCTTGAAGCTACCAGCATGAGTTTGACCAATCTGCGGGAGGCAGTGGAAGACAGGAGTGCCTGGCGTGCTCTGGTCCATGGGGTCACAAAGAGTCGGATACGACTAAACGACTAAACGACAACAAGATTGCCATGAGAGCCTTTGGGAAGAAAGGAAGAATATAAGTTTAATGATAAATATATAAATAAACCCACAGGCTTTTTGCAAGCAGTGAGGCGGTCAAAAAATGTCGCCTTACAAACATTGGCGATTTCTGGACTATTTTATTTAGAAGTACAGCAGTCATACATTGTAGTTCTATACGTCCATAGGCATTACATTTGCATACCTTCAAACATGTCCAGGTCAAAAACCGGGGTGCGTGTCTTCCGGGATGTTCTCCTGGGTGGTCATGTGACCCACGGAAGATTGTGGCTCTGAATAAAGCACCTTTTCTGGGGGTGAGATTGCGGTGCCCAAAATGGCTGCCATGCTCTCATGAGAAAAATGGCTCTGTCCAGGTTTCCCCAAGAACAGTTGAGAGGTATGCATTTGGGGTAACTTAAAATGGTGTCCAGCCAATATAGATGGAAGGTGAGCTCAACTCCTGTTGAAACGCAGCATGGAACCAGGCCTAGAAAAGTATCAAGGCCTAGAAACAACCCCATAATAATACTCATTTCAAAGAAGAAACAGGCACCAGAAGCCCCTAACATTTTTCTACAGCTTGTAGTAAAATCTGAGCTATAGATTAATTCTCAGCTTACCTCTGCAGAGACTCTTAATAATAATAATAATAATAATAATAATAATAATAATAATAATAAATTTTATTTATATCCCGCCCTCCCCAGCCAAAGCCGGGCTCAGGGCGGCTAACAACAATAAAACAGTACAAAAGTACAACACAAACAACACTCTAAAATCATTCATTATAAAATTAATTCAAATCAAGCCACTGGCAACCATTGGGCCAGAGCTCTGTGAAGATTGCCGAGGGAGGGAGTCAGGCTGTGCCCTGGCCAAAGGCCTGGCGGAACAGCTCTGTCTTGCAGGCCCTGCGGAAAGATGTCAAGTCCCGCAGGGCCCTAGTCTCTTGTGACAGAGTGTTCCACCAGATCGGAGCCACAGCCGAAAAAGCCCTGGCTCTAGTTGAGGCCAGCCTAACCTCTCTGTGGCCTGGGACCTTCAAGATGTTTTTATTTGAAGACCGTAAGTTTCTCTGTGGGACATACCAGGAGAGGCGGTTCCGTAGGTACGAGGGTCCTAGGCCGTATAGGGCTTTAAAGGTTAAAACCAGCACCTTAAACCTGATCCTGTACTCCACCGGGAGCCAGTGCAGCTGGTATAGCACCGGGTGAATGTGATCTCGCAGCAAAGACCCTGTAAGGAGTCTCGCTGCAGCATTCTGCACCAGCTGGAATTTCTGGGTCAGTCTCAAGGGCAGCCCCACGTAGAGCGAGTTACAATAATCCAGTCTGGAGGTGACCGTCGCGTGGATCACAGTGGCTAGGTCAGGGTGAGAGAGGTAAGGAGCCAACTGCTTAGCTTGGCGGAGATGGAAAATGCCGCCTTTGTTATAGCTACAATCTGCGCCTCCATGGAAAGGGAGGTGGGCCTTGAAGAGCTAGCTTGGGATCAAGGTGACTTGACCCACCCCTGAATCTCTGGCTGCAGTTCAGCATGGTGAGGAGAAGGTCCTGGCAACACAAACTCTCCTTGGCTATGGAGCAGTCACCTGCAGCCAAAAACCTGTGGCTATGTAAAAGCACCGCCAGTCTCTGGTCAAATGATAACTAGCCACCATAGCTGAGGAAGAATCCTGCCATGGGATGCTCTGCTCAGCCACAGACCACTGCCATGCCCAGCTAGGGATAATGAAGACTTGCATACTTCTCTGATACATTCAGATTGGCTTGGAAATCCACTGATCCTGATATTATTAGAAATTCTCCTCCTTACATTAATGGATAATGGCCTGCCCCCAACATCACCACCATCCTTGCTCACTCTGCCATCTAAGCCTCCATGCATTTGACAGAAAAAGGCACCTGTGTGTGTGGAGCCAAATACAACCAGCAGTCCAGATTGTGCAGGACTCCTGGTTGTGTGAATGAGTTTTCATCCATTCCATCTGAACTGTGCAGAGACATCCCCTTCAGAGACTTCCACTGGGAAAGTGGCAAAGTTGGGAGCTGGCAAAGATTGCCATGTTATGGTTGGGGGAAACAGATGCAGACCGATTCCCTAGTCCACACATTCAGGAATGCATGGTGAGGAATATGGGAAGAGGGCTTTTGCAAAGCTACTGTTCTATTGTATGGGAAAACCCAAATGGGAAGACCAACTGTATATCAAGAAGGTAGTGCTTCTAACATGGTTAGCCTTCCTGCCTCTGTTCCTTCTCCCTCCCTGCTTCTTGTGTTAAGTTTTATGGTGTAAGAACCGTATTTTGATGTCCTAACCAATTGAGAGCAGGGGAAACCCTACTCACAGCTGCCTGAATCAGTCTAGGAAAACAGTGCTGGGAACCTTCTTTGATGTTGGAGATTGTTATTGGAGGGTAGGGCATTGAAATGAGGTGGCTAGGTAGGCTTTTATAGGTATAAAAGGCTGTTATAGGTATAAAAGCAGATGGTTTGAGCAGAGAAATGGAGAAGCTTGTGCATGGAGTGACTGGCTGCAGGGTCATGCAATCCAAGGCTATTGGTCCACTGTCCCTCAGACTTTGTAGGGGGCCGGACTATATTTTGAGGTAAGATGCAAGGTAAGATGCAAGACCATGAGCCCTGGTGGCTGCTTACCTGTGTCTTGTGAGCGGCAGGGGCGGCGGTGGTGGCAGCGGGACGATGAGCGGCAAAGGGCTCCGGAGAGGGGCTGCTTAAAATGGCAGCTGCTCGAGCACTGCTGCTGCTGGCACCAACAAAGCCCAGCCCCCTTCCTCCTCTAGGCAGGGCAGGGAGAAGCCAGGAGGAGGGAGGGAAGAGGTGCCGCTGCCGCTGTGTGAGGTAGAGGGAAAGAACGTGCATGCTGGTGATCCATGCAGTGATTCCTGGACCGTCCATGGGCTGGATCTAGAAGGCTGCTGAGGGGTGGGAGAGATGGCAGTGTTTACCTGACCTCTCAGCCCTTCTGTCACTGTGGCATACAAGAAGGGAGAATGGTGCAGGGACCCTCGAGCAGCCAATCCAGCACATCATGCGGAACTCCCTTGCCACCTCATCCCTCTCCCTCCTAGTAACTGCAGTGATGGTGGTTCCAGGAGGTCAGGCAAGAACGGCCACCCCTTCCCACTGCCCACGACCTTTTTTATGCATCAGATTAACACACAGGTCATTGTTATGGAATTCCCAATTCAGCCAAAGGACCCAAACAACTCTGAAAGATATCACATCCAACATTTTCCTAATTTCTGGAGAGTGCTGCCCCGCCCCCCCATGAAATTCATTTTTGATGCCATGGAAATGAATCCGTCTCTCCACCTGATGTTGTTAAAATTCACGATACGTTGGCCAGGACTGCACTAGACAAGCGTTTTTAGGGTCTGGTGACATCCCGCAAAGAAAGGCCTTCAACAATCGGCGGCATGCAGTGATGAATGAACTCTGGATTTTATTACATTTGAAAAGTAGCAGAAAGCGGCCTAATAGATCTTCTACTCTTTAGTGAACAGGTCTCCCATTAGGTAATGGCAGCAGAAAGCATTAAAGACAATTGTATATGATGTACCGTTTGGTCAGATTCATTCACAGTGTCTAGTCATTTCCGAATGGCATTCGGTGTTCTTTGTTCTGTAGCAGCATCTAATATTTCTAAACATTTTTAGGCTCTCTGACACCCTAATGGTATACAATAACAGTATGCATCCCTCTTAGAAAAATGGATACTCTCATTTTTCTAAGCATTCTGCCTTTACCTTTAACCATTTCCATTTAAATGCAAATTTCAATCATGTCCACCTCTCTGTATTCTGTCTGTGTGTACATGGGGGCAGCAGGGGGCGGGGAGAATATACCTTAAATCTTAATTTTTTCTCTCCCACAAAGGAAACCGTTTCCTTCAGGTGTGTAATGCCACATTTATCTGTACTGCATCTCATTTTACAGCCCGTCACAGCGACAAGTTGAAAGTGCTTTTTTTTTTATTAACAAAAATCTCACCTCTTTGGGGTTTTTTTTCCCTAGGAACTGGTGCCATTTTCATTTGATGTCGAAAAATTCACATTAGTGGATTCCATAATTTTGCAATACGTCTCCCTGACCTCACCTTCCTCGGATTGAATGAGTAGATTTTTTCAAGTCCCGGAATTATTATGAGTCCTTGCAGATGTTTATACAATTAAAAAGCGATAATTTCCTTAGGAACTGCTGATAAATTAAGTGATTTCCCCCCTCCCCTGTTAGTTGTAGGCATGGATTAATCATATAATTATAATTCCCCTTTAAAGCAAATAATTGAATTTCAGGGTTAAAGATAAAACAAAATGCAATGAAATGTATATAATGTCAGAGTCTACTGTACAAAGTGCCTGTTTTATGGTGTTTAGTTAAGCAATACTCTCTCTGCAATGTTTCCATATAGCGGTTCTTCAATGTGAAATTAGTGTGTAAAGCTGGAGTCCCCAGCGTGGTGCCCGTGGGCCTCCTAACACCCTCAGACACCCCCTCCCCTTGGTGGCCACCAAGCCCCAGGTCCCTCCTGATTTTCTGATTTTTTAAAATAAGGTTTATTTGACTTGGGGGGGGGGGTTGTTTAATGAGGAGGTGTTCATTTTGGCCAAGGTTGTTGCCTGCTTATATAGAAGTAGATGTCAGTTTGCATTTCTTAGTGCAGAAAGTATTGATGTCATGTGTAGAGATCGTTCCTATTCTAATGAATTCAAAAAGGTTCTGGAAGCATCTCTGTGTGAAAGAAACAAGCATGATGTTCGAGTTCATGATATTTGGGTTATTCCTTCAGAAAAGCTGAGCACAGCTGGTTTGAACTGGTTCTCTTCATTCTGTCAAGGTCATACTGACTATAAAACTAAGGCCAGAAGGAGCCTGGGTTTCATTTTCTCTTTCTATCTCTCTTCCTTCTGGTGTGGTGTTCTGTACATAGTATGCTTGGTGTTAAGGTTTAGACTCATAAGTTATTGCAAGTTTAAGTTAAGTCTGCTGCAACTGGATTTCTTACGGACAGTGCCAATCCTGAATGTACAGTGGTACCTCGGGTTACATACGCTTCAGGTTACAGACTCTGCTAACCCAGAAATAGTACCTCAGGTTAAGAACTTTGTTTCAGGATGAGAACAGAAATTGTGCTCTGGCGGCGCAGCAGGATGCCCCATTAGCTAAAGTGGTGCTTCAGGTTAAGAACAGTTTCAGGTTAAGAACGGACCTCTGGAATGAATTAAGTACTTCACCCAAGGTACCCCTGTATTGGATTTGTGACCATTATGCTCATTTGCCTTCATTAGCAGTAACGCTCTGCTAGATGTAGTATATGTAATTGCCTCTGGTCTATTTTGGGGGGAATCCTGCAACGTGTTAAGTTTTTACTCTGCTAACGATACATTGGAATCTACTCTGGATCAATATTGAGTAGAATTTAAATGACAGTATATACAATCATTCATGGCATGGAGATAGTCTGCCAGCTGCTTCATGTGTGAATTGCAAGTATGGAGAGTTCTGTTGCACCCAGGTTCTCTTTGTGAACCTCCCATCTCATTGGCCACTGTCACAAGCTGGACTAGACCAGCCATTGGCTTGATCCTTCAGGTCTCCTCTATAATCCTCTGGCCTTTAACTATCTGTGGCCTTTTAGAAGGGGTCAGGATATTTTAAAAGGATTTCTCTTTCCTCTTGGTTTTATTGTAGCTATGGGAGGTTTAATGCCTGTTTGTTGGTTTGGTTTTAAGTTGCATGGCACTGCCCTGGGCAAGATGTAGTGGTTAAGAGCAGTAGACTCGTAACATTCTCCTTTCCCTTCCTCCCCCACAACAAACACTCTGTGAGGTGAGTGGGGCTGAGAGACTTCAGAGAAGTGTGACTGGCCCAAGGTCACCCAGAAGCTGCATGTGGAGGAGCGGAGACGCGAACCCGGTTCCCCAGATTACGAGTCTACCGCTCTTAACCACTACACCACACTGGCTGATACACTCCTGTTGGGACCATCACCAGGAGAGTTTCCCTGCGGAATTCCCATTAAAATGAACAAGAAATGTTTGCAGTAGGCCGTGACCATATGGGGTTCTCCTTGTGGAGTCTCCATTTCCTGTGGCTGGTTTCAGAAGAAGTAGCGTTCTTGTCTTCCTTGGGCACTGGATCAAACCCTCGACAGCTAACTGCTGTGCAATTTTTCATACAGCTGATTATAGCTGGCACTAAGTGAAAGACTGAAGCCAGACAGATTGCTGATTTCTAAATTGGGTCATTACATATGGGGGGGGGGGAAATGAAACCCCTGAAGCAAGTGAATTCACACTGATGGACCCCCCTCAAGATTTCCACATTTTTATTTAAATGTCATGTATACCCTGCATGAAAAGCTGCATAGATCAAATGTATACATCTCCACCATGAAAGATTCCTTTTTCATACACCTATGAGTATACGCCTGCTATCCAAGACTTCAACTGTCTGCACTGCTAGGGACCAAAAATAAAAATTTAATTGAAATAGAGATAAGATAGAAACCTTTAATTTACCTTCTCTCAGAGCAACAGGACTTTCCCAGCATATATATATATATATATATATATATATATATATATATTTCCCCATAAAGCTTGGGCTGGGGAAAATTATCTTATCTTTAGATAAAATATTTTTGGGATTTGGGGATTTTGTGTGCCTCAGGACAAAAAGGATGCTCTTTGTGTAAAAGATCACTGTCCTTCCTTCAAGGCAAAGTTCCATCCTTATTGAAATGCCAATGGCACTGAAAACTGCGCCGTCCCATTACCATAGCCTCTGTCATAGTTCCGAGTCACTTTTCACAAACACTTCTCTGTGAGAAAAAGAAGAGAAGAAAAAACAGAAAAGAAAAATGGATTTGTGGCAGCATTTCGCACTCCAGTAAATAGGGGATCCTTCGAAATTGGCTATGCGATGTGCTTAGAGTGTTGGGAGCTGGGAGACCAGAGTTGAATTCCTCACTCAGCCTTGGGTGACCTTGTGGCACTCGCTATCTCACTGGCTCTACCCCACAGGGTCGTCGTGAGGAGGGAGGGAACCAGGCGTGCTGTCTTGAGGTCCTTGGAGGAAAGTGGGGACATACAGTGGTACCTCGGGTTACAGACGCTTTAGGTTACAGACGTTTCAGGTTGCAGATCCCGCTAACCCAGAAATAGTACCTCGGGTTAAGAACTTTGCTTCAGGATGAGAACAGAAATCGCGCGGCGGCAGCAGGAGGCCCTATTAGCTAAAGTGGTAACTCAGGTTAAGAACAGTTTCAGGTTAAGAACGGACCTCCAGAACGAATTAAGTTCTTAACCCCAGGTACCACTGTAAATGCAACCAACCAACCAACCAACCAACAAATAAATAAATAAATATCGCAATCATTAATGAATGACTTTCCTTCTTAACCACCATCTCAAGATTATTATTATTTGTACCCCACCCATCTGATCGGGTTGTCTCGGCCTCTCTGGCTGGCTTTCAGCATAAATACCTTAAAAATAAAACACCCCATGTTCTTTTCTCCCAGACATCTGCTGGTGTTGGATATACTCACTATTAATATGGTATGCTTGTCCCAGCTAAGTTGTTTAAGTTGTTGTGTTTTCTGCTCCATGCTTTTAAAGCAATCTTGGTTTTTAAACATTTTTGTACATCACTTATTGGCTGGAGCGGCAACCAAGAAGCAGTATGAATGAATGAGCAAATCAAGTGAATGAACATATAAAAAGCTCAAGAAGCAAAGACAGTTAAAAACAAAACAAAAGCACCCCATTCTTCCTCCTGCTGCTTCACTGATAGCCATTAATGTGTTTTAAAGTCTTCCAGATTGGCCTTGAGAAATCCGTTATCCTGCTCCTTGTCTCAGCAGAAAAACCCACAGGAGCTATTCATGGCAATCTAAGTTAATAAGCTGTAAACTAACTTTAAAAAAAAAAATAGTGGGGAGAAAAGCCATGCAACCTTTGACAAAATAAATACACAAGTTACAAAGCAGCCAAATGATGGCTAGCAAAGATATCAAAGCATTGCAGTGAAAATAATGTTGCCATGACTTGCTTCTGAGCTCAGTATGAATGGGCATCTACCCACACTCTGCCAGGGGGTCCAAAACCAAGAACCCTGAGGCCTTACAGAGACTCTACCTTCTTCTTGTTGCCCTTTGTTATCTCAAGAGGGTGGTGATGGACAATATGCAACATAGATAAGGGGAAAGGCTCAGTAGTGGAGCATGCAGACGCCCTCAGGTTCAATCCTCTGCATCTCTGAACCAGGCAGAGGGCCTTTTTGGCAGTGGAACACCCTTCCATCAAATATTAAGTAGATAAAGAACTACTCAACTTTTAGAAGACATCTGAAGGCAGTCCTGTATTGGAAAGTTTTTTATATCTGACATTTCTGTTAGGATTGTCCTACTCGTGTGTAGGACCCTGGCAGAGACACATGCCCGACTGGCATGTTTTCTCCCTCCTGGTCAGCCGTTTGGGAGCCAAACATCACAGCGACTGATACCAAGAGGCATCAGCACACTTAGGGATCCTGCAGAGTAGTGGTGGTTCATGTAACAGACTCAATAGCTCAGCATCTTGGATAATCTTCTTTATTTACATATAATACACTCGGAGCATTCTGACTTAGCTCCTTCCTCTTTCTCATCAGACAGCAAAAAGAGAAAGAAGCAAAGGACAAGGAAACCTGGTGCCCAAACCGGCCACTTTCTAGGTGGATGTCCAGAGCTCCAGTGAACACCCAGGGATGTTGGGCAGGGGATGTTTACAAGAGAACAACAGTGAAGGGAGGGCCAAGGTGCTTAGCTCTCCCTGCCCCTCACTGTGCCCATTGAATCCATGGGAACATTTCAGAAGGGGATTTGTGTGAACTGATAGCTATGAACCACATGACCAGACCACCCAAGAAAGCAGCCCAACAGCCTCTTAGTTGGTGAGTATCTTCTTCATTTGGGTTAAGGTGACGAATATAATAAACTGTTGTGGATCTCTAAGAATCAGTAGCCAAGTTTGCATTTTCATTGCCAGCACCTGAAAATATATAAGAAATGGCTACTTTTATCTCAGAGGCATGACTTTTGTAAAAGTTTGTTGTGCCATGTCATTGTTTCACACAGTAGGATAGGTAGGGATGGACAAATTGGGCAATTTGGTTTTTCCCCCAAATTCACTTCTCCACATTTCCACATCAGTTTGCAATTTCTTTTTAAAGTCCTCATGAAAATTTATCCACATTATTGTAAAGCAATTCTCCCTAAAATAATGCATCTTTCTCTTCTGTTTTCACTACTGTATACATATTTCATTTTTGTACACATTTACTTGGCTGGACATAGCAAAATTTGGACGAGTTGAATTTCAAAGTATGGTTGTGTTTCGATTTTTGTATTGCTTTGGGAATTGTGAATTAGCGAGGTTCACCTCTAAATGTGGACTGCATCAAATTTCTCCCTCATCCTTAATGGCAAGGCATATGCATATGGTCCCATCAGTGTGGATATGAAGACATCACAAGCCAGAAAAGAACTCAAGGAAAACAAATGTGTGGTGTTGTTTCATCCTATCCCCCCCCACACACACACTGCAAAAAACACAACACAACACTGAGGAACACCAGTTCTGAAATGAACCAAAGGGAATTCATCTGCCATTACTGTGCATGCAGATATTCCTCTGTTGGAGGAGAAGGCCATCATTGGCTACAAGCCATAATGACTATGCTAGAAGGTCGGAGGTTCGAATCCCCGCGACGGGGTGAGCTCCCGTTGCTCGGTCCCTGCTCCTGCCAACCTAACAGTTTGAAAGCACGTCAAAGTGCATACCTGGCGGGAAGGTAAACGGCGTTTCCGTGCGCTGCTCTGGTTCGCCAGAAGCAGCTTAGTCATGCTGGCCACATGACCCAGAAGCTGTACGCCGGCTCCCTCGACCAGTAAAGCGAGATGAGCGCCGCAACCCCAGAGTCGGTCACGACTGGACCTAATGGTCAGGGGTCCCTTTACCTTTACCTTTTATACTGCCACAGAAGTAATGCTTCTGAATACCAGTTCCTAGAAGCCACAGGAAGGGAGAGGCCTTTTGTTTCCAAGAGGAATCCACTTGGCCACTGTGAGAACAGGATGCTGGTGGGCCATTGGCCTGATCCAGCCAGTTCTTCTCTTATGTTCTTATGTCAAATGACACAATATCCACCAACCATCCTCTCCTTTGGTAACATTGCCAGCCTTAACAAGAGAGCCAATGTCTTTCAGTGGCTGTTGCGTTGGACTTGGACGAGCGGGAATATGAGATTCAAATCCCTCCTCGACCATGAAGCTCGCTCGGTTGCCTTGGTCGAGTCACTCAGCCTAATGTACCTTGCACAGTCGTTGTGCAGCTAAAACCCCACAATGGGATCCTTTGGCGGAAGAGCAAAATTACAACAGATCAATACCAACAACAAAAATAGCTCATCACATGGTGGAAGGAAATACATGCTCCATGTCTAAATGAGACACACATCAGTGTTGGTTCCACTATTCAAAAATAAATATGGTGGTGGCACAGACAATTGGAGCTGGAGAGACAGAAGAAAGAAAACCTTCCACAAATCCTTTATGGAATGATTTCTTTTTAAAAATAACCAGGCAACAGTCATGACTTTTCAAGGTCTGACGTCTTGAAACACATTTAGATTGATGCAGCCTGGAGTTCTCTTGCTGAGTAAACAGTCAAGTGTTCTTAATAGGAATTGCAGTTTCTTGACATCTGTTGGGGAAAAGGGAATGGCGAAAGAACAATTTAGATTGAGATTGGTTTTGTTAAATGCATTTAAATTCCAAGATTAGTGGTGTTTCTTCTTTTTCAATTAGCATTTACTTGCGGAAAGGTTACAGATGAAAGGGCTGAGCAAGAGATCTTGCGGGGAGGGTGAGTTCCCAGGGCAGTTCAGAAGGCACTAAAACCACACAAGGCGTACTGGCAGAGGACTTCAGCAAACTTACTAACTTGTGTGCCAATGTGGTGCCACTGAAAATGTGCGCAATGTGAAAAGTTCACTTTTCTCCTTTCTCAAAAGAAAAAAAGAGAGAGAGAAACTTCTGTGAAATCCTAATTGTTGCTTTTCCTTGTCAAAGGTTGTTGCAAGCAATTTGCAATTGCAATATACACTTCCATAGCATTTTTGCAAATAAGGATGAGTAACTAACTCATGTTCTGGGAAAAACTCCTCGTCTGAAACCCTGGAAAGCTGGTGCCAATCAGGGTAAATAATACTGAGCTAAATAGACCAATTGTATGAGTTAGTACAGGCATAGGCAAACTCGGCCCTCCAGATGATTTGGGACTACAACTCCCATCATCCCTGACCACTGGTCCTGTTAGCTAGGGATGATGGGAGTTGTATTCCCAAACATCTGGAGGGACGAGTTTGCCTATGCCTGAGTTAGTATACGGCACCTCCCTGTTTTGCTATGCTCCTTAGCAAGGAACTATAGCTCACTGGTAAATCACATGCGTTGCCATTGCTAATTAATTTAGAATAGAAGTAAGGAACCTTTGGTCCATGGTCCCAGCAAGGGTCCAAATTTGGCCATTTCCCCCATTCTATGCCCACCACCTTACAGGTGTAGGGCAGATGAAAATGCTGCTTCCTAGCAAAAGCAAGGTTTGTACTGGCACTACCAATCAGCTGAGCAGCATTGCCTGCAACTCCCAGTATGTTTGCCCATTTGGGTTGATTTCAAACTGTGCATGTAAAGGAAAATGCTTGACCTGATATTGCGGTGATATGTTTTCACGGCATTTATCATATTTCTATGCCACTTTTCACTCACATGAATCACAAAGTAGCTCACAACCGATAAATAACAATAACGCAATGGAAATCACGAACACAAGATAGATAATATGGAATGATTAACAAAGCATCAGTAAAACAATTGCAAATCATAAAAAACTAATAAAACACTTCCATCAGATATCAAAGAAATAAACAACTATCTGATGTTTAGAAGGCATCTGAAGGCAGCCCTGTTCAGGGAAGTTTTTAATGACTGATGTTTCAATGTATTGCAAACCAACCCAGCCAGATGGGCAGGTTATAAATAAATTATTGTTATTGTTATTGTTATTGTTATTGTTATTGTTATTGTTATTAGCAAAACAACTAAAAAAATAAGCTAAACAGCAAAACCATAGTACAAGATTATAAGATTCACAGACCACTACATCACTCATAATCCACCAAGCAATATTAACAACATGAACAAACTATCAACCGAAAACAAATTAAGCACTTTTGAATCCACTCACACACTCTCCCTACCCTCATGACTCATAGTCTTCCATTCAGTTCATCAATGCCCATGGCAGCAGCTTCATTCTGAAGGCTCCTTGGGCTGGAGGGTGGGGCAAGGCAGGTGGAAGAACCCATTGATTGATGGTCAGTGCAAAGTCTCACTCCCTTCACCTTTCATGTAATTGACAGGTATGGGGCCTTGTTTCCCTATCAAAATGGGCCATGGAGTTGGAGGAGAGAGTGCTCAGGTGCTGCTTTATGGTTTTCCACTGGCATCTGGTTGACCACTGTGCAAACAGGATACTGGTCAAGATGGGTCATTGGCCTGGTCCAGCAGGACTCTTCTCAGGACCGGCTTACCCATAGGTACTAGGGATGTGGGGCACCCAGGTGCCGGGCTCTCAGGGGCGTCAGGCTGAGAGTTTGGGGCCGAGATTTGGAGTCTGGGGATTGAAGAGCCAGGCCAGGTGAGAGACGCTGCCAAGTGGAACAGAGCCATTCAGAGTGCAACAGGCTTTTCTGCTGTGGGTGCTGAGGCAGCTGGCTGGCTCCGCCCTCCTGCGCACCTGGGATTGGTGGGCCATCAAGAGGCCCACCCAGCGCATGCATGGTGCTCACACGAGGCGTGCAGCTTCCCTCCAAGCCTCTTTTGGGGATTGCCATCCTCCCACAGTGGCATTGGAAAAGAGATGTGCGCCCGCCAACCATATAATAATAATTTATTTTTTATACCCCACCCATCTGGCTGAGTTTTCCTAGCCACTCTGGGCGGCCTCCAATCAAGTGTTAAAAACAATACAGCATTATGGCTGGTGGGCACACAGCTTCCCTCCCAAGCCTCTGCAGGGACTGCTCTCCTCCCTCCATCCACAGCAGTATGGGAGAGAGTTGTGTGCCTCCCCAAAAAGCTCAACAACTCTGAGCTGCCCCCCTAAAAAAAGCTGTGACTCTGCTTATCTTCTTGTGATGGCCCATTGGCTGAAGACGATTCCCCATCCCTGAACATGAAGGGCTCATGATCTGTGCAAAGTTTATTGTGCAAAGCATGGGCTGTGCTACTGTGGCATAAGCTTGTGTGTGCCTGTGTCTTCTTTTCATTTCTCTGTCCTCGGGTCGGCGTGAGAGTGTCAGGCTGCACCAAGTCCCATTAAATACCTCTGTGGACACTTAAAACTAGCTGAGATTGATTGCGCTGTTTATTGATCTCATTTATATTGTCTTGGAGATTTCACGCCCTAATGTTAATCTGATGAAGTACAGACAAAGCGGAATGGAGTGCTTCAGAAATGTGCACCTTATCGCACAGACCTGTTAAAAGGCCCGCTTTAATTGGGAAGAGACCTGAATGAACCAGCAAACAACTATCCAGTTTGAATGACTATACAAGCGTCGGAAACCCAATTAGGTAGCATAAGAGGAAGGAACTGCCCAGGCCCGGTTTCAGCGACTTTCATATTTCCAATAATTCACTCTATTTGTCATTCTTGAAAAATGTTTATTTATTTTGCCTTCCACCAGCCACTGCAGTTTCTTTAACATGCAGATAGGGAAATATCTGCCAGGCTTTTCATGCTGACCAACTGATATTCTACACCTAGAAGCATCCAGAGCAAGGGTAAATTAAATTCCATATATTGTCACTTCTTTTCTTTCCTTTTATTGCATTAGCGGTTCAACTATTTCAGTTCAGTGTGGTTTGAACAGAAACCAGGAATCTGGAAATACTGGGGTGGGTGGGTGATGGAATGAAAGTGGCCATACTGGAATCCCAAAGGAATAATATCATTTTAGTCCTTTGTTGCCTGGTACATTTGCTTATCCTTCATTGGAAAGCTCAGCTGGAAGTCTTCTATGGGTGCAGAACATGTCATAGATGTGAAGGCAGGCAACCATCCTTCTGGAGGCTGCAAATCTTCTTGAAATTTGAACACCAGTGCAGTCAGTTTATTTATTTATTTATCTCATGAAATTTATACACTGCTTGTGTGTAAACACACACACACACAAACCCAAAGCAGTTTACAAAAAATATATAAATCTTAATGATGTAGAAAACCACCACCCCATATAGACAGTCTCTGATTCCTGACATCACATCATGGCAATATCAGCCATTTTCTCAAAGTTGATGCAGAAATACCATCTAAATACAGTGGGTTAATTATCAGGAGGTTTTTCTGACAAGGACATTTTGTAATGGGGGGAAAAATAGCTGTGATGAAAAATTGTGAAAGTTGTGCTGGCATTTCTACCCCACACTTCTTGCCTGATAGTGCAAGAGTGGGGGATGTGAGGGTCGCTTAATTCTCTAGGGGGTAAACTTCATGTAGAACAAAAGAGAGTCTTTCTCTTTCCTTTTTCTTTTTGTAATTGCCTACAAAGCTCATGAGGTTTGCTAGTCCCATGGATAAATAATAGAACCCTAAACACCGTTAACATCCCGAAAATTGTGGCTTTGTCATCTGTGGCTTTGTCTGAGTTTTCCTTTGGAAAGGCAGCGACAAATTTAGATGGCTACAGTTTGCTTTTGCTTAATTAATGGCCTTAATTAATGAATGCTGTAGTTCACACACAAATGTATTTTAAGGATTTTCTGCTGTAATATTTTAATAACAAAAATGTGCCATCCCACATACAGCACATTTGGCTTCCCCCTCCCCAGATGGTTGCTTTTGCGGAGCTGGGAATTTTTCTACCTTTTGTGTGCAGAGGGGAAGGCATTCCCCCTGGCACATCATAGTCTGCTATAGGATGTAAAAAAAGAGGGGGAGATTAGGAATTATTTGTCACTTGTAGGGATATCAGAGAATTCTAATGAAAGCAGAAATGGGAGTGGAAATGGCCAATGTTTGCTTATTCGTTCCATGTCCGGAATGGAAATCAATCCAGTAAATATTTTCGGTATTCATGGTTGTTGTTGCTTTTGGTCTGCAAACAATGCATACTTGATTATGCCCCAATTTGCATTGTGTTTGCTTTGCATCAGAATGAATGGTGGTGGAGTAATGTTAACAACAACTTCACATACGTAATGTTTGTAATTTATTTAATTAGTTGCGTAAATTACATAAATTGTGTAATTTCAGCACAATGGACAGTGAAACGAATCATGTAGGTTTTTGGCAGAAGGTGAACTGCGGCAGAATGGAAGCAGGACTGCATGTGACGAACACAGTGGGGCGGAATTCAATGCCTTCCTAGATCCTTAGCTGCTGCTTTTAACAACAAACAACCCCCAAAACTCATGCTCTATTTAAGGGGTTATTTTTAATCAATGCCTAAGAGAGGTTAGTAAGAATGAGCGTGAAAGGTCCAATCCCCGCCACTGACACCTCCCACCCTCCAAAAGTTGTGGGAATAAAATTGTTGTTGTTGTTGTTGTTTAGTCATTTAGTCGTGTCAAACTCATGCTGGTAGCTTTGAGAACACTGTCCAACCATCTCGTCCTCTGTCATCCCCTTCTCCTTGTGCCCTCCATCTTTCCCAACATCAGGGTCTTTTCCAGGGACTTTTCTCTTCTCATGAGGTGGCCAAAGTATTGGAGTCTCAGCTTCATGATCTGTCCTTCCAGTGAGCAAAATAAAATTAGAAACTTCTAAATGCACCAAGAACATCTAAAAATATGTGAGAACAGTATAACACGTAAAACAGTCACATCCCCTCACCGTTAATAATTTCAGCCTCGCAAGAAACAGTATATTTCAGTCATTCAAAGACTCAGTGCACAGGTAAAGTTCTTCCTAAAAGGTAATAATGAAGGAAACAGATATATCTCATCAGTGACAACAATCCACAAATGGGGAACCACCATTGATAAGGGCCTTTCACAGGTCAATGCCGATCAGGCGCCTTCTTAAACATGGAAGGCAATGTGGGTGGACCTAGTGCATCATCATTGCTTTCTTGCCCACAGCTTTAATTAAACACAGAAGCAGAAATTCTGAATGAAGGGAGGATAACAGCCTAAAAACAGCAGTCTCCAAACCATGCCTCCAACCCTCAGAGGTAAGTTCCGCTGACTTCAGTGGCACAAAGAACTATCTCCCAAAATTTTGCTACGATATCTTCAAAGGTGTCCAAATGCATAGCAAACAGACAAATAACTTTCCAAAATATATTGTACGTATTCTCCCTAAGGGTGTTCTCTGACTGATTGACTTTTAACGCTTTAAGCCAATGGCGTTTTCTGTAGTTCCTTCAAATTACAGCGACTAAAATCATTGCTTAGGCCAGGTAGCTCTAATTTGTCCCTGTGATACATCTATTTAATTTCTTTAAAAATTAATAATCTACATTTAATATCATGCGAATTTAATTATCGTCTGTATTAAAGTAATTGCTTGCGAGGACCTTGAAGACATTTCTGCTCATTTTTGTTTGACCCGCACACATAGCCAAGAAGAGCACGGAGGGTCTTCTATTGATTTGTCCTTCACTGTTGCGATCACCTTTCATTCCCCTCCAGTTCATGCACATTAAATCTCTATTTAAAAGAAATAACAGGACTGGCAAGGTAACTCAATAAAGCAACGATTAGCTGGAGAATTCAAAGGCCTTTGATGGTTAGGAATTTTGTTCAGGGGCTAAGGCAAATTTGTTCTGATCTGGCAATGGAAATTTGGAAGCAGGAATAGGCAGACACTCAGAAATCTATTACAGTAGAATCAGTGGTTGTGTATATAAGTCAGCCTCTGTGACAGCTCAGGCAGTAGAGTATGAGTCATTTAATCTCAGGGCTGTGGGTTTGAGCCCCACTTTGCACAAAAAGATTCCTGTGTTGTAGGGAGTTGGACCTGATGACCCTCATGTTCCCTTCCAACTCTACAATTCTATGATTCTATGAACATTAGACCCCTTCATGGATCACTGCCTTGCTGTGGCGAAGGGGCTCTCCATTCTGAAGGAAATCAGCCCTGGGTGCTCACTGGAAGGACAGATTGTGAAGCTGAGGCTCCAATACTTTGGCCACCTCATGAGAAGAGAAGACTCCCTGGAAAAGACCCTGATGCTGGGAAAGGTGGAGGGCACAAAGAGAACGGGGTGACAGAGGACGAGATGGTTGGACAGTGTTCTTGGAGCTACCAGCATGAGTTTGACCAAAGTGCGGGAGGCAGTGGAAGACAGAAGTGCCTGTCGTGCTCTGGTCTATGGGGTCACGAAGAGTCGGACACAACTAAACAACTAAACAACAACAACAACATGAACATTAGAACATCTAGTCCAACTTCTTGTTCTCAAAGTGTCCAACCAAATGTCTGTTGGAAGCCTGCAAGCTGGACCTGAAAGCAACAGCACTCTGCCCACCTATGTTTCCCAGGAACTGCTGCAGAGACAGAGGAGACAGAACAAAGACATCATGGATAGCAGTCACTGACAGCCTTCCCCTCTTTGAATTTGTCTAATCCTCTTTAAAGCCATCCAAGTTGGCCACCACCATTACCTCCTGTAGGAATGAGTTCCATGGTTTATGAAGGTAAAGGACCCCTGGACAGTTAGTTCCAGTCAAAGGCGACTATGGAGTGTGGCGCTCATCTTGCTTCAGGCCGAAGGAGCCAGCGTTTGTCCACAGACAGCTTTCTGGGTCATGTGACCAGCTTGACTAAACCGCTTCTGGCGCAATGGGACACCATGATGGAAACCAGAGCACATGGAAACACTGTTTACCTTCCTGCTTCAGCGGAACCTATATATCTACTTGCACTGGTGTGCTTTTGAACTGCTAGGTTGGCAGGAGCTGGGACAGAGCAACGGGAGCTCACCCCATCGCAGGGATTCAAACCGCCGACCTTCTGATCAGCAAGCCCCACTGCTGTCTTCATACCTTTATAGTCCTCCTTTCTTCCAACATGGAATACAAGTTGGTGTCTTTGAGGGTTGATCTCACATCCAAGCATGGGCCAGACCCAGACCTGCTTAGCTTGAGACTGATTTATTTTGCTTAAGCTAGATTTATATACCACTTACGAAATCACCACCACCACCATCTAAAAATGGTTGACATAAAATGGTAAAAAAATATTCATTTCAAAACTAGCAGACTTTGAAAAGAGTACATAATAAAACAATCAAGATACAAATAAAACCAACCTTTTAAAAAACAAATATACTGTATATAATAAAACTACGTGTCTGAGTAAGCAAAAAAAAAAAAAGTTTTTAGCAGATGAAAATGGTACATACATTTTTTTAAAAAAAATATTTATTTATCCAGAATAGCAAGGCTGAAACTAAAGACTGAGTGAAGGAATCCTGTTAAAGTGAGAGATTCAAAGCCTACAACAATTGTTTCAAATTTTGGGTAATTCTGATTTTACACTTCCTTTGGTAAGCAGGAAAATTTGATTGTATTGGGTGATATGCAGTTCAACAGTTTTGAGAATCTAGCAGTGAGACAGCATGCTTAATAACGGCCAATGGTCTGCCCTGAAGATTCACTGCATTGCAAATCTCGTGTGTGTTAGGAGAGGCTAACACATCAGCACATTTCCATTTTCAAAAGAAGAGCAGCAGGTACATTTTGACACAACTTCAAATCAAACGTGTGCCTTTGATATCATATTGGCAAAACTCGATCATATGCTTTGCTAATCTCGTGCGCCGAGTCTCCTGGGTGTGCTTATGTTTCTTGGAATTTTTTTATAAAGGAGAAAGAAAGAGGGGGTGGGGGGAATAAGCAACCCGGTGCGGCCATGCTTTGCTCTGCAAAAATGTGTAAATGTGTAAATTATGTCAAGGAGGACAGATTGCAACTGCAAGTTGAAGAAACCAAAAATATGGTGCACTTGTAAAGTGTGTGTGTGTGCGTATGTGTGCAGGGGGTGGCATCTGAATGGTTGTGAATGGATTATTAATGTTTCTTTCCTGGCATGATGCTTATCTGTGAATTATAACACTGCAGAATTTGTATAGCACTTTGTTCAAAGTGTTTTGCACCCATTCTCTTGCTAAGTTTAACTAATACAAGCATCCCACTACTATGGGGGGGGGGGAGCAGGGCTGAGAGAATATCCAGGGTCTTCCTGTCTGGTTTTCTTTCTTTTTTTGGCCAAACTGGAGTGCAGGAGATTGGTAGTTTTGATTTCCTCCATTAGAAAAATATCGAGGAGCCCAACTACTGATGTCATTTTTATTCCAGCAATCTTTCTCCATTGGGTGACTAGGCATGGGTGTCCATTTTGTAAATATGTATTCAGTGGTCTGTGTTTGCCTGAGGCTGAACAAAGGATTCTGAGCCCCTGTGTTCTGATTTGATACATGATATCCAATGGCTACTGCCATTGGCTCTTAAACTCTGAGTTGAGAGTTCAGACAGCCAATCACGATGAGAGTGGGAGTGGCCCAGGCCTTCAGAAATGTATATAAGCAGTTGCTTTGAGCCTGTTGTCCAGTTCTGTTAGTTCCATAAAGGTTCTTGCTGTTATCATTGTGTCTCGCTTTGTGGGAACCCATGTACACTTCAATAATCATGTCATATTATGCTCTTTCCCACACTGTTTTTTAAAACTTTTTTTTTGTTCTTCTCTTCTTTTTGTTATATTTTGCCTATCACATTGAGACTGATTTATTAAGTATTGCTTAAATAATAAAATACTTATAAAGATTGGGAACTCAGCTGCTGCTCTCCTCTGATAAGGGTATAGCGACTACAGTCATACCTCAGGTTGAATACGCTTTGAGTTGAGCACGTTCGAGTTGCGCTCTGCGGCAACCCGGAAGTAACGGAGTGCGTTACTTCCAGGTTTCGCCATTTGCGCATGCACAGATGCTCAAAACGACGTCACACACATGCGTGGAAGCGGCAGAAAGTGGCGTGCGCAGACATGCCATCACTAGTTAGGTTTACCTCTAGATGCAAACGGGGCTCCAGAACAGATCCCATTCATATCTAGAGGTACCACTGTATAGGCTTTGCCCTGACAAATTCTTACAGACCTGATGTAGGAGGTTGACAGTAATTACAGCTTCCGCTGGTGTTGAACACAGACGCTCTCTGTCCTTAGTTGCATTTGCCACCGTTCCCTATTTTGTGGAAGCGCTCCATGCTAGTAAGGCACATAGAGGTTTGGGGGGTCATGCACTCTTGAGAATAATCTGCAAACACCCGAGGCCAGATCCTGCCTCAGGTGTAGAAAATTGGGAGAGATCAACTGACGGCATATGTGATTAATAAAGTTCAGAATGAGAGAATAAATGCTTAAAGGCACAAAGTCTTAATGCGTGCTGATTTCCATAAGAGCAGGATGAACCCGGCCATTGGGAGAGATGCACTCCTGAAGCACATGGGCTGCTATTCCTCTGCTATGTGGCGCCATTCTCATTAAGATGAATCCCATATAGCCAGGCATCTCTGTGATGGCATTTGCTTCTTAATAGCTCGATTCATTGTGGATACCTGATCATTCCCATTTTGTAGATGGGGCTAATACCTGCTCCCCTTGAAATTTGCCAGAGTATTTCAATTAAGTTTAATGGAGTTGAGTAGATGGCCCATTGTGCTTTAAGTTTTTTTTTTTTGTTTTTTTTACCCATGACTGGTATTGTCCCTTTTATCTGAGATTTATTTAAATGTATCTACATCATTAACTGTTTTAAACACATATTTGTGGGATTGTGCAATTAATTTAAACATCCATAAATCAAACCAATGGGAATATATGTTCCAATTCTAAAGCTGTTGAGGAATTATTTCCCCCCACCCCGAGCTATTTGTTTAAGTGGATCGTGTTTAACCTAAAGAGTTAGGTAATCACTTCTGTGCTTTTATTACTGTACATTAAATATTTTATCATCAAATGCAGTTTTGTGGCGATATTTGAACTCTATGCGTTTGATGGCTTGAATATACCTTTTAGGAAGAAAAAAACGAGATGGAAGTTGGGGGGGGGGAGTTCACAAAGCAATAGAGAAAAGATTCAAAGCATAATGCACTTGTAATAGCTAATTTGCTGTGACCAAAAGCAATAAAAAAGAGCAGACCTTGATTTTATATCATTGCAATGGCCACGGTTGTCTCTTATGCAAATGGGGAGGATGGGAACAATTGTGCAAGGACATCCCTTCTTCCCGTAGGGTGTGGCGGAACCTGCAAATTGATCAGGAGGGTCAATTTTATATGGTCATTTAGCTGTAGCAAGAAGTTATGTACAGACTCAGGCCACATTTGTCCCAAACATAGGGCCGGATTTAGGTTTGATGAGGCCCTAAGCTACTGAAGATAATGGGGCCCTTTATATGTCCAGCTGTCCTTTGCCAACAACAAATTGTCACTGTTTTTTGAGCTGAATATACGCTATATGGTAATTTATGGACTTAATAGGTATCCAAAGCCATTTGCACATAACAAAATATGCATTTTATCAAATTGTTGAACTGAAATACAATTAAGAAGAAGTATATTAATAGTGAAATACATGCCACGCAACCAGTCCATGGAGAATGTAGGCACCCTATATATAGAAATGAGCAAACCAGTGATATTTTAGGGAGCAGGCTAGCAGGCAGGGCCCATTACTTACCGTACATCATAGGAGCCTACACAACACAAAACCCTGTTGCTGTATGCTGTATTTTATTTTATTTGTTTTTTATCTTATATTTTGGAAATGTACATCCAGGTTTTTTTTTCTTTAATTTTTTGTGGGTCCCCAAGGGAGTGGGACCCTAAGCTATAGCTTGTTTAGCTTATACATAAATCTAGCACTGCCCATACATCAAAAGCACTGTGATACCGCTTTAAACCATAATGGCTTCCCCCAAAGAATTCTAGGAGCCAGAGTTCATTAAGAGTGCTGATTTGTTGTTTAGAGATCCCTATTCCCCTCAGCGTGCTACAGTACCTCAGAGTGGTTTAGTGGTTAATCCCTAAAGATCCCGCATTCATTTATGGTCAACTATATGAACCTACTCAGACCTTAAGATCATTTTCTGAGGCCCTTCTTCATATGCCTCCTCCTCGAAAGGTCCCGAGGGTGGCAACACAACAACAGGTCTTCTCTGCATTGGCTCCCCGTCTGTGGAATGCTCTCCCCAGGGAAATTCGCCTGGCGCTTTCATTATACACCTTTAGGCACCAGGCAAAACATTCCTTTTGAACCAGCCTTTGGTTGACCTGATCAACATCCTATTCCCATTTAAAATGTGGCTCTTTTTTGGGGGGTGTTATTGGGTTATTGTTTTTATTTTGATTTTATATATTGTGATCTTTTCTGTGAACCACCCTAAGACCTCCAGGTACAGGGCGGTATATAAATTCAATCAATCAATCAATCCCTTCCGAGGGTCACATGCCAATGGTGAGTTGTGCCAGAGGCAAAAGTAAGCAGAGCAATGGACACAAATTCCACCATTGTACAGCAGACTAGCTTCTTCCCATACACTATCCTCCAAACAGGCAAGGAAGAGGTCTCCTCAGAGTTCAATGGCACATTTCAGCCAGGGAAAAACACTCAAGTAGGATGCAAAACAGGGTCATGAATGGGTATGTGGTATGTGGACTGTTCTGAGAACCAGACAGAGAGGCTTGTGTGTTGCCCCAAAGGTGAACTGTTCCGCAAGCTCTACTTATGCCATTTTGGTAATCAAGATAACCCCGCAATTAATTGGTAGTTGTTGTAGCAATGAGCTCATATATTATATTCACTTGCTTTGATATACAAGCTAATCAGCTTACTTTTGTGTTATGCTTATCTGTGGGCGTTGGGTGCTGGGCTCTGAGCCCAGAAAGAGAAACTGTCTGTAAGACTTGGGTATTTGCTACCTATGCTCTCCTCTGGACAGGTGAAGCGATGGGAAGTCCCGACCCAAGTGATGTCTGCTGCTGTCTGTATAAAGAATGTATGGAAGTTTGCTTGGGTGCAGAAAAGCCATCTCCTTGTTGCAGTGTCGATCCTGCATCTGTAAAGGCTGGGAGACCTGGCAGGCAGATTTCTTTTAATAAAGCGCTAGAACGGATCACGCTGGTGTTTCTGGCATCCTTCTTTGGTATCCCTGCACCCAACTACTCCCATGAGCCCTCCTTTGGCCTTGTGGAGCAGAACAGCTTGGAGAGGTGCTTTTGGCTTAAGGTCTGAGGTTCCCACCCCCATGCAATTTACAGAAGCAGAAATGCCCTCTTGTGCACAGCTATAAAAAGTTCAGGAGCCAACTTCCTCCATTCAGTCTTCTTTCAGAATCAGGACAGAAAGCATATGTGCTTAATAATAATAATAATAATAATAATAATAATGATGATGATGATGATAAATAAATTTTTATTTATATTCCGCCCTCCCCAGCTGAAGCCGGGCTCAGGGCGGCTAACAACAATAAAATAATACAACATTCTAAAATCATTTCATTATAAAATTAATTCAAATCAAATTGATGCCAACCATTGGGCTAGAGTGAAGATTGCCAAAGAAGGGAGTCAGGCTGTGCCCTGGCCAAAGGCTTGGTGGAACAGCTCTGTCTTGCAGGCCCTGGGGGAAAATGTCAAGTCCTGCAGGGCCCTAGTCTCTTGTGACAGAGCGTTCCACCAGATTGGAGCCACAGCCGAAAAAGCCCTGGCTCTGGTTGAGGCCAGCCTAACCTCTCTGTGGCCTGGGACCTCCAAGATGTTTTTGTTTGAAGACCATAAGTTCCTCTGTGGGACATACCAGGAGAGGCGGTCCCGTAGATACGAGGGTCCTAGGCCGTATAGGGCTTTAAAGGTTAAAACCAGGTTAACCCCTTTAAAGGTTAACTCTGCAAGCTGCATTTTTGTTTAATCCCTGCATCAGAATCCTGTCACCAGAGCCCTGAGCTCCTGTCCTCATAACTGTGGCTGACATGTTGAAGAGGCAGTGGAGAGAGTATGACAATCATCGACTCCTTCCCCCTGCCAACAGTTCTTTCCTTTTTGGCCACCAGGTGGTAGTGTAGAGCACTATGGGAAAGCAAGGAGACTCTCCTACTTATCTCACAAATTGCCTCTTCTCAGCCAGGGCTTATTAAGATTTGGTGGTCATGTCAGGCTACCAGATGCTAAGCAGACTCCACAATCTATTTAAATTAATCATTAAACCCCATGCTTGCTGCTCCATTAGCAGTAGGTTTTTGTGGTTTCACACAGGCATCCTGCAAGCCACCTTTCCCTATCCTTTTCAGAAGATGAAAAGACGTTATTTTCTTTGCTGGCGATCCTGCCCTTGATCCATAGATCTCATGCACATGTGCTCAACATTTATTGGATCTTTGAAGGTAAAGCCTTTCTGTCTGATCAGAGCATACTGCAATGTTTTTCAAGGTCATTAACGAAAAAGGGATTGCCTCTGGCAAAAGGCAGGCAACCTTTCCTAATGTCAAACTGTTCCCCGATACATACATTTTCCGGTAAGTTATATGATGAAGAACGAAGGTTGCTGTATCATCAGTTCATAAGAGCGTTTCAAGCTTGTTGACCTATGGCAGGGTTATCTAATGCCTTCCAGATGTTGTTGGGCTCCATCTTCAGTCATCCCTTGCCATTGACCATGCTGACTAGAACTGAAGGGAATTGGATTCTATCAACATCTGGAGGACACCATGTTGTTTACACTTGCCCCAGTTCTAGCGCAGATATGAGGAACCTTTGGCCCTCATATGTTTCCGAATTACAACCCTCATCAGCCCCAGTTGCATGGCCAATATGATTATGAGGGTCAACATCTGAGGGCCAAAGGCTCCCCTCACATGTTCTAGGGCTTTGGGTGTGAGAGGTCATTCACACAAGACTCAAATTTTGGTTTGGTTTTTGGCAGAATTTAGGCCACAACTTTATTGATTACAGCAAGTGAGTGGTTGCATAGGCTCTGGTTCGACTAGCTCCCTGCCATGCAGGTAGCGCTGACCCAGGGCACCAGCATAGGTCAGCCTAGGGTGAACAACTGGATAAGCAGAAAGCCTGGAACAGGCTATCTCCGCCACCCAAATGTCCCCCTGGACTCAGGCATGGGCACAACCCCCTCTCAGGGGTTGACCAAACCATCGAGTCCCTGGATTCCTTTAACAGAATACCCTTCACATAGGGATGGCGAGAGCGTTCTCCCATCCCTATCACCTGAACCAGAGCCTATCCACAACCTTACAAGTTGTGACGATTTGCTACGCAGCAGGCAAAACCTCAATGGCACCAGCCAATAAGCCAAGTGGGGAAAATTCCTGCCGTGCCCCTATCCCAATAACAGACGACACACGATGGCATAGCAAGGTCAAGTGCACAGTCCTAAATATAGGGAGAGGTGGGCGGGTGTTCCGATGCACGCACCAAAAGAGGAAGCTCTGGGTCACGTGCATAGGTATATATAGGTCCATCGATCCGTTTAGCCTGCATCCCATTGGCCTGATTAAACCCAGCATCAAGGAACCTACCAATTGGGTGTTGTGGCTATTCAATCGAACCCACCCACAATGCAGGGTCTCACCACAACACGTGCCTTCTTTAAGGGAGGACCCAATTTAAGGAACGGAAGGTACAAGGGGAACTAGCTGTGCAGGGTGTTCCCCTCCATCTAATTTGGTCGTTAGAAGGAGTCTTTCACCTCACCAACAGAAATTTCTTAGAGAATCCTAAAGAGCTTCAGATCCTAGTTTGGGGGGGGGGGGGGAGGAGAGAAACAAATTCCTGGAATACACCGTCCCTCTGTCTTTAGAACACATTTCATCCCTAGCTAAAGGGGAAGGACACAAGGAACTTTCTGCGAAAGCATGTGCCTGCTTGCCTGAAGATTTAATATCAATCTCCTTCCCGAGCCTGTATCTTAACTGAATATACAAGTACAGTCGCCACTATAGCTATCGTACATCTTGGACTGTCTTCTTTGGAATGATTAATATACAGTGGTTGCATTAGGAACCTTTTTATGATTTTTTTTATTGGCACATCAAGCCCTGATTTTGATATTCCTGCATTTCCCCCCTCCTTCTTGTAAATACTCCATCAGAAATGCTCATATTTCTCAGCATTTTCATATTCCTCTACATTCAGCTGCTACTTCAGATATTACTCCAAACAATCTCATCTTCCATATACTTGTCACCTGATCAACAGACTAACAGAACACTGAAAGGTGCTTACAGTAGCTCATCATGCCACCTATATTTTTACCTATATTAATATTTTTGAGGGAAGAAGGATTGGTATTCTGATATCAAATGCACTTCCTTGGAAATAAATGCCACCGACGTGAACTTCTGGAGGCTGAGAGCATAAAATGGTTTAGCTATTAAGAAGCTAGTAGGTACTCCATTATCAGGAGGGATGCACAGGACTGAGAAGTACTTAATTTTATTTTATTTTTTGCTTTCTAATATGAAATTCACTGTCAAGATCTGAACTAGACCAGACCCTAAACTCAATGAGATCTCCTTGGAGGGTGATACTCTGCTGCCAAATAATAATGACAAGCAAGGAAACCTGACGGAAGCAACCCAATATATTTGCATGTCTGAGGGAGAGAGAAAATACAAATTATTCCCCTGCTAAATTCAACTTTTGAGAAGTTGTTCCTTCACTGTGGTCTGGAACTCACTTCCCATGGACATACCACAGGCACCTTTCCTTTATTTCAGACACCAGCTGAAAACTTTTCCATTTCTGAAAAATCTGTCCAGACACATGATTTAGTTATCTGTATTTGTTTTAAAACCTTTATTGGTTCGACCTTCCTTTTCAAATGATGATGGTTCTTGTACATTTTTTAAAATTGGTTTGTGGATTTTAGCTGTGCTTTATCTATATAAACTGATTTGCACACTGATTGGAGTTGCCTTTTGATCATGCAGTTCATCAATTTTCCAAATAAAGAAATAAATATGCCAGGTGGTAAAAATAATAACTACCTAAACCACAGACAATTTGCTTCCATTTAATTGTACCTACTAAACCTGTGTTGTTTTTTATACAGTGGTACCTCGGGTTGCAGGTGCTTCAGGTTACAGACTCTGCTAACCCAGAAATAGTACCTCGGGTTAAGAACTTTGCTTCAGGATGAGAACAGAAATTGGGCGGTGGCAGCGGGAGGCCCCATTAGCTAAAGTGGTACCTCAGGTTAAGAAGTGTTTCAGGTTAAGAACAGACCTCCGGAATGAGTTAAGTTCTTAACCTAAGGTACCACTGTATTGTATTCCTATGTTGTGAACCACCCTGAGATCTATGGATGAAAAGCAGTATACAAATTTAATAAATAAAAATAAAATAAAGTAAATGAGGACAAAAAAGAATAAGCAAAAAAACACACACCAAAAAAGCTCCAGTCATGATGTACCCAAGGTGATGTGCTGGTAATACAGCCGGGCAAGGTTAATCCCTAGTTTGTTCATGACTACAACACTTGTTGTGACTGACCCCCCTAGGTTTGCTGCCTCGCAGGTCACCTCACCAACTGCTCCTTTTGGGGCGACCACTAGCCTCCACCCCAAAAACCCCCAAAGGAAACAGGCACTACCTTCTTAGCCACCTGTACCACCAGAAAGTAGGTATCTCTAGACAAGTGTGGGGCCGCTTGCCCCTACAGTCACCCCAATTTGCTCCTGGTGCCCTTTGTTAGACTTCTACCCAGACTGAAGAGTGGCTGCTTTCCTTTGGGAAGGATTCCCCCATAGAATCCCCTCCACACACATCATATTCATGTAGCCAAGGAACTGTGGGAATGTTGAGGGAGGCAGGAGGCATTGTTTATTAATATTCTTCCTAACTTGCACTAGCAAGTTTCTTTACTCAACAGAGTTTCACATTCCCCTTTTAAACACACAGCGGATAGCTGGTTGCAGGCTTGTGTAAGCCTCTCACTATTAGGTTCCTGGTAAGTTCCCTTATATCCCTCTTAAAAGGATAAACATGCCACAGTCTTGTGCAAAGTATATAAAAGTAGTTTACTCACATCAGTTCATGGTTGGATCCCTAAAGGCAGACTTAGTTACAAAGTATATACATGTGGATCTATCCCATATGGGGATAATCCCAGTGTCCTCTGTTGGGAAGCCAACAGAGCATCTCTAGCTAAAACGCTGCTCCAACGGTGGAGGAAGTAAAAGAGAGAGAGTGCTGTGTGTCTTGTCCCTTTTGTTACCTGGACAGGTAAGGTCACACCCACCTCTTGTCACATGCAAAGGAAGTATGTCCCAGCCAGGAGGAAACAGGAAGTTTTCGACTGGCTGGACCAAACATTCCCCCGT
The DNA here is from genome assembly GCF_964252035.2 of Podarcis erhardii. Classification (NCBI taxonomy): domain Eukaryota; kingdom Metazoa; phylum Chordata; class Lepidosauria; order Squamata; family Lacertidae; genus Podarcis; species Podarcis erhardii. The sequence goes on from NC_138497.1 coordinate 19,651,723, forward strand.
ATGTCCACTCTAGGAAAACAAGGAATGTTGTACTTGACTGCTACTTACGTATCACATCCCACAGGAACCTGAAGCTAGATCCAGAAGTTTGGCTGACCTTATCAGCCTATGATGGTGTTTCCTTCTGGCATGATAGGAAGGACATGCACCCAGACCTTCAATTCCACTCCAACACTCCTGGTAGCTTGGGCTTAGGGGAATGCCACAAAGGATGCTGCACTAAGCACTGACCTGACTCATGAGCAGCAGCCAGGGTCACCTTGACTTTAGTCCCATCTTGATGACCTCTTTCATTTGGGAGGAGAGGTCTGTGAACAGGAACACTCAATTTTGGCATGACATCTAGGCAGTTTTTAGGGCTGTTAAGAAACAGTTCTTGTGCTCTAGGGGGTAAGGCAGCTGCCAATGGAATTTGTGCTGGTATGCTTGGGAGCTAGGTAAAGGTAAACCCTGACCATTAGGTCCAGTCGTGACCGACTCTGGGGTTGCGGCACTCATCTTGCTTTATTGGCCAAGGGAGCCGGTGTACAGCTTCTGGGTCATGTGGCCAGCATGACTAAGCCGCTTCTGGCAAACCAGAGCAGCGCACGGAAACGCCGTTTACCTTCCCGCCGGAGCGGTACCTATTTATCTACTTGCACTTTGACGTGCTTTCGAACTGCTAGGTTAGCAGGAGCTGGGACCAAGCAATGGGAGCTCACCCCGTCGCGGGGATTCAAACCGCCAACCTTCTGATCGGCAAGTCCTAAACTCTGTGGTTTAACCCACAGCGCCACCCGCGTCCCTCCATGATTGGGAGCTAACATGCCCTTAAATGCTCTCAAAGCTTTACTTGCGCTGTAAACCCACGAATCTGATGAAATGTTCTGTATGCCTTGTGTGGGATTTTCGACCCTGGGGAAGGCTCTTGTTCATTTTCAGCTGTATTTATAGTGACCTGTTGATTTTATTTCATTTGATATTTATTCCATCCAAGCGAAACGTGGTACACGAACAAGCTTAAATCGTCTTGATGCATCATTGTAATTAATTGTGCATTCTTCACGCAACTTTGTAAAAAGATACAAACTGCCCACCTTGAAACAATAATTTTTCATTGCAATCTGATACTACTAGGCTTTAGTGCAACTGACTTGATCAGCATAGATTATTAATTATGATACTGCTGTTACAGTTCAATTTAATCAGCAAAGAACATCAAGGAGTCCAGGAAGTGGGCAATATAATTCAATTTATCTTTGCCTTGTAGTGATAGGGATAACAATGATTTGCAAATTGCTTCAACTACAAATACACAATTAAAAAGTGATAAATATCAAAAGATATGCTACATTTTCAAATCAAAGCCACAAGTGCAGGTCTTAATCCTAGTCGTCAACTTTAACTCATGAGTTAATTCTCCCCTTGATGTACACACTTAACTCCCATTAAAATTAATGGGAGCCACACTTGCTCATCAAGGAAGGAATAGACCCCATAGTGTGTATATTCTTCAAATAATAGGGATTGGGTAATTACTATATTATTTGTACATTAATTTCCAATTTATCTTGTAAATGTGCAGTCTTTGTGATCTCTGGTCCAATTATATGGAATAATTTAGGATCTAGTTGAACATTATCCATTTATAAAGAGCATTCTTATTATACAGAGTTTTGATAGTACCCTAATTTAGCTATCATACAAACATATACGAAAAGAAGGGTTGGATCCTGACTTACAGCACAGTCCTAACAATGTCTACTCAGAAGTACACTGTATTGAATTCAGTGGGGCTTACTCCCAGTGAGCCAGTGTGGTATAGTGGTTAAGAGTGGTGGACTCGTAATCTGGTGAACCGGGTTCGATTCCCCACTCCTCCACATGCAGCTGCTGGGTGACCTTGGGCTAGTCACACTTCTTTGAAGTCTCTCAGCCCCACTCACCTCACAGAGTGTTTGTTGTGGAGGAGGAAGGGAAAGGAGAATGTTAGCCGCTTTGAGACTCCTTCAGGTAGTGATAAAGCAGGATATCAAATCCAAACTCTTCTTCTCTTCAGTAAGTAGGGATTATGACTGTAACCTTGGTCATGCTTAGATTAGATCCACTAAAGTAAATGTAAATTCTGTTCATTTCAATGGTCTATATCACATAACAGGCATACTCAGAGTAGACCCACTGAGAAAACTGGGAAGAACAAACTGCTACATTTTCTCCTGCTCCATCAGGAGGTTTAAAGGGCAATGTATGATGTCTGGAGTAAAAGATGGCAATTCTAAGCGTGAAATGTAGACTGGATCAACATGGTAGAACTCAAATTTGGAAGTTCTAACAGCGGTTTTTGTGTGTGTGTTTTCGTGTGTTAGTTAATTTTCAGGGAGCCTTTTCTACATTGACCTGTTAAGTTGGAAAAAATCCTGAATATCTACTATGCCTGCTGCAAAGGATTCTGGGGAATGTTCTAGTGGAAAATATGTAGATGATGTACAGAAGTGAACACTTGGGTGTCACGGTCATGCTGTATCAGAAGGGTGAAGTCTTGAACACTCCCCTGAGAGTCAGGATTGGAGTGTCTATTGATCATGGTCAATGAGCAGTGATAAGGCACCTTTCTGAGAACTTCATTTTTTATTACTGATCTTCTCACTGAAGAGCCATTTGGCGACTTCCCATGAACCTCAGGTGTCCCCAGACTACAGTTTGAAAACCTCTCCCTCTAACTCATGTCTGTTTTATTTCCTTGCTCATGCACAGTATCTGGGGCCTTACATGGATCATTCAAAATAAGATGGACATTACTTTCAGTGAAGGAGAAGGATTGATTTGACAATCTTGACGTCTCCAGCAGCCAAAAAAGCAGAATGCCTGTGTTGACATCATAATTTACGGGACCACTATTGTGACCTATTTACATGCTGGTAAACCTCTGCAGAGTTAGCAGAAAATCAAGACTGAGAGACAAAATGGGCCTTTTTGAGGTGCAAAGGATGTCGAATCGGATGTTGCTCCAACATACGTTGCCTTTATCTATATCTACTTTGTTTCTTGGCAGGTATAGTAAAGAGGAATGTAGGTCAATGATATGCACACTCTTTTAAAACAAAGTCTTTCTGCAGAAATAGCATGATTTCCTGTTATGACTGTAGACTTCACATCGATTATCATACTGTCATTCTACTCAAAGTGCTCAAACTTACATCTATATGCATAATGTGTTTGCATGGAGAGATGTATACACATGTATCAATTCACATAGGCACACACACACACACACATACAGAGAGAGAGAGAGAGAGAGAGAGAGAGAACTGGGCATGCATAAATATTTCCTTCACTTTCAGATTCACAAATGATGTTGGTATAAGAATTTAGATCATTAGGAATCCCTTCCCATTTTGCTGGCCTGAAAGACGCCAGTTGAGGTGCAAGTCTCCGAGAACAATTCCGGGAGGAGGTGTTGAGGTTGTGATCATGCGCAACCTAGTAATTCTGGGGAAGGGTAAAGATTAGTCAGTGTGCAAAGCAGACGGCACTGGTGTGTGGTTAGAAACCACAGGGAGTGATCTCTCATACTTTTATCACACCATCAGTGAGGGCCTGGGGAAATGTTATGGGTGGAGATCTCAGGAGCCCCACCGAGAGAAGTCTACGGTGGGAAGGACAGAAGTATTTGTGTGGGTTTCTCTGAAGGTGAGCCAGTGGTGAAGTCAAGAAGCTCTGGTTGCTTCAATGCAAAGACTAGGTATGCCTTCAGAACATACTTCCTCAACCGTCATACATTTTCGAATACGGTGCCAGACAGCAGGACCAGTGGTCCAGGATGATGGGAGTTGTAGTCCAAGACACATAGGGGGCACCAGATTGTGGGAACCTGTCCTGGAATTTGTCCCGGGATAGTCTTGTACCACATTGGGATCCACCGTAGATGATACAAAGGATGTACATCTAAGAAATGAAACAACAAATGAAAACTTAGATCTAGAAAAGAAACAACACCAGTTTTACAAGCCCAAGTATCTATCAACAGCATATAGCAAACGCTATCAAGAAAATATGTCCCCTAGTCACAAGGAAACCTTGTTTAGAGACAATCCTATTGCTTTTGTTTTCGTTGTTGTTGCTAGATAGAGATAGATAGATAGATGATAGATAGATGGAACTTATTAATTGCTTCTCACCCAAAGGTCTCCAAGTGACTTACAGTAAATAAAAATATACAATACATAATTTCATAGGAGTAACAGGCGGGTGGGAATAATATAATACATTAATATTTCACATAATATAACATCCATGGGGGGGGGCAGCTTATCTCGCTTTATTGGCCAAGGGAGTCGGCGGACAGCTTCCGGGTCATGTGGCCAGCATGACTAAGCCGCATCTGGCGAACCAGAGCAGTGCACGGAAACGCCGTTTACCTTCCCGCCAGAGCGGTACCTATTTATCTACTTGCACTTTGACGTGCTTTCGAACTGCTAGGCTCTGTGGTTTAACCCACAGCGCCACCCGCGTCCCCATATAAAGAGTAGCAAACAACATTAACAATGCCAAAATAATAAACAAATCAATACTGTGACCCACTAATTAGAAAATGAACAAAATCTCAACCTCCCCCTGTCCAAAAACCATTCCCACCGAACCAACAATTTTTTGCATTTAATCTCCCTACCCAGAAATCTGGTGTCAAGGCCAGCTGTTACAAATCAGTGGTGTATGGGTCCAGTGTCCTCTAAAGATGGTCTGGTGTCTCTCCACTCTGTTTGGGGGAGCAGTATCAAAGCAAAGAAGGAAGATGGTTACAAAAGTTTTGCCTGCTTTGCAGTTGACCCGGCTCCTGCTGCATCATTCTATTGCCACTTGCCTCTCCTGTAGAGTCTGCCCATGCATACTGTGACAAGGCTGCTTGTCTCATTTAAGAAGGAGGTAGGAAAGAAATGAGTGGCCTGAGTTAATAATATGAGTTGGCGGGGAAGTTGCTGAATAAGGGGATAGATGTGGATAATAACATTATAATTTGTAAATGATTTATAATGGCATACGATGATAAAAGAGGCGAGAGGCGAATAGTAGATCGTGACGATTAGAGACATTATGCATTGTGCGGCGAGATGCAAACGAGTGCAGAGGCAAAAGAGGCAGAGGCCATGATCCAAAGAAGGAGGTGAACATGGCGGTATTTCAGCCTGGCCTTGTAAACCAAGTGACTGAGCTGCCCATAGGTGAAACAGCTACATATGTCAAATTTAATTGATTTATTTCTTATTGACTAAAGGCTAACCACAGTCCTTTTCATACATTTAAGTCTTGTTGAAATCAGCAAGGCTTGTTTCTCTGAGTAGACATGTATAGAATTACGCTGCACAACTGCAATGACATCCATCCATAGCTGGGAGTAAGTATCATTGTTTTATTTAATAGTTAACAAAATTTCTATACTACCCTTCTGGCAGTTTATATTAATTCTGGTTGGTGTGATAGCTGGGTGGTGTCCCTTTTCTTTCATTTGCTCACACCTGGAATTTCTCTACTTTTCTTGTACGTTCAGTCTTTGGAACTAACTAGTAATGGGCTGTATTTTGGTTGTTGTTAGTAGGTGGAAGGGTTAATAATAATAATAATAATAATAATAATAATAATAATAATAATTTATTTATACCCTGCCCATCTGGCTGGGTTTTCCAAGCCACTCTGGGCAGCTCCCAACGGAATATTAAAAGCACAATAAAACATCAAACATTGAAAACTTCCCTAAACAGGGCTGCCTTCAGATGTCTTCTAAAAGTCAGATAGTTGTTTATTTCCTTGACATTTGGTGGGAGTGTGTTCCTCAGGGTGGGTGCCACTACTGAGAAGGCCCTCTGCCTGTTGGGTTTTTTGTGTGTTTTGTATCATACTGTGATTGATAAGATATATGGCTTATATTTCAAATACCTGATAAAAATTATACAGTTTATTTCACATATACCACTCTACTTTTTTTGCTTACAAAAAAATATAGAATAAAACATTAAAATTACCAATGAGAACATCTCCTGTTTGGACATCTCCTTAAAACACATATTTTTGCCCAATCATCTGATAAGTCAGATTTAATTTAATTAGTTGTTTATACAATTGAGAGCTGATTTGTAATTCTAATAGTAAGATGATCCATAGTAAGGTGGCTTCTACTCTATGAAACCAAAGATCCATCCACTAAAACAGTCAGTTTCTAGTAATAATGGCCATTCCGTTGCCCCTTGGAAGCTCAGAAACAAGTAATGAAAGGAAAATGTATTCCCTGTTGCACATCTTCATCGTGTGGGGTATTGGGGAGTGGGCATGAGGGGTGTTGCTGGTTTGGGTCTTTTTTTCTTTAGAAAATTGGAAACTTCTTATGAATGAGGAACACTTTCCCCTGCTTGATGCACTTTTCCTTCTGGCAATTTCACAATTTTCTTGCCAGAGCAATCTTCTGTTTGTGTACAATCCAATCGCTGGTACTTTGCGAGCAAGACAGATGTGCAAAAGTTACAGTAGGCAGGCTAGTCTAGTGCACTTCAGAATAAGCTATCAAGTGTGATGGTGCACTCGATTAGCTAAAGGCCCTGGGATTTTATATGCTGCCCTAAGCCTCTGTGGACAAATTCAAAAAGATGAGTCTGAGGAACAAAGACTAACACTTGGCTACACAAACCCCCGTCTTGAACTTTGATTCTAGGTAAAACTGTTTGGTCTCAGAGTGGAATCCCATGGTCCATGGGAAAGTGTCCCATGAGCCAATAATAATAATAATAATAATAATAATAATAATAATAATAATAATAATTTATTTATACACCGCCCATCTGGCATTTTTCAACAGAGCATTAAAAACAGAATAAAACTTCAAACATTAAAAATTTCCCTAAACAGGGCTGCCTTCAGATGTCTTCTAAAAGTCAGATAGTTGTTTATTTCCTTGACATCTGATAGGAGGATGTTCCACAGGGCAGGCACCACTACAGAGAACACCCTCCGCCTGGCTCCCTGTAACTTGGCTTCTCGCAGTGAGGGAACCACCAGAAGGCCCTCGGAGCTGGACCTCAGTGTCCGGGCAGAACAATGGGGGTGGAGATGCTCTTTCAGGTGTACTAGGCCGAGACCGTAGGGCTTTAAAGGTCAGCACCAACACTTTGAATTGTGCCCGGAAACATACTGGGAGCCAATGTAGGTCTTTCAGGACCGATGTTATATGGTCTCGGCGGCCACCCCCAGTCACCAGTCTAGCTGCTGCATTCTGGATTAGTTGTAGTTTCCGAGTCACCTTCAAAGGTAGCCCACGTAGAGCACATTGCAGTAGTCTAAACATGAGATAACTAGAGCATGCACCACTCTGGCGAGACAGTCTGCAGGTAGGTCGGGTCTCGGCCTGCGTACCAGACGGAGCTGGTAGACAGTGGCCCTGGACACAGAATTGACCTGCACCTGAAGTATTGTGTATACCTTGTATACCTGAAGTATTGAAGTATTGTGGACCTCCCTCTCTGCAGGTTTTTTTTTTTTTTTTAAAGGAGGCAGGCCTCCTAGTTTGCAATCACAAAGACCTCTGCAACAATCTCTCACCCAATGTAAGTGATTCAGTGTCAGTAGGAGAGGCAAGGAGTTTGTTGGTGTGTTTGACATGGACAGGGCTTTTTTTCAGCAGGTACTCACCCAAACTCAGTTCCCGCACCTCTCAGGTGGGCACCATTGCCATTATAAGAGAACAAGGGAGATGTTCCTTGTGGGTTCCAGCACCTCTTTTTCTAGAAAAATAGCACTGGGCACAGATCGTAAGGGTTTTGGAGGCTGCCAGATTTTGGAGGCTGCTGATATCTACAGCATCCAAAGACCTGCAAGGGAGGAAAATGCATCTTCCAGAGACCTGATGTACTTGTTCTTTATCTAGTCATTCTCTTACCACCACCTTCAGCCTTGGCTGACAGAGATCCAACAGGACTTTGGACACAGCAGTCATTCCACCATGGATTCTTCCCTCCCACTGCCCCTCCCCTCCACTGAAATGTTCACATTCGGTGTTTCCTGCTTGCTTTCCAACTTATTTTGTTTGATTTGTTCAAAGCAAGATGAAATAGTTTATCTTTAACAAGTCTAACTTCAAGGACAGATGGTGGTGGAACGCACTACCCAGCAAAGCAGTGAGAAGAAAGCATCTCTGTGGGAGTGAGGGCACCCAGTGTGCACCTTCTGAAGGGCATGGTCATACTAGTCAGCTGAGAAAGAGAACCAAAATGTTTATCCATGCTGAAAATGTGCTTAGACAACAACGGCGTCATCCTGAGATAACCTGGCAGCCTGGAACAATGGGGTTAATGGGGAAGAGGAACCAGCATTGACCTTGCTGGAGATGGATAGGCTAAGGTGAAACAATCAATGCAATTTCAAAACGAATCCAAAAATAACATTTCCCACAGTAATAAGTTCCCCTCCCTCCTTTTAAACTCAACAGCCGTCATCATGCTAGTGTTCTTGATCTTCTCCTTTAACATGTCGCAAATGACTCTTCCTCCCACTCTTCTTCTGCTGGGTGGACTGCGATTCACCCTGGATGCACAGTGAACTTCTCACAGGGTCTGTTTCTTCCACAGTGCTATTTCAGACACTCTCATCTTTTTAGGGCAGGACCCAAAGGTTTTGCCAGAATTTTGATCATCAGGCTTCCGGCTTCTTTGTTATTTATTTCTTTATTTATTTTAAGCATCTCTCTTTTCACCACCAGTTTCCCCAAAGAGACTCAGGATGAATGGGAAACAGTAATAGATACAGAATAAAACAAAGCATGTTTTTTTAAAACAAAACAAAACAAAACAAAACAAAAACAAAACCCAAAGCACTCAGATGCATTAACAAATCCCAGCAGCACACACACAAAACAACAACGTAGGAATGAGCCCCTCAAAATTATGTGATCAACCTTTAAAAATACCAGGAATTGCACCCAACGAAGGTTTCCTGTTTGTGCAAGGACTTCCACTTGCACAATAGAATGTTCCCTCCCTCTCCCCCCACCTGCATGCCCCTAAATCCTGTTCCGAGGGTTCCCACAACCCCTGGAGCAGATTTGGGGGTGGGGACTCAAGCGAACAAAGAGGAGACGTTCTGTTGCACAAGCAGAAGTTTTCTGCATGACGAGGGTGACTTCATTATGTACAATCCCAGGTCTTCACCAACTGCCTAAAGCAGTGAAGTGAAGGGGCCTAACAGACCTCACTTGGTAAATCATTCTACAGGGATGGTACCACCATAGGAAAGGCCCTGACCCGGGGGGCCACTAGGGGGAGCATCGGAAGATGGCTGACAATAACATCTCTCCGACCCACACGAGGTAATTTGGAGGCTATGATGGGAGTAATTAGGCTCCCTACCCCCCCCAGGATGGTGGGGGGGACTGCCCTTGCCTGCTGTGCCCTATACCACCCCCGAATTTGTGGGGATGGGGGCACTAGGCACAAAGCCTAGTGCCCTTGCCTGCTGTGCCCTATACCACCCCCGAATTTGTGGGGATGGGGGCACTAGGCACAAAGCCCTCCTGTGGGATTCCGGCGCTCCTGGACGCCGTCCCTGATCTGCGCCACTAGCTGCAAGAACTTCAAAAGAAACAATTTGGATGAAGGAATGCACATATTTCAAGGAAGGAGGGGGAGTAAAGACTGATAACAGAAGAGATCTCTGATAAAACAAGACAAGAATAAAACATGAGAAGATACGCCAAGATACGGTATGGCAAATGACTGATGGGGGAGGGAAAAAAACTTTCCTTTCTTATGTGATTAAACAAGAATCCCCTCCCCTCATGAGTCAGAAATGTCGTTTTAAGGACTTAAGCTGTGGATTTAAGGCTGTGTGGAGATAAACTTTCGAACCAAAGCATGTTTTAAGAAGAGCGTGGAATGTATAAGAGCTTTGGAATGACGCAGTTAAAAATGCCGTCGCTATATTGCGAAGTTCTGTCAGAGGTCTTGAGTCTGGGAGGAGAAAGAGAGAAATAGAGCTGTTTATACATTGTGGGTGAAACTCCTCAGAGGGACTTAAGAGCGACAGTTTTGCATGATGGAAAGAGCGATGTTATCTATGAAGGTGATGATATATGGAAACCATCTCAATTTGAGGATTGGAAGAACGGAAAAATTCACACAGGATTATTATTGGTGTTTATCAGCTTAAGGAGACTATCAGAAGAGATCATAAAGAAAAAAGAGAAAATATATGAACAAGATGTGATGTGGAAACAGCAAGACAAGACTGGGTAGAATTATGAACTCTGTTTGGACTGATTTGGACATTAACGCAGTAGCAAGAAGATGATCAGAATCCCCCTTCGGATTTTGAAATATGGGTCCCCCCAACAAAATTTAAAATTCGGCTTTGTAATTCGGAATTTATGTGATGTGATTTAATTTGATTTGATTGGCCGGTTAATAAAAATTATTTTTTTTTAAAAAAAAGGAAAGGCCCTGACCCTGGTTGACACAAGCCTCATCTCCCAAGGTCAAGTATTTAAATTACCTATCCAAAATTTCGAAGCAATTATATTTGGTGGTGGTGGTAGTGGTGATTTCAATATGGCCTTTTCCACACTCACTTGGCAGAAAGCAATATCCAGCTCAGTGGGATTTTCTACTGAGTAAGCATGAGCCAGAGAACGCTATTAATTCCCTGTTCCTCTATTTCCCTGTCTCTACTTGTGCAGATTATTTTATATAGTTGTAACCCTGCAAGAGGGGTTTTTTCTTTCTTATTCTAATGTTAAGCTGCTAGCCTCTGTACAGATAATTTATAATAACCATACCAAGTTTTTCCCTAGATTCAGAAGACGATTCCGTATAACCCCAATGGTTGTCCCAAATTGCATTTGGGAAAGAATTTCATTGCAGTTTTGCTTTGTTTAGCAGCACAAAACTGGTCCGATCGCCATTGATAAGCACAATGACTTCTTTTTCAGCATTATAAAAATCATATAGAAAGGTGGTTGGGCATGCATGCCGGAGGATTGTTGGGGGAGAGAGAGAGAGAGAAAGAAAGAGATAGATGTAGATGTGGATAAACCAACAGAGAAAAGGGAGTTAATATGCCACCAGAATGTGGCTTTTCATAAGAGATGAAGGACTTGGTTTCTGGACAGTACCCTTGGCAGTAAAGTCTAAAATGACAAGCTTTATGCTTCCACCTACACAACACCTACTGTAGATCTGGAAATTCAAAAGCAATATATGTATTCATCATACATATATAATTATCCCTGTGATTGCAGAGATATAGGGAGCCTTTTTGTCAAGATGAAAGCAAAATCTCTGCATTTTTCTCCACCTCTTGATGACAAAGTCTGATGTACGAAAAGACTCACTGCTTGATTTTTTTTTATTAGTTTCTTTTTTCGTGCTTAGAGTTCTCACCTCATCGTAGGTGCAGAGGGCAGGGAAGGAGACAAAAGGAACATGAATATCATTACATCCAGTGCACTTTCTCATTTTTCTATCGGTTTAAATAGGCAACGTTTCCCCCAGATTTTCATTCACCTGCGCCAATTCCAGAGTTACTCTGAAGTATCTTCCTTCTTCTCTTGTGCGGTAAAGTTAGTGCCGCTTTCCTGAGCAAAAAAAGGGATATAGTTTCATATATATATTCTTCCTCTTCATAGACAGACTTTTGAAATGCTTTAAAAAATAAATAGAAAGATATAAGTGCTATTAGTAGTGGAGGCTGCTCCATTTGGGTGGATGGGGCAGCCTGCCTCAGCTAGCCCCAACCTGCCCACGTTCTTCCTTAGAATCAGCCCATGGGGTGACACTGCCTGCCAGCTCCCCCTCCCTACTCTTAGTATTGCCCATGCAGAACTCAACAGTGAGGAGGATGGAGTCGCACCTAGTTGGCTTGGCCAGTCATTGGCTCTGGCTTCACCTACTGTTGGCTTTCTGCACCCTGCTCTACCAATCCCAATGGGCACCAGACACCACTGGCTACAGGTGTATCTCTGTTGTCCACACTTCCAAATGTTCTACTTGTAATGTTCTACACCATGGGTAGGCAAACTAAGGCCCGGGGGCTGGATCCGGCCCAATCTTCTTCTAAATCTGGCCCACAGCCGGTCTGGGAATCAGTGTGTTTTTACATGAGTAGAATGCGCCCTTTTATTTAAAATGCATCTCTGGGTTATTTGTGGGGCATAGGAATTTGTTCATTTCCCCCCCAAAAATATAGTCCGGCCCTCCACAAGGTCTGAGGGATGGTGGACTGGCCCCCTGCTGAAAAGGTTTGCTGACCCCTGCTCTACACTTCCACATGTAATCATGGTCCATGGCTACTAGCCATGGTAGCTATGCTTTGCCTCACTGTCAGAGGAGGGTAGGGTCCTCTTGCAGTTGGGTTTTTATTGTTGGTTTCCCATAGGCATTTGGCTGGGCACTGTGAAAACAGGGTGCTGGCCTAGATGGGCTGATTCAGCTTCCTTATTTTCAGGAAGCACATTTGCAGCACTTGATGAGATCTTCTGACAGCAAGAGCTGTTCAGCAGTGGAGCAGATTCCCACGAGAGGTGGTAGAGGTTTTTAAGCAGAGGTTGGATGGTCATCTGTCATGGATGCTCTAGCTGAGATTCCTGCATTGCAGCTCTCTATGATTCTGTGGATTTTCTCTGTACCCCTAGCTTGCTCCTGGATTTACCTGTCCATCAAGCAGTCATCTTCTAACCAGCCTAGGCCTGACACTCAGAATTGTATCAAGAACTGTTTTAATTTAGCAGAGCTTTGAGGGCTGGTGCACACTCTTTGTTTATAGATGCTGCAATTTCGAAGTTGAATTAAGGAACAAAGGAAGCTGCCTTAGACTGCATCACACCACTACTCCGTATAGCTCAGTATGGTGTGCACTGACTGGCAGCTTCTATAAAGGGTTTCAGACAAGGTTGGAGATGCTAGGGACTGAATCTGGGACCTTCTGCACACAAAGCAATGCTGACTGAGGGCTGAGTGAGCTGAATATTTTATTAGCATTCCATATAATGTCATAATTTTGTTAGCTGCTTAAAAAGCCTTGTTTTGGCAAGAAAGAGGACAACACTTCAGTTTGTCATCATCATCATCAACAACATCACCTCCACCCTCACCACTGTCAACATCAAAAATTTCGTTACATAAAGCCAACCTGTTGGTTTTCTCTTGCCTTCTCCCAAGTTTGTCTCAGAACCGCCTACTTTACCAACCATCACCCCATCTGTCTCTTCCTAGTGTTGCAATGTCCATAATGTAGACTTTATTTTGGCAGGATTGAACAAAGCTATCCAGTGGTGTTCACTTTCTAAAGATATGAGCTGCTCAATAGTACCAAGGAATGAATGTTGAACTAATCAACTCAGGGCTGAACTACAGTGCAAAAGCATGCAAATCAGGTCATTATTTGAATACAAACCCAAATAAGCAAGATCAAGGGCCTTGGATCTATGGCTTCTCAGCTAAGTAACCTGCTATTAAATTAAATGAGCAGTTCCACATTCATTCACAGCAAGAGTCCATAACAGCACTCTGTCCAGTATTCTTCATATCACTCTTAAGAATTACTTTGGTTGGGAACGAAAAGCACACGTGCCATTTGTAGAAATACTTCACTTGCCAAGACTCTAGGATGTGAAAGACCTTTTCTGCTTCACACGCACAAACCATGCCAACCAGGTGAGTTCCATCAATCAAGAGAAGGGGGATGATACTTTGGTGATGCTGGTGCAGGTCAGGACTAAGGTAACAAGTTACTCCACAAGCTTTGGGGAATTTCATCTAGTGAGAATGTCACATAGACAGCTGTATCCGTGCAATATTAAGAATCCTTATTATTATCAAAATTATTATCCCGTCCTTCATCAGCAGGCCCCAAGGTGGATTATAAGAATCTAAAATCCAGAAAGTAAAAACAGTTTAAACTAACAAGAGTCACAGCAGTAGGATGGGTCCTGAAAACACGTGCCCCACATTTGCAAGGCCTGGCTAAAGAAGCAATGCACACAGAATAGACTCTGTGAAATTACCACTTTTGTTCTGGAAAGTTTGGCCAACTTAACTGGGCCACAACTTTCCAGCAAGTCATGGACAGCCTTTACCAAAGGTGTCATGGGCTTTGAAGACACTCGAACTCAGGACGCAAAGGAGAAACATGCTAAGAGGAAGGCATGCTTGGCAAATCCACACCGTAATCAACTCCCGCCCGGAAACCAATGTCCCCACTGTGGAAGGACGTGTGGATCTAGAATTGGCCTCCACAGTCACTTACGGACTCATTGTTAAAACCTTGTTTATGGAAGGCAATCAGCTTACTCAGCTACGAGTGATCGCCGAAGAAGAGGAAGAGGAAGAGGAAGAGGAAGAAGAAGAAGAAGAAGAAGAAGAAGAAGAAGAAGAAGAAGCAGCAGCAGCTCATGAAGTTTCCTACTATTGAATGGTCTTTATTTTTTCCTCAGAATAAGAACACTTAGTGTTTGGGTGCCTATCGGGAGCTGCCCCTTTACACCTGTTAGTTCCAGTTACACGGACTTCCATTTTATATCTTATTTATTGTTGTTGTTGTAATCATTAAATGCATATGCCACTTAATGCCAAAGTAAGCTTCTAAGTGGTTATATCCAGATGCTGCCTTTATGTCAGTAGCAAAGGAGCATGGGAGCATTTGTCTTTGCATAGTCCTCACCCACCACCCTAATCTTTCTTTTTCTCATGTAGCAACCCATGGCATTGCCCCTTAAGCCATTTTGACTGATCATGCTCCCTTTCCATATTTAACAGCATTCAGGTTTTTGATGTGCCCATAAAATCCCACTCCAAAGAGCAGTCAAAATGCAGATTTCCAATTACACTCCTTACATTTAGGCCAATACCAACCTATATATTTTAATTTTATTTCTCTTTGCTGCACCGGAATAAAACCTTTATTGGGTTGAAATGGAGAGTTTAGAGATCCTTTCCAAAAAGTGCTCCAAATTGTTTTATCTGCATGTTTAATATTCATAAAAGTGGCAAAGGACAAAAATGAAGCCAATTTGCATTTCATATCTCAACTCTAGCCCCTCCACTCGCAAGTTACAATTGTGAGAATCGCAAGTACCATTAGAAAGCTGTGTGCCTAGCGCTGCATTTAGGGTACTAAAGAGCAATCAGGCCATGATTGATATACGAAACTGCCTTATACCAGGTCACACCATTTATCTATCTAGCAAAGCATTATCTACACTGAGTGGCAGTGACTGCCCAGTGTTTCAGATGCAGGGGCCGTTCATAACCCTGCAAGGATTAAAGTGGGACATTTGGTGTGCAAAATAGGGGCTGTGCCACGGAGCTAATGGGCCGTTCCCAAAGCTGGAAGGGTGGGGAACATGCATACCCCATCAGCTGTCCCATAAAAACTGGGACATCATGTTCCCCCCCCCCAAGAGTACTGCAGCCATTTTGGGTGTTTTGCTCTCTTGCGATTTTGGGCCGAGATCTTGTGTGCCCCCCATAAGTGTTTTTCGGGTCTGTGGTCTTACACAGCACCCCAAAACACACATTTTAGACACCATGCCTGAAAAGCACTTTTCCAGGTCCATGATCCAGGTCCATGCATGAGATACGTGATTTGCGCAGGATTTAGGAAAATAGTGTTCAGATTTCAGAACATAGTGTTCCAGATTTGGGCCGTGTCATGTTAGAGCACATGGAATATGGCACTTCTCAGGGTTTATCTTTCTCAGCTGTGCTCCCACACAGCAATGATCACCCATGAGTTATAAGGAGAGGAGTTCCAATAATGGCTATGCTTTGCTTCTATGGTCCCAGTCAGTAATGCTTCTGAGTACCAGTTGCTGGAAACCACTGGAGAGGAGAGCTCTTTTGGGCTCAGGACCTGCTTGCCTGTTTCTCACATGTATCTCAGTAGCTACTATGAGAACAGGATGCTGGACTAGACGGGCCATTGGCCTGATCCAGCAGGCTCTTCTTGTGTTATTTACATGGATTATAACTGTGTTGGTGAAAATGCACATAGGATGTAGGGGTTGCATCGCAGCAGTAGACCCCAATCCCTGTCAGCATGATTTCATGTCAATATCTGAAACAAACCTACCGTTGTACTTGAATAAAGGCTTCTTCACACATGATCAAGCCCACTTTGATATGCACCCTCCCTGCAGTCCTCAGCCTGAAACAGATTAGCCTCCTCTGCCATACCTTGATGTTAAAGCCATAAAGTCTGCATTTTTGTTGTTGTTGTTGTTTATTGAATTTCTATACTGCCCAAAAGTCTCAGGGCGGTTCACATAAAATATCAAATACATAAAATCAAAAGAAAACCAACAGCCCAATAAAAATAAAAAACCCCAAAAGAGCCAGCATTTTTTAAAAAGGGTATAGGATGTAGATGAAGTCAGGCAAAGGCCTGGTTGAAAAGGAACGTTTTTGCCCGGTACCTAAAGGTGTATAATGAAGGCGCCAGGCAAACTTCCCTGGGGAGAGCATTCCACAGATGGGGAGCCACTGCAGAGAAGGCCCGTTCTCATGTTGCCACCCTTCTGACCTCTCATGGAGGAGGCACACGAAGGAGGACCTCAGAAGATGATCTCAGGGTAGGTTCATATGGGAAGAGGCGGTCTTTGAGGTATTGCAGAACTGAGCCGTTTATTTGTTATCTGCCTTGGGAGTGCAATGTGAGGAGAACTTAGGTCGGAGTAGGCAACAACGTGACCTGTAGATGATGGTGGACTCCAATTCCCATCATCCCTGACCATTGGCCATGTTGGCGGCAGCTGATGGGATTTGTAGTCCAATGACATCTGAAGGGCATCATGTCGGCTACCCCAGAATTAGGCTATGCAGGTTTCACATCTAACAATGCTTGAATGGAGAAACACACAGTGGCTGATTGCACACTTTTCAACAGATAAAGTCCAGCTTTTCTTTAGCTTTTCTCCAGCCTCAAGCAAACAGGTTCATATGATGGTAATATCTATATGATAAATGACCATCACTTTGGCAGGTAACATTTTAAGTAGCATCTGTAAGAAATCCATCCTGCCAGGAAGCATTGATGAAAATTTTATCTACCCTTTTAAGACCTCATTACACCCTACTCCCCCAAAAAAGTTTCTTAACATTAATGTCTGGGGAGAAAATGATTGTTATGTTCAAAATAGGAGACAATAAATTCCAGCCTAATTGGATAATTATCCACAAAGCAAAATGAACCTTTGTCATTTTTTTTTTTTAAGTTAAAATGTGTTATTATTTTTCAGCGGCATTTTCTGAAACGTTGGACTTTGCAAAGGTGGCGACATTAAAATGTATGAGTTTTCAAATGATACCAGTGTTACCAAACCCAATTTGTTTTCCGAGGTTAAATTGCTGCTTGATGCCCTCTGCATTTCGGCAAGTGCCAAAACTGGAGCTGAATAAAGAGGAAGCTTGCCAAGTATATCCACTTTCTAAAAATATGCAAATTGAGGCCTTCAGGGATGCATAACTCAGTGCTGACTCTCAAAGTCGCATTAACCTACAGTAGCATTAACCCGCTGTTGTCAACAGAGCAACAGGAACAAATATTTAAATATTTCAAAAACTGAGAGAAGAAAGAAGGAAAGCAATCAACATTTTTGGTGCAAGCTACTGGTTGCTAAGATTCTAGCAAAGCTAGCTACAAATGAATGCTGTTGTTTTCCTTCCATTCCCTTAAAGCAGGTGTGGGAAACCTTGGCTCTCTGGACACTGCTGGACAACAACCCCCATCGTTCCTGGTCACTAGCTTTGCTTTCTGGGGCTGATGGGAGATGTAGTTCAGCAACCTCTAGAGAACCAAAGGTTCCCTACACCTGCTCTACAGTTCTTAAAGATATACTGCTCTTCTGTGAATATTGAAGATACATCTCTTTATGCTGGCCTTTGACACCTGAATTCTGAATTTTAAATTTTTGTAACCTGCCCTGGGACCTGCTGAAGGGCAGGAAATGCTACCATTAATAATAATGTTCTTTGGATATACTGTATTTACATGAATCTAATGTGCACCTCAATTTTCAAAACCTTTGAAACCAAAAAAAATATTTGCTGGCGCCATCAAATCTAACGCGCACCCTAATTTTCACGCCACAAATTGGCCAGGAAAGGTAACAATAAATGCTTTGCCACTCTGAGCAGCAGAATACCTTGTTGTGTGGGTGTATCAACACTACAGACTTAAAATGGCTAAAGAGTCATTTCCTCTCTTCTGGGAAGTTTGGGAATTCTAGTTCTGTAGGAAACATGGGACCTTTAACATATACTAACCCTCCAACAAACTACAACTCACAGGCTTGTTTGGGGAATGCCATGAAACTTCTGCTGGTATAAAAGGGATGTGTTTAGAGAAATAGAACCTAAAAGGATGTTAGTTATATCACTTTTCGGATTTTGGAAACGGTGCTGTATTGATTACTTCAGGTTACATTGATTTGTTCAGGGTTTTCAAAAACGATATAAGTGATAATAGCATGTCATTGGTGATAACAGCAGTCATACTATGAATATTAGGAGGCAGGTGTGATGAGAGAAAGATCAGACCCCACTGCACTCCTTATGCATCCCAGTTTGAAATGCATCCCTTTTTCTTTCTTGTAAGCTGCTTTGATCATAACTTTTTGTGTGGAAAAGTAGAATACAATTAATGAATGAATGATGACAACAAAGGTGGCATGATGATATATTTAATGGGGCTCCAAGTTGTGACAGAGAATAAACTGCGTTATTTGCTGAGTTTGAGGGGAAATAATTTGGTGTCCCCAATCCATTTACAAACTCAACCCAAGTGTGGGTTGGTCTTTAACTCCATCACAACATCGAAACATAGAGTCGGATCCAGGTGACATTCTTGGTCACCTCTTTTCCAAGACTTAACATTCCTTCAATATATGTACACAACTCTAAAATTCCAAAGGCTTATTGAGGGCAATGAATTGAAAGTGCTATTAAAAGCCCATTAGCCTCTCTTGCTGTGTGAAGAAGAGAAATGAAATGAAACACAACAGCATGAATGCAATATTAACATGGGCAGTAATGTGCAATACAAGAAATCTCAACCAACAACGATTTTATTGTAGGACCTCTGCCAGCCATTCTTATTCCTATCTTGTGGTTTAGGTAGCACACCAAAAGTACATCTCTGATGTATCTTTGACCCAATCCAACCACACACTCAGTCAGCAAAATCCTTTGTGTGCTATAGGGATGGTCAATTTATTTAGTTTTGGTTTCTCTCTGTTTCTCATTTTTCCAATCTTATGCTCAGTTCTTGACATCCGTTTGATTTTTTTAAAAAAGCCTTATGAGAATTTATCAGCATTTTAGTTAAACTTCTCCTAATATGCAATTTTTATATGCAATATTGTCCAATATACACATATTTGCTGATCAGTTTCCCCATATATAATGCATTTTTGTATATTTTCACAAATTTATACATTTTTATGCACACTTTACTCAAGCATACGCATTACTGGACTGGAGAACTGCATTGCAACATTCAGAGATTTGCAAATTTCAAAAGGTGATTGTACTTTGGTTTGCATGTTGCTTCAGAAATGGTGGGTTAGGTTAGGTTCACCTTTCAATGTGAACTGAATCAAATTTCTCCTCCATCCCTTGTGTGGGAGAGCAGGTTCACATCAATATCATCACAAACGCAAATGTCTTCCTATCCAATTTTTGCGGGGTGGGATTCAATGGTAGAGCACCTGCTTTGCATGCAGAAGATCCCAGATTCAATCCCTGGCATCTCCAGGTAGAATGGGGAATGCCACCTCAAATCCTGGGCAGCAGCTGCCAGTCAGTGTGAACTTTACTGACCCAGATGGTCCAATGGCCTGATTCAGTATAAGGGAACTCAGTATAAGGGAAAGCCCTCCCTCTTCTCTCTCTCTCTCTCTCCCTCTCTCTCCCTCTCTCTCTCTCTCTCTCACACACACACACACACACACCCCTATGTGAAAACTGAGAAAGCCTTTTGGGTAAGAGACTAAGCTATTGAACAAGGTCAGTCCAATACATTTTGCTGCCAGAGGCAAAGGACAAGATGGCATCCAGCACCCCACCCCACATATAGAGACTGACTGGACCGGCTGTTAAATCTTTCTACAAATTGATCTGTCAGTATTCTCTGCCAGACCTGAGAATATCAGGCTAGCTTACAGAATGCATGGCAGGCCATGCTGTACACACAGCTCAACCCTCCAAAGACTTCTCAGCTGCTTCCCACCTCTCCATCATCTCTTGCCTGAAGTAGCCACCTCACTCTACCTAACAGCAGTGATGGCCATTGCTCCAAAATGGGGCAACCCCAGTTTAAATATTACTTGTGCCATGCTCTTGAAGGCAAGCTGGTATCACTAAACCTGCCCCCTCCCAACCCATAAGAATGCTGTCATACCTTGTCATTATCTGTAAGGACTGCGTCAAAAAATCGAACAAACCCTTTGGAGTGCTCTATAATTCTAAGTATATCTCTGAGTGTGCTAGGGATAGAATGGTCTGTCAATTTAGGTTTCTTTTCATTTCCTATTTTTTCTAGTCTTAAGTGTGGTTCTCCACATCTTTGTATCGGTTTGTGATTGTTTTTATTTTTAGAACGTTGTCGTGAAAATACACCGGAATTTTCCTGAAAATTTCTCCTAATATACAACTTTTGTATGCAGTTTTGGCGGATTTTGTCTGATACGCATTTTTTCAAAGCAGTTTTCACTGCTATCAGCATTTTTATATGCACACCTCCTAATACAGTATATTCTCTTTTTTTGTACAGATAATTTGGTTGGAAAATGAAACCACAAAATTCAGAGATGTGCGAATAGCTGATTTGGTTCCTAAATTGGGTGGGTTAAAATCTGAAACAAACCAAACCAAATTCCTTCCCCATCCCTCGTGTGTGTAGATAGATACCAGTCCACCCACTCACTCACGCATGCATGCATGCCGAGACATACTCGCCCGTATCCTTGCATATGCACTATTTATTATTCACAGACAGGCAAAATAAATAAATCTCAGCCACCTCTTAATAACCCCCTGCCCAAATGGAGAATACAGGGACCTTGCAAGAGCCATGGGATGGGGCTTGGATGCTTTGCTACTGCATCTGACAAGGCAACTACCTTTTCCCCTCGAAAAAGGACGAGCCGGAGCCATCTTTCAGGAGTTTTCTCTCCCTGACAGAAATCAGCAGGGTTAGAATAAACTGCATAAGTTATCAGCTCCTCAGGAAAGAACATGAAAAAAGCCCTTCTATCACTTAATGAAAAATAGCTTCTTTTTTGGACAGAACTTCATAGGGTTGCAATCAAGCCCTGGCTCCCTCCCCCCTGCCCTGCTGCATACACCTCCCCTTCCTTGACGTGCCATAGAGGCAAATCAAGTCGGCATCTATTAATAATATTTTCCCCTGCTCCTTTCATTTCTCTGCATGTCCTACCACTG
This sequence comes from Podarcis erhardii, assembly GCF_964252035.2. NCBI lineage: Eukaryota > Metazoa > Chordata > Lepidosauria > Squamata > Lacertidae > Podarcis > Podarcis erhardii. The sequence goes on from NC_138497.1 coordinate 19,673,172, forward strand.
TCAGGCCCCGTGATGGAGCAGCGCCTTTATCTCGTCCGAGTCTGGTCTGTCAGGGTGATAAACAATTCTAACAAGAATCAGAATAAAGATCTTCCCAGTAGACTTGGCGGAGAGATAGAGGCTTTTCTCATTTTCTCGACGGAAAAAAAAAATTTAATCTAGCAGCTCTGGCTTTTTTCAAGCGTCACATTCAAAGAGATGCAAATTTGTCAGAGCTGAGACCCCGGCTGACTCTCAGCACTGCGTGAATGTCAAAGGGGGGGACTGGAAGCCTTTGACATCTCTGCCTTTTTGGGGGGCTATCTGCTGCAATAAAAAAAAGTAAGGGGAAGAAAAATGCTTTGTAGTGTATGTTTCAACAATTTTCATAAGTTTTCTTCTGAAATGAAATAGTGCCGTTGGGAAGGTAAAGAGAGAAAGAGGGAAGAGGCAGGCGAAAGGCACTGTATACGTGTCCATTTAGATTTTGAACGCGGAAAGGTTCACGGCAGCCGTCTTGTGATCGTTAAGGCTATTTAGACGGCATTAATTGAAGGACATGTGTGATTCCTTTGACTTAAGCAATGCGAAGATGCACACAGCCGGCTTCACTGCTTTAATACCTATGGCTCTCGTATGTTGCATTATTAATAGTCTGTGGGTGGAAATGCATATTTATGCTTGCATCTGCTGACTGCATAGGTTTGCATGCCGGTGTATTAGTTGTGCATGTTGGTGGGTGAAGCACATCTCCTGCAGAAGGCAGCTGCGAAACTCCCACAGGGTTGCCCAGCTCTGGGTTGTGTTTCATCCCACACCCGGAAAGAAAGACTCAGTGGGTCAGTTGTAGAGGTTATATTTATTGTCATAGAACAATAAACATGTGCTGATCTCTTAGAACAAGGAGGGGATATGTGACCTGTGCAAGTAAGGGGAAGGTATTTCTTGCCTGCTGTGAAGGTCAAAACTAGTACATCAGCCACACCACCCAAGCTTGTGTAGTAGCAGGCAAAGGGGGGAATTCGACATTGTGCCAAGGAGATTATTCCAACAGCGCAAGCACTTCTGTGTCCCCAGTATTATTTTTCTAGGGGGGGAAAGGTGCTGGAACTCACCACCTGCCCAGACCCTAAGAGCACTAAACCAAACCACGTACCAGGCCAGACAACAATAGGAGATACTTAGTGAAGTGTCCTCCACCCAAATATGCCTCAGGGTGTTGCAAACCACTAAATGCCAGTACAAATGAAAACGATAGATTAAAAAAAATAATCAAATGAAGCCAGAAAAAAACGGTGCATCAAAGACCAGTTAAAGCCTTCCCCCAAAAATTCTATTCATCCACAAGCAGTGACTGGCAAAGCTCACTGGTCTAGATGTGGGAGGGCAGGATGCTGAATAGAAGGAGATGATCTGCTTGAAGGTTGTGGTCACCTTTATAGGCACCTGAGCTAATTGGCTACACCAAGGCATGTGCCAAAGGCTCTTATCCCCCTCCCTTTAGGAAGAAGTCCACAAGGCTTTCTTGTTGATACTGGTGGGGCAAATTTACCCCCAATTGAAGACCAGGAATGACATTCTACTGGAGATCCATTTTGAATGTACCGGCTCTTCAAATTTTGGTGCTGACAATGGGGGTGGGAAGAGAGAGATGACCCATCCAGTTATTTCAGCCAAGCCACCCATTGTCACGATAAAGGAATACTGGTGAACTGGGTACCAAATTGTGAAAATGTGTCTGGCAATGCTGCAAAAAAGATTGGGCTATAGCTATGTGGGCAAGTACTGGTCGTTGCTCACTCCAGCACACCTACATTCGTTCTTTACTCTTTTGCTTTCAGGCCTGCTAATAAGCATGGTAGTTTTTGCCCTTCATTGATAAACATGTAAGTCTGTCTACAATGAGGATGGGGATTGGTGGCTGTCAGTGGCACAAAGGCATTGCTTTCTTGGTGATAGTGATATTCTTTGATGCAGTGCTTTGGAAGAAGAGACCTTTTGTAAACTCTCTCCCACGTGAACAGTTATCTGGGCTGAGGCTCTGATTTCCTCATTCGCTACATAGCCAAAGCTGCTTAGTTCCGACATGAAGACAACCTACATATGAGCACCTTGAGAGCAGGCAGGTTGCTGCTGGGATTATGGCCCAGCAACATTCACGTGGAGGCATTGGGCTGGATCCCAAGTAACATACTCATGTCTTAACTCACATGGGGACAGGATACAGTTAGTCATGACAAACTTAATTGCAGGGGAATGAATGTGGGGTTAGCCAATGGTCTCCAACTCCCACCATCCCTGACCACTGATCATGCTGGTTGGAAAAGATGGGAGTTGGAGTCCAACAACATCTGGACCCAATCATCTTTCTTGGACCTGGTCCTCACTAACAGGGAGAAGTTAAATGACAGGGAACCTTGGGAGGAAGTGATCATATCCTTTTGGGTTTTATTATAAACAGGCAAGAGAAAGCTGAGCAGGGTGCCAACTTGAATAAAATATTGTGGGGGCCCAAATAAGCCATGCTCCACATAATCACTCACATGACACAGTGCACATACAATATTTGAATGGGAATGCCCATCAACTTTTGGGGGGTGGCCCCCTCAAATATTTTATTGTGGGGGCTGAAGTCTGCATGGCCCCTAGAAGTTGGCTCCTATGAAGCTGTGTGTAGTCGGACATTTACTCTAGACTTTAGTGTAGTTGGACATTTACTCTAGAGTGGCTGGAGACTCAGCCAGATGGGCGGGGTATAAATAATAAATTATTATTATTATTATTATTATTATTATTATTATTATTATTATTATTTGAGAAGGCTGATTTCAAAAATCTTAAGGAACTACTGAGTGAAGTCCCATGGTCAGAAATACTCAAAGAAAGGGGGGGGCAAGATGGATAGGAGTTTCTTAAGGGTAAAATATTGAAGGCACTAACATGGACAATACCAACAAGAAAGAAAAGAGGGAGGCATCTAAGGAAACTGGTGTGGCTGCATAAGGAGTTTACAGATGAGCTGAGAACGGCATGTTTATGAAATGGAAGAAAGGAGAAATCACAAAGTAGGAGTACACACAGGTAGCCAACAGTTGGAGGGAGAAGGTCAGGTGTGCCAAAGCTCAGAATGAACTCGAGCTTGCACGAGAGGTTAAAAATAATAACAACAAAAAGGTTTATTCAGCTATGTTTGAAGCAAGAGGACATTTCTCTGTCTTCTCCATGCAAATGGTAGGTCCTCTGCATGGAGAAGACAGAGACATGCCACTGGGTGACAAAGAGAAGGTGGAATTGCTCAACACCTACTTTGCCTCTGTCTTCACGCAAAAGGAAAGCAGTGCCCAACCTGGTGATAACAGAATAAATGATGCAAGGAGGGAGCTGCAGCCAAATATAGGAAAAGAGGTAGTAAGGGAACACCTAGCTACTTTAGATAAGTCTCCAGGAACTGGTGATCTTCACCCCAGGATACTAAAGGAGCTTACAGATGTAATCTAATAGCCTCTGTCTATAATCTTTGAGAATTCTTGGTGAGCAGGTGAGGTCCCTGCTGAGTGGAGGAAGGCAAATATTTTCCCCATCTTCAGAAAAAGGGGAAAAACAAGACCCAGGTAACTACTGACCAGTCAGCTAAAGGCTGATACCAGGAAAGATCCTAGACCAGATAATTAAATTGTTAGTCTGTGAGCACTTAGAAAAGGATACTGTGATTACTAAGACCCAGCATGGGTTTCTCAAAAACAAGTGATGCCAGACTTTTTTTTATATATATATAGTTACAGCTTGATAGATCAGGGAAATGCTGTGGACATAGTGTATCTTGATTTAAGTCAGGCTTTCAGTCAGGCTTTTGACCAAATACCCTATGGTATTCATGGAAAGCTGGTAAAATATGGGCCGGATGAAGTTAATTTTATGTGGATCTGTAGTTAGTTGACCAACTGAAGCCAAAGGATGCATAAATATGAGTTGGGGGACCCCTGGTTTGCCAGCAGTACATGTGGAAATGATATAGGGGACTTAGACGATCAGAAGCTTAACATGAGTCAACAGTGTGACACAACAGCAGCAACAAAACAAAACAAAACAAAAAGAAAACTTTATGAAGAACAGTTGATGGAGGTGGATATGCTTGGCCTGGATAAGAGGAGACTGAAAGGAGATATTATACCCACCTTCAAATATCTAAAAGCTTGACACATGGAAGATGGAGCAAGCTTGTTTCATCCTGCTCTGGAAGATAGGACCTTAACCAAAGACTTCATGTTACTAGAAAGTAGATTCCAACTCAACATCAGGAAGAACTTGCTGATGCTAAGAGCTATTTGACAGTGGTCTGGGCTCCCTCAGGTGGTGGTGGACTCTCTTTCTTTGGAGGTTTTTAAGCAGAGGTTGGATGGCCATCTGTCATGGATGATTTGGTTGAGTTTCCTACATTGCAGGGGATGGACTAGATGACCCTTGTGGTACCTTCCAACCCTACAATGCTATGACTCTATGACCATTCCTTTCTGAAAATCCTGTAAGACTTAGAACTTCTGCATGTATATATTCACTCTATATTCACATGAGTGACTGGTGCTAACTTTCATGGAAGGTCAGTATGCTTTAGAGAATTACCCTAATTTAGTAGCAATTCAGCATAAAAACCAGCAATTTGTGCCTTACTTACTCCACTAAATAGACACAGAGAGAAAGCTCAATGAAAACTTTCATTTTAAAAATGTTATGAACTTGTTAGAGCACCATAACCCAGATATTGTTGTAAATAATGATTAAGCATGGGCACAACCTACTTAACAAATTTTCATTAGGACTGCAATCTTGAAGCTACAGATTATATCTGTGTTGGGGGTGGGGATAGACTTCCTTGTGAAGTGGCCCTGAAGCATGAATATTTTGTAGGCAAACACATTGATTTAAATGTACCATATTTTTCTGTGTATTGGACGAGGTTTTTTGACTCAAAAATCACATCAAAAAACTGCGGTCGTCCAATACACAGATAGTGGCATGGGGGGGGGGGGAAGCAGTGTGGCGCCAGCCAGCTTGTTGGTGGGAGTGTGGCTTCTCCCGATGCCGCAGCAAGCCAGGAGTGATCTGGGGGGTGTTTCCTGCCTTCAGTTGCGTGGGGGGGGGAGAGAGAGAAGCTACGCTCCGCCAGCCAGCTCGTTGGTGGGAGCGCAACCTGGGAACGCAACTTCCCCCAATGCCACTACATGTGGGAAATGATCTAGGGAGTGTTTCCTGCCTGCAGCTGCGTGGGGGGGGGGGAAGGCTCAACAACTTTGGACCATCTCCCCTCATTTTCCTAAAATTGGGTCCTCCAAAATGGGGGGGGGGGTCTTATACAAGGGGGCATCCTATAGACGGAAAAATATGCTATTCAGTATTGGGGATGTGGTACTGGTGGTGGTGGGGTCCTTGAACATTTTACGTATTTGGACCTGATCCACTCTTAGATGCCTTCAAGAATGAAAACAGTTTTCAACCTGCTCAGACTGAGGACCTACCTTTAGCTCAGATATAACAGCGGAAGGAACTGCCTGATACTATACAAGACCATTGATCCATCCAGTCCAATATAGTCACCACCCTGCCTGGCAGTGGCTCTCCAGGGTTTCAGGCAAGGGATATTCCCTTAACAGGAGATGCCAGGGATGTAATCATGACCTTCAGCATGCAAAACAGATGTTCTGCCATTGGTTCAGCTCACATCTGTTTGTGAACTTTTTTTTAAAAAAAAGTTCTCACCAAAAAATTCAACATTTTGATCACATTTGTAATACAGTTCTGTACGTTCTTTTCACTAACGCATGCAGTTTCCCCTGAAATATAAATTTATTAGCACATTTTGTTGTTGAAGAACTGCATTGCAAAATTCAGAGAAGTGTGCATTTTGAGATATAATAATAATAATAATAATAATAATAATAATAATAATAATAGTTTATTTATATCCCGCCCTCCCCAGCCGAAGCCGGGCTCAGAGCAGCTAACATTTTGGTTTGCATACTACTTAAGGGTGTGCAAATTAGGAAAACGAAAACAAAAATGCTAAAATGGAAACCAAAATGGATTTCCTTAATATCAATCAGGTTTGCACTTTTTTTGGGAGGTCGGGGTAATGAAAATGCAATCACTATTCTTCCCCCTTGGACTTAGCTATATTTACATCTGATCTACATAGTAGGAAGACCTATCTGTATCCCAGTAGCTGGCATGGTCATAAATGGATTTGGGCTACTCTCATGAGTAAAAGGTGTGTTGGATTTACCTTCCCAGCTTATACAACCATGTAAATTATTTTCGAAGTCATGTCAGGTGTCGTTTATTCCAAGGTTTGCTTGCAAACTTTAATCAGAAAACACAGAAGGGAGTGTAGGGATTAGATTGAAATATCCTTTCACCTTGTACTCTGCCCGGGTTGACTTACTATGGGGCTGATATAACTGGCAGAAGTTACGGCACGGTTGATGGAGGAAGGCTGGACACAAGCTAGAGAAAACACATAAAGAAACACTTGTTTATTTATTTATTTTTAAAAAAGTAAATCAACCATAAAGATCCTCCCAGTAGTCTCAGGAGATGGAAGCCGTTCTCATTTTCTCCATGGCAAAATTTAATCTAGCGGCTTGGCTTTTCAAGCATCATATTCAAAGAGATGCAAATTTGTCAGAGCTGAGACCCCAGCTGACTTTTTTTCCCCCTTCTCCAGCAACACTTTGTGAATGTCAAAGGGGCTTAAAGGTTGAATTGCCTTTACCTCCCTCCATCCAAAGCAATTCATTGATGGCAAAATAAATAAATAAATAAAAAATACCCCAAACTTAAAACATAAGTTATATTACATGTAGAACTATTTCCAAAGAAATAATGTGGTGGGCAGCCACATTAACCTATGTCTTAGGTTAATATATATATATGAATTCAAACAAAGCAGTGTTGTCAGATGTGTGAGAGTTATCGGGGACAGGTCTTCCATTCACCAAATGAGGACCCATTGTCAGGTTGTGTCACACTTAATCTGAAAGGGATGGTATTGTCCGTCATATACTGGAGAACTTTTAAAATTCTTTTTGAAATTCTTATGGTTCAGTTTTAAACTGATTTTTATCTTCGTTTTCTTTGTGGAGCTCATTGTATGCTGCTTAGAGACTATTCCCCATGTTTGCTTATTTGTTCCATGCCCAGATCGAAAAGCAATCCAGTCAATACAATTGGCATTTGCTGCTGTTGCTGTTTTCAGTCTACAAATGAGATATAACCAATTACACGACCATCCCACCATTTGCATTGAAATGAATGGGGTGAAATAACATCAGGGCAGTGAGCAGGATTCATCATTCTGAGGCAGGCATAGGAAACCTTCGGCCCTCCAGATGTTTTGGACTACAATTCCCATCATCCCTGACCACTGGCCCTGTTAGCTAGGCATCATGGAAGTTGCAGGCCAACACATCTGGAGGGCCGAAGGTTGCCTATGACTGTTCTAAGCAGTCCTGTTAATGAAAGGGCTTCCACTTACGCAATGGGGCCTGTCCACCGTCCTCCCTGTGCCCCAAAATTGGCTCTGGTGGGTCAGAATAACTCCCCAGAGCAACACACAGGGAGTGGAGAGGCCCATAGTAACTTACCTGTCTTACTTAAGTTTACCTTCTTTTTCAGTATCATAGCTTTTTAACCATTCCAAGTAAGGATTGTGGGCGGAGAACTGGTTGGATAAGTGGTTTTGGGTTCAAATCCCTTATCAGTTGTTGTTTTCTTAGCAGTTTACTGCATAATCTTGGGTCAGTTACTATCTCCTAGCCAAACCTACCTCACAGGGTTGTTGGAGGTTAAAGAGAAAGGAGCACGATGTATGATCTTTGGAGAGAGCGTGGGATAAAATTGCAGCAATAAATCTTTTATGATTACAGAGTAATTATGGTTTGCACAACTTTTTTGGTGATTAAAATAAACACTTGGAAGACAGGTTGCTAATACTTAATGTCTATTTAATTACGTATCTCTTCATTATCATATGATGTGATTTCAGTGTTTAGAATTAGCATGAGAAACAAAATCATACCCTGTACTATATGTCTGCAAAATAATTGGAGTTTTTAGAAAGCCGACCATATATTGCTCTTTGCTGTGATCAGATGCCCTTATCTCCTGGAGGCCCCCAAACAATCTCATGCGGCTCTTGCACAATCTTGATGGAACCTGGAAGCCATTTTGCCTCACTTCTCTGGTAGTGGAAGTGGAGGGAGTCCGAGCCTGCGGAGGGACCCCTTGAATTCCGCCGCCTGAGGCAGCTGCATCAATCTGCCTCATGGATGGACCGACCCAGTCCTTTACTTCCCACTCCTGCATCAACTGTGTTTATAAGGTAAAGGTAAAGGGACCCCTGACTGTTAAGTCTAGTCGCGGACGACTCTGGGGTTGCGGCGCTCATCTCGCTTTACTGGCCGAGGGAGCCGGCGTTTGTCCGCAGACAGCTTCCGGGTCATGTGGCCAGTGGGTGGGAATAATATAATACATTAATATTTCACATAATATAACATCCATGGGGGGGGATCAGCCATATAAATAGTAAAGATAAAGGGATCCCTGACCATTAGATCCAGTCATGGCCGACTCTGGGGTTGCGGCGCTCATTTCGCTTTACTGGCCGAGGGAGCCGGCGTACAGCTTCCGGGTCATGTGGCCAGAATGACTAAGCTGCTTCTGGCGAACCAGAGCAGCACATGGAAATGCTGTTTACCTTCCCGCTGGAGCGGTACCTATTTATCTACTTGTACTTTGACGTGCTTTCGAACTGCTAGGTTGGCAGGAGCAGGGACCGAACAATGGGAGCTCACCCCTCGTGGGGATTCGAACCGCCGACCTTCTGATTGGCAAGCCCTAGGCTCCGTGGTTTAGACCACAGCGCCACCCGCATCTATAAATTGTGTTTATAGGTTGGGCCTATTTAGGCTGATATTACTATATAGTGTTTCTTCACCAGTCCTGTGCTCCAATTGATGTAGGTCTTATTTTGAAACAAGTTGCCTTTTGGCTTATGGCTGCATTTCATTGGAATTTGATCTGAACATTAAATAAAAGTTTAATTTTTATTTATTTTTTAAGAAAGTAAGAACATTCCTGTAAAGCAGGGCAGGAGATTGGATGAAACCTCCTCAGCCAGATCCTCGGGGTTGAGCCCATTATTGTTCCATGATTTATGAGGACAAGGTCGGCTGCCTCTTTGAGAAAGGAGGTTGGGCAGTGGCTCATGGTTTGAAAGTCTCAAGACGGTGGCATGAGATTGATTAAGCGTGTACTTGTTGGCTGCGAAAGCTGTGGGAAGGGGAATAGAAGGGTTTGACAAGATGAAATACTTTTCAACATGCGAGACAGCTGGTTGAGTGAAGAGATCTATAACAACAGAGTAAAATATACTCAACAGTAAATGATATCTTTGGTGCAGAAGGGACTGCAAGTTAGGTCACACAGTTTGAGTTTTGCATGACAGATTCATACTTTTCTTAAAATAAAAAGAGCAAAGCAAAACCAAACACACACAAGAGATGATGGGGGTATGCTTCACCAGTTGAATTTCCACCCGTTATGCAGCTGTTAAAGGAGCAGGAGTCTTGCCACCTGTTAGAAAAATAGGTGGCAAGGAAAATTGTGACGCTGCCTTTCACTCATAATTTTGCCTAAAAGGGATTTTTTTAAGTGGGGGTGACATTCCGAGGCACCTGCAAACACCTGGCTCTACCCCTGCACTGTTCCACCCCTTTGTGACTTTTGGGGTCGCTTCCAGGTTTGCTGTGATGCATGTATGTGCAGTCGTGCGCATATTGAATGCAAGTGAATTGGGGGCCGCCTGTGCATTCATTTGTTACAGAGTCGCATATATATTCCTCCATGATCACAACAACCCTGTTAAGTAGTTTAGGCTGAGATTGACTGGCCTGGAGTTATACAGCAAATAATCAATTTGAGCTTAAAATGTAATCAAATCCTGGCATTCTTGGTTGAGTGAGTAATGCCAAGCATATTCAGCCAACCATATGAAAATCCCAGCTTTAGACCTTCCCAAACAATGTGTGGAAGTCTGAGGCCACAGCTAGCAGGGGCAGGCAGGGATGCAGGGGCAGAGGAAGGGGGTGCGGTGGGGGCAGACTGCCCCGGGTGTCTTCGCTGAGGAGGAGGAGTTTGGATTTGATATCCTGCTTTATCAAAGCAGGAGTCTCAAAGCAGCTAACATTCTCCTTTCCCTTCCTCCCCCACAACAAACACTCTGTGACCAAGTCCCTCCATAGTTTTCAGTTTAGTAGTAAGTTGTAGTTCTGCAACTTCTCTTTCAAGTCTATTTCTGAATAGCGATATTGGATTCTTGTCTCATTACATATGCTAAACCTATTCCCGGGCAAGGTGTGTGTCAAACAGGATCTAGAAGACAAAATTGTGCCCAATCCTTAGTGGAAAAGACAGATTTTTTCACAATTGAAGCATTATGCCTCACCTCCCATCCTAAGTTCAGCCTGAATACTGAAATAAGAGGGCATGCCGAGTAACGTAACACATTTCTATATTAAATTCAATTTGGGGCTGGAATATTTTACATCTGCAAATCCACATTTCTAATGCAGAACACCCTCCAGAGTTCAATTTGTGCAAAATCCAGTTAAAACACTAGTCTTTAGCTGTTTACTTTGGTCCACCATTGATAAAAATAAGCAAAACAGAGTCTCAACCCATAGGTAGATTGTGAAATAGGACGCTATATGGAACACTATAAAACATATTTCATACCAATGATCTGTGCTGGAATAACTGAGAGTTAACTGGAGATATGTCCATGAAATGTCATCCTAAGGTCATAATTTGTAAAATTATATTGGCTTGGGGTCAACATGCCCCAGCTTAAAATTATTTTCTTGTGCAACAAGACTTACAGTTGGACCGTGAAGCACTGTGTGAGTGAAAAGTGTATATGATAGATGATATTTGCTCTCCTTTTGGCTGAAATACTTTTAATAGAAAACAAATGAAGCTAAGGATCAAAGTTGCTATGAAAAATGGTAGTTTGCTTTCAAAGATCCAGGAACCAACGCCCGCCCCCCTCTACCAGCCGCCGCCTTGCCTAGTAGTGTTTGCTTTGTTTCCCTTGTGCTTTTATTTGCACATAAAGAGTTTGTAATCACCATGTGATTTTCATAATTAACAGAGCACAATATGTGCCAGGGTGACAGAAACAGCAATGTTTTGAGGAAGGATGGACTGTTCATACAAGAGCTGAGTGAAAATGGATGATGAGCACCACCATCTCCAAACAACAGAAACAACATAAGAAATTCAGCACTGGAGTAGACCTATGAATATGCCCAATCCTGGTAACCCAGCCAGATGGGCGGGGTATAAATAATAAAATTATTATTATTATTATTATTATTATTATTATTATTATTATTATTATTATTTGAAAACCATCCAATTGGATGTCTCCTGTGGGAGCGAATTCCATAGTTTAACTATGCACTGGGCAAATAAGTACTTTCTTTTATCTTCCCTCTTCCAACAATTGGCTAAACTGGATGTCCTAAATACTGCAGCCTTTCCTTGTAAGGGAGATGATGATGATGAAGATGATTTATTTATACCCTGCCCATATGCCTGGGTTTACCCAGCCGCTCTGAGAGGATCCCAACAGAATATTAAAAATGCGATAAAACATCAAACATAAAAACTTCCCTAAACTGGGCTGCCTTCAGGTGTCTTCTAAAAGTCAGATAGTTCTTTATTTCCTTGACATCTGATGGCAGGACGTTCTACAGGGCAGGTGCCACTCCCGAGAAGGCCCTCTGCTTGGTTCCCTGTAACCTCACTTCTCACAGTGAGGGAACTGCCAGAAGGCCCTCGGAGCTGGACATCAGTGTCCGGGCTGAACGATGGGGGTGCAGACGCTCCTTCAGGTATACTGGGCCGAGGCTGTTTAGGGCCTTAAAGGTCAGATGTTTCCATCCCCTTCCTTGATCATATTGGCTGGATTTTCTTACAGCTCTCACCTAGGCTTGAGGTAGGGTTGCCATACATCTGGAATTTTCTGGACATTACTGCTTAAATGTCTGAGAAAGCAAAACTAAAACTAAAAAAAAAAGCTCAACAGCAACAGCCAAAAAGTTGCCAGCTTTTTTTCAGATTTCCCCCTTTTGAAATACGGCACCCCTACTTGAGGGTATGCATAACTGGCTGAAGATGACGTCCCTGTGTATATTATCCAAACACCATACTTTTCCAGATAAGAGAGATCTATATAAGACAAAGACAACATCCCAAATAGACCCTCTCAGAAGAGTTAAAATAAAAACAGTATTTTCCAGCTGAAATCCACAGGCTTTCTGTCAGCTTGCTCTATCACAAAACTTCAGGGAGAATCAATGCAGAATTCTACTAACCTGTATGGTATTTTTCTGAATTAACATTGAATACATAGTTTGTTAATTATGGATCCCATAGGGATGGTAAGCCAAATAAACCATTAGATACAAAGAGTGCCACTCAAGCAGAGTAATGAGCTAAGTAGTGTGGTTGTTTAAGTAGGAATTAAAACAGGAAGAAGAGCAAAACGAGTCGAAGAGCCAGCTTGCAGATGCATTTGAGTCATTGATTTCTTATTCCTTTGCTTTTTTGCCTTGGTAACCCGCATCTGAACGGGTCCAAAATGATGTAAGGTGATATGAAAGTTCTACCTGAATGTTTCCAATGGGAATGACCTTTATTCATATAGAACGAGGCGCTGAAGGGGCAGGAGGGCTGGAGCCTGGTAGACTAAAGTGGTCACATTCTGGAGCAGCATCAGCACATTCAGCACACAGCATGGTTGGCAAATGCTGAGGCCCATAAGCCCCAAGAGAGCTCACTGCGACTGACGCTACTGGCCAACACCACAGGAAACTGCCTTTTATCCAGTCAGACCATTGGTCCATGGCAATTGGCAGTTGTCATCCAGCAACATCTGGAGAGTCTCAAAGGTTCTCCACACCTTGGAAGGAGCAGGTATGAAGCTTGTGGGTGCTCCTGGATTCAACACCATCACCAGGGGCTCAGGTGGCCTCCTGACCTCCCTGTCAATATCTGCACCCATAAACTTGGTGCAAAATTCACAGAAGTATGCAATACGATTGCTAACTGCATGCATATACTGTAAATCTGAGCAAAACAAACCACACCTGTTTGCTTTACCATGCAGAGCAAAACAAATTCTCCTCCATCCCTACCAATTTGTTTTTTTTGTGGATATTTTTTTTACATTTGCATTATAAGTGTTTTAAATCTTAATACTGAAAACCACTTTGTGGACCATAGTGAAAAGGTTGGATAAAAATCACATTTGTAATTAAAATAAAATAAAATAAAATATAACAGTCACACTGTAGTATGAAAATTTGGCAAAATACTAATTGTATTTCATGAGCATAGATATCAAATGTAATGCAAGATTTTCAAACGTTCTGCTTGCTGGGGTTTGTTTTTGTTTTTTTTGCTGTAGATGTGCAGGTTATTCTAGAGCACTAACTTAGTCAATAAGCTGGAATAATTATGGTGAGAATAATTATTATTATTATTATTATTATTATTATTATTATTATTATTATTATTTTATTTTGGGCGTATTAAGGAGAAATAACTTCCCTATTTTGTTTGTTTTAATATCCTAATGTTTTGTGCATGGATACCTACATTTTGCTACGCTGCAGTCCATTAGATGCACCGGTGTAACAGCTCTCATTTGGCTTCTGGAGAACAAGAGAATATAGTGCCAAAGAGCACTGTAAGAGACAACTGCTAAAACTAATGATATAATATATGATATTCTTTCAGAGTAAGGGGGAAGGTGGGGAAAGAAATGGAGAAAATTATTTCAGGAAAGAATGGATGGTGTCAGGGGATTCCAAAACTTCTAAGTGTAACTACTTCCCGTACCTCAGATGGGTCTGACAAAAAGGAAGGGGGGGGCACCACTTTTTGCCATCCTGTGTGTCGATGAAAGAACCTTGTCATTCCAACTTCACAAAACAGCACTAGAGATGAAACGCTCAACTCCACTGGGACAGCCATTTTTTGCTGTTATTACAGAAGAAAATTATAACCATAAAAATGTCCAATTTAGAAAAAAAGGTGCCACTTTACTGTCATTTGCATAAAAGCTGTTACATACAAATTGTTATAAAGACAAATGTGTAGTACTCTTGTTGAAAATTGCTTATATCTTAGGTGCTCTGCCTGAAACGACATAAAGGCCTCTTCAAACTGAAATTCATTCTCAGGTAAATAAAGCCGAAACGGATTTTTCACCTATTTGTATGTACGTGAGCAGTTTCACATATGGTCTTTAGGAGATTTATTTTATTTTATTTTTTGACATGCTCTCCCCTCTAGTTTGCAAAGCTCTCTTCCATTTTGCCAGTCTGGTGGCCTCCATTATAGTCGCTTGGCTTCTGTGATGGAGGATAGCAGAACAATTTGTCCCAAGGCTAACAACAGGGCAAATCTATATGTATCCTAGGGAAATACCTTACGGCGAGCATTTTCAGTCATTGCTCATTCCTGCAATTGCACTCAAAACAGGTTAAACGGTCCTTCGCTGGTTTCAGGACTCCTACCAGGAATCATAGAACTATGAGAGTTTCCATGCCAGAAAGCATGCTTTGGCACTGATGCAAACGTGCAGGGAAGGATGTGGTACGGCTCTCTTAGGGGACTGCAGAACTCCCCTTTGCTGGTCCAGTAGCACCTCAGAGACCGACTAAGTCAGTTTTGGGTACAGTGGTACCTCTGGATGCAAACGAGATCCATTCCGGAGCCCCGTTCGCATCCTGAAGCGAACGTAACACACGACTGCGCATCTGCACATGCGCAGGTTGCGTTTTGCCACTTCTGCGCATGCATGTGACGTCATTTTGAGCGTTTGTGCATGCGCGAGCTGCGAAATCCAGAAGTAATGCGCTCCGTTACTTCTGGGTCGACGCGGAGGGCAACCCAAAAATATTCATCCCGAAGCTACTTCAACCCAAGGTATGACTATACAGTGGTACCTCGGGTTAAGAACTTAATTCGTTCTGGAGGTCCGTTCTTAACCTGAAACTGTTCTTAACCTGAAGCACCACTTTAGCTAATGGGGCCTCCCGCTGCCGCTGTGCTGCCACCGCACAATTTCTGTTCTCATCCTGAAGCAAAGTTCTTAACCCAAGGTAATATTTCTGGGTTAGCAGAGTCTGTAACCTGAAGGGTATGTAACCTGAAGCATATGTAACCTGAGGTACCACTGTATAAGCATGCACACGAAAGCTTATATCCAGAACTAGCTTAGTTGGTCTCTAAGATGCTACTGAACAATTTTATTTATTTATTTATTTATTTATTTATTTATTTATTTATTTTGTCTGCGTCAGACCAACATGGCTCCCTACTAGAATCCCCTTTGCTTGAGAACTATCCCCATATTCCAAGCTCCTGGCAGCTGAAGTGTTGGGGCAGTATCCGACTAACTCATTCCATCAGTGCCAGGATTTCTGCTTGTGCAAGGGAACTTGCCCCCATCTCCTCTCTACCCCAGAATCTGGAAGATTGGAGAGGAACCCAGAACAAGTTAAGGGAGCACGTGGGCAGGAGCACAGGGCAATTCTACACCTCCCTGCTGCTCTCAGATACCAATCCTGCTACAACATACAATGTTGCTAGATTCTGCACAGCAGTGCTCAAAATTCGTCGGAGGATGACCTGTGCCACAAACCAGATTTAATGAACATATCAGAGTGCTCTGTAAATTGATAGTTAAAGTCTTTTATATATCAACCTTTTATGCTCTTCCACACCCGCCCAGTGCTCCTATCCCTTTTTTTAGATTCTTCTAAATTCTTATAGACTTTTATATTCACCTTCTGTTTTAATACCTTTTAGCTTTCCAAAACACTTTCCAGATTTTAAATGACTGTATCTCACCCTTTTACGCTGGTCTATGACCGTAATAAAGATTTGTATTGTATTGTATTGTTCCACTGGTAAGTAGACAGGATACCATTGGATTTCATCTATTTTTTTACTGTGATCCTGAAATTTCATTTTACACCATACTTTGTGGGGATAGTAGAAATATAGTTGGCTAGTCACTAGGAATGTGGGGTCAAGAGTCGTCCCCCCCCATCAGCTGAAAATGAAATGCCTATACTGTACCTGGCAGGTAGAGTGTAGCAGTGCAACTCATCTCTACCCAGCAGTAAATTCTATTGAATTCTATGGGCTTCCTCTCTACTAAACAGGGTTAGAATTACGTATCTGAGAAATCAGCAAACTGGTTTTTCATTTATTATGTGTTTATTCTTAATTATTAATTTTGTATACTGCCCTTCATCCAAAGATCACAGGGCTGTTCCCAGCATAAAAATACAAAATGAAAACACTAAAGGGTTGTAAAGACTGTGGAGAAAATAACTGGGTGCTCTCTTCCCACCTTGGATCAAATCTACGCTTCCAGGTGTCATAAGAAAGCTGCAGTGATAGTGCAGGATAGTGTGTACCCTGGAAATGATCTCTTTCAGCTTCTGCCTTCTGGAAGAAGGTACAGGGTTATAAAGACTAGGACTATCCGCCTGAGAAACAGTTTCTATTCAAATGCGATTTTGGTTCTAAACGCAGTGTAAGGTAGTCTCTGTGGGAGTATATTGTATTTAATTATGGGATATCAGAGTTTTTAGGGGGCTAACCAGGCTGGGATAGCTGGGATAGCAGGCTTGTTGGTTTTTGAATGTCTGATGTAGATTTTTCAATTTCGTTGTTCTGTATGGGACAATGACAATAAAGATTATCATATCATATTGTATCATATTGTATCGACATAATACAACTGGAGGCAGAACCAGAAGGGAGGGTCTTAACCTGGATTGTAAACCCATCCAACTCAGTCATGTGACCTGGCGATCTGGCATAAAACTCTATTTAAAAGGCCTGTTTTCCCTCTGCCAGTCTTAGGTTGAGCCCCAGCACCAGCAGCCCCACTGCAGAATTCTGTTTGTATCTGGTATAACTTTATGCCTGGTTAATTTACACCAGTTGCTCCATGTCAGCTTCTAGTGAAGAGGATTGCTTCCTTCATAATTATTATGTAATTTCTATTAATTTCATGTCCCTTTTTGCATGTCGAGGTCCACAAGAACCCCCCCCCCCAATAAAACACAATTGACACTTGATTTTAGTTTAAGGTTTTTGGCATAGTTTTGGCCACAACTTTATTAAAATTACAAGAAATGTGAGTGGTTGCTTAGGCATTGGTTGCAACTATCTGACCCCACACAGGGACAGACTGACATTCACACGCCCACGAAGTCAGTAAGGGAAAACATTTGGGGAGAGAGATGGAGCTGGGTACCATGCCCTCACCTCACCCCAAATGCTCCCTGGGGCTCTTGTGTGGCCCTAGCCCCTTGACAGGGGTTCAGACAAAAGCATGGTGAGCCCCTGGATCCCTTTAATGGAATGCCCTTGCAGCAGCAGCATTTGAAGGGGCATGCACAGCCAATCCATACCCTTCCACCAACCAATTCATAAAACCAATGTCTAACTGCAACCTTACAAGTTGTGACGATTTGCTACGCAGTAGACAAAAACCAAATGGCACCAGCCAGTCAGCCAAAATTCCTACCAGGCTCCTGCCCCAAGAGCAGGCAACCCCATGACAGGCATAGCAAGGTCAAGTGAACAACCTGAAAATAGGGAGGGAGGGCGGGTGATCCGATGTGCGCAGCGAAAAGAGGAAGCTCAACGCTGTGCGCAGGGTATTTAAAGGCTATGGCTGTCAGTCACAAAATGGCAACACATAAATCTCCCCAGCAAAAAGAAGAGCTCAGTGGTAATGGTGGCCAATCTCTTTCCCACCCAGCAACAGTGAGGTGTCTTGTTAGCCCCTACCGCAGCACATGATCTCCATGAGGGAGAACACGCTTTATGCAATATTAGTGAAAAAGACAGAACAGGTAGTGGAGAGACTGGACAGATCCAGCTTCCGAGCTATTAACTCTGCTATATAAATCAATTTTATTTGTTTTAAACCCTAGAATTCAGTCCACTACTACCTTCATCATAACATAAGAAGATCCTTGCAGGATCAGGCCCATCGAGCACAGGACCAGTACCTGCATGACTTAATCTGATAATGAGAAACTGAGCTGAGTGTCATCAACACACCATTTTTTCTGGAGTTGGCTCTGCAGGCTAGAGAGATGATGCTGAATTAAATTTATTACCTGCCCTGTTGGCCAGTAGATGAAGGCATCATGGCAGAAAAATTCGATTCATAACAAAATTGGTCCCTTGCTAACATTTTCAAACCCAGGATAGCTGTTTATAGGGTCTGGGATGCTTAGAAACAGCAGTCAGTCAGAGGCACACACAGGGATGTTTTTTAAAAACAACAAAACTTATATTCTAAATTAATTTGCATCTATAAAACAATTTATTATTTAAATTTCATGTAATCATAAACATTTATTGAATACAAATCAATAGGGAAGCCTTTACCATTTACCTGCAATATGGTTAATCTGAAATCTTCCACCACATTTTAAAGCTACTGGTTGAAGATCTGATTAGATCGGTGAAGTATCCCATTCATAAATACAGGAGTTCTTCATGAACTAACTTCAGGGTTAGCATTGCCCCTTGGATTTCATGTGACAGCCCCTTGGTGATGACACTACCATTGGTTCACCAATGGAAATTTATGAGACTTCCACAAGCAAACGCAGGAAAGCTGAGAGCTATAATAAAGACATAAAGAGGCAGTGGTTTTCATCCTTGTGGTTGTCACAACCACCGCTGTTTCCATTCTGCTACAGTTCGGCTTCCGCTGAAGCTTATGCCGTTTGTCTTGCTATCCACTACAGCTGAAATGAATGCAGTTAATTGTATTATCATCCCTATAAACTGACCGTGTTTGCTGATGGGCGTTATAGTTTAGTAGCATCTGGAGGGCCAAAGGTTCCCCACATCTGGTATACAGGACGAGGAGAAAGCTAGCAGGAATGTTTTTACGAGCCTGCACACTGTGGCTTCTGAGCCAACAGCAAGCCCAGAAAATACCAGAGCTACCTCTTTAAATGCAGTGCCCTTCTCCCCCCTTTTTTATATAGTTATCTCTTTGCTGGCTCTCCCGCTCAATCTGCATATTTTATTGGCCTGGATTCCCAGGGCTACCACCTCAATCTGTAGTAACTAATAGTACAACCTCATACATGGCACTGGGACCAAGCTTAGGTTAACAAGGATTCCTAAAGCAAATGGCTTTGGGAGTTTGCAATAAAATAACCACAGACTGTTATTTCACCCACCCACCCCAACCCTTCCACATTTGCATGGGAGAAAGCAAAGCTTTTAGTCTCAGTAGTTCAGTCAAATGCATTAAAAAGATGAGCGTTTTATTTAATGCCCCTATAAGATATCTTTCTTTCTTTCTTTTTGTTAAGGCGGTTTTGATTGTGTACTATTAGCATTAATTAATTTCTATACTGAGACCAGCCATTACATTAGCGGAATGCACATTTTAATCAATTCATGCTTGCTGTTTTGCACAAGTTAAAGGTAGCTTTGTGGTTTGTGCCTGGTTTATTCGCCACACTTACCGCCATGTGCCTTAGGTAATGCTCATCTGTAGTTCAACGTGTGCTCTAATCAGAGCCTGATAGAAGAATTATGAATGAAATCCCCGATAATAGGGCTGTTTTCATTTCTGAACATAGTGGAATGTAGCCTCTCCAAACAGGTGCTTGAATGCATTATTAAACAACACTACACACAACTGCTCTGTCATCAAAAGCAGCCCCATAGCTATTTACATGTAACAACAACAACAAAAAGTAATCTATTTGATTGGCACCCTCACTTGCTTTACTATGGGTCAATTTGAAAGGGAAACTATCAAATCGATCTTTGAAATGTTTTTTCAAGTCCACCATTGCTCTCAATTAATAATGAGGGCACCATCCTGCCAATTTTAAGCATGAGTTGTGCCAAGTTCAGATGGACCCCACCACCTCCAACTTTACAGTAGTCTGCAGACTTGAAGAGAACATTGTCAAGGACTGGGGTGGGACAAATTTACATGGGGCTTTCATTGCATTCCCTGCTTTAGGAAAACTTCAACTGGTTCAAAATGTAGCAGTCAAGTGACTGGTTAGGGTTCCATTTTAGAACTCATATTACCCACACTGGCTACTGGTTCATTTCCAGGTGCTCAAAATGCTCAAAAGCTCAAAATGACTTAGGCCCCAAATAACTGAAAGACTTGTTTCCACCCCTACTGACTTCCTTAGGTGTAGAAGATCTGTTGAAGGCGCTCTCTAAGGCAGCCTCTAAATTGTGGAACTTCCTCCCCATGGTCTAGATCCAGCTCCGAGGTCCTTCTTGCAGTTCCCTCATTGCAAAAAGTGAAGTTACCGGGAACCAGGCAGAGGGCTTTCTCAGTAGTCAGTAGTCCCAGCAGATGTCAAGGAGATAAACAACTATCTGACTTTTAGAAGACATCTGAAGGTTTGCCCCCGTACGGGGAAGTTTTTAATGTGTGATGTTTTGCTGTGGTTTTGTAATTTGCTGGAAGCCACCCAGAGTGGCTGGGGCAACTCAGTCAGATCGGTGCTATATGAATAAATAAGTTGGCATTGCTGTTGTATCTTCATTGCACAGTTTTCACCATTGGCCGAATACACAGCATTTTGCTATTGGTGACCTACAAAACAGTCTGCAGAAATTCAAGTGGGCTTGTCAGCTCTGAAGAGAATTTTTTTTTTTTTTGGAAGAGAAAGGAAAGCTTGACCGCACATCCCTCTTCTGCTTGCACTGCTGCTAAATACAACCCAATGACATGAAACATGAAAATTTCAAAATCCCAACATGATGTGTTCCTGCAACTATCCTGTCTCCTCTATGCTTCATAGGAGATGCCCAACTCATAATCCCCCATCCCGTTTAAACGCCGTATTTCAATTACCTCCTGCTTAACATTATTCCCATGGTTTTGTTGGATTTCTCCCCCCTATATACTAGCTTGGTAAAAAGAAAAAGCAGTTATCAGATCTATATCTTAATTAATGATAAGCTGTTTTAAGTATGGGGGGAAATTAATGCATTTCAAAGTCTCAATTTTTCTCTCTGTTTCAAAGATGCAAATACCAGAAAGAGAGCAGTTAGACTTTAAAAGAAAAAATTTATGAGCATTTCCCTCTTGGTATTTCTTTCAGAGCCTTCTAATTAAGGACAAGCAGCCAACATAGTATCGTATACCAATCTGGTATTTATTAACAAAGCTTGTCATGATTTTTAACTGATTATTGCTCAGAGGATCCTCCCCTCATTAATATAAATGAATTAGGAGGAATACAGCCAAATGCTTCAAATGGGAATTAACACGAGACTGCGAGGTATAATTAGCTGAAAATACTAAATACATCAAAGTATTAATTTATATGTGTATATGCTGTATTTAAACAGTATACACTGATAGATATGCGCTAAAGATTTTATTAAAATTTGCATTTGGTACAGACGCTGCAGATATGTATATATCAGCGTTTCTTGAACTTCTGAATACCAGTGGCGTAGTGTGGGTTGCCGGTACCCGGGGCAGGCAAACCGCTGAAGCCACTGGAGCCTCTTCCCCAACCCCCACTGGAGCCAAGCAGGGGCGTGCTGGGGGGAGCCTGGCCGGCCAACACAGCCCATGGCGGGCGAATCCCCTCTGACACCTGCGGAGAGCACCAGGGTTCCCCCTTGTCCACCTTCCTCCATCCGTACCCATTCACCGCAGGCCTGAGCTGCTCTGCTGCTTTTGCCAGGACCAAGTGACCACAAATTGTATGAGAAGCAGCTTTAACTAACATGTTTAGAATGGGCATGTCTACTCATGCATGCCTCCATAGGAACCTAGGAAGCTACCTTATATCAAGCCAGGGACTGATGGCTGCTAGGAGATGGCTGTCAATTATAACTCTGCCACCTATGGTGAACGTAAGAACAGATCAAGGTTTTGAAGAGGGAAGGGGGTGGAAGCTGCTATCTGTCTCTAAGACTTCACCCCTTGAATTTTCTGGGGTTTCTTCGGCCCCTGCAAGAAAAATGAGCTGAAATTTACACACACACACACACAGTTGCAGCCCGGGTATGGGGTTGTGAAGTTGGCAGGGATGGATGAAAAAGTTGGGTAAATGCTTTGTAAATCATTTGGGTAAATGATTAAAGGCGAACTTACCTAATTCATACTCTCCAAAATAATATGAGAGTTGAAACTAATATATTATTCGGAGAAGTGAAGCTTTCTCCGAATTTCACAGTGCAAGGAAATAAACAACTATCCGGCTTTTAGAAGACATCTGAAGTTTTATTCTGTTTTTAATGTTCTGTTGAAAGCCACACAGAGTGGCTGGGGAAACCGAAGATGGGCAGAGTAGAAATAATAAATTATTATTATTATTATTATTGCAAAATTCTCCAGTCAAGTAATGTGTACAAAAACACATATACATAAGTAAAGGATACATTAGAAAGCATATATTAAGGAAAGTAATAGGCAACAATGATTTGTGTTCAGGAGGGAAATATTAATGTTAGTCAAATATGTTTTGCAAAAATGCCTATGTTGGGCAAGATTGTATTCAAATATGAGATTTGCACTAAAATGTCCCTGCTGTGGGCGACATGTCAGTTGGCAGGGCCGGAAGCAAAAGTAGGTGGGGCAATGAATGCAAATTTTACTTGTTGTGCGTTAGGCTTGTTTCTACATACTGTTGCACACCTCTCTATCCATTCAGGGGAGCAAGGGGCATTATGGGTTGAAGGAACATTCCAAGCAGGCCAAAAACATTTGAGGAGTGTTCAAAGCAGAGGTAGGAGGAAGGGAGGCTGGGGAAGAGTCGGCCCTGGGAAAAATCCTGAGGGCCAGAAAGAGAGGATTGGAGGGCCGTAATGGGCCCCTGGCCCTGAAGTGCCCCACTCCTGATAGGGATTAAGGTAAAGGTAAAGGGACCCCTGACCATTAGGTCCAGTCGTGGCCAACTCTGGGGTTGCAGGGCTCATCTCGCTTTATTGGCTGAGGGAGACGGCGTACAGCTTCCGGGTCATGTGGCCAGCATGACTAAGCCGCTTCTGGCGAACCAGAGCAGCGCACAGAAACACTGTTTACCTTCCCACTGGAGCGCTATCTATTTATCTACTTGCACTTTAATGTGCTTTTGAACTGCTAGGTTGGCAGGAGCTGGGACCGAACAACAGGAGCTCACCCCATCATGGGGATTCGAACCGCCGACCTTCTAGGCTCTGTGGTTTAACCCACAGTGTCACCCATGTCCCCTGAAAGGGATTAGGGGCCATCATATGACCCACAAGAAGGGATTTGTGGCTGTTTGTCCAGCAGTTCCCTTCAAAGATGGGGTAGACCCCTGCCTGACACTGCCCTCAGCTAACTATTTCCAATCCTGTCACGGGCTTGAGTCCTAAAAGATCTGCCCTCCTTAACTCCTGCATGCATCACAAGAGGAGAGATGAGTATGACAAGAAATAGTTTGCAGGGAAATTTGATTTCCTCCCCCAATTCGTTTTAGCTTTATTTAATTTTTAAAACCACGTCAATATCTTCAGCCTAGTTGACAGTGTTTCATATCTGGGGACGTGTTTTTTCCCCTGCCTGCGGCTGAGCTGCAGCAGGGTGCGAGTACACTGTCTGAGGACAAGACCCTTCCATCCCATTAGCTGCCAGGTGGGGGCACAGCAGCCAGGAGCGGCACGGTGGGGGATCGATTGCAATAATCCCAAAAAGCAGGCTTCATCTGTGCAGGGAGTCCAGATTAAAGACTTCTTGGTGCTAGTTGCCTATAAGGCAGAGAAGGAGCAGGAAAAGGGACTCTAGCTAGGTGTCAACTTTCCCCTGCCTAGGGTGACATCCGAATCATACATTTAAAACACATTTAAAAGTACACATTGGGAGCTGTACTTTTACAGCTTACAGAGCTATAGTTGCCAAGATTAGTAATAATAATACCTCAATTGTCATTGTACAACCTGTGCACAATGAAATTAAATGAGCCTCCCTCCCCCCAGAAACACTCATTCTCTTTGCACTGTGTGCTTATCGAACAACACACCACATTAGAACATATGGACAGAATATGAGCCTACTGGATCAGGATAATCCATCTAGTTTAGAATCTTGTTCTCACAGTGGCCAAATAGATGCCTGTAAGAAAGAATCCTCGCTCCCTTTTATTCATTTTTTTAAAAAATCAACTTTAAAAAAATATTATTTTGAAAACTGTTGTGGTTGTTATTATTACTACTACACAGGCGTAGTATTCACACACGTTGGCAAGCATGCTAAACTAAACAATACAATCAAGGGAAATGTAAAGGGAACAACTTTAAAAAAAAAAAAACTAATACAAGAGAGAACCATTTATTATTGTTATTACTAAATTAATTAAAAGGAGCCCAGAGAAAACAATACGATCAATAATAAAACGTTTTAGAACATTAAAAAATGTTTTAAAGACATTTCAAATTGCGGTTTTTTAAACATTTTAAGCTAACTTAAGGCCAGTTTTATATTTGCCATTGTAACTCCAATATACTGGGTTTTGGAGAGTGAGAAAGAAAGAAAGAAAGAAAGAAAGAAAGAAAGAAAGAAAGAATAAAAGTTATGAATATCCTTCCAATATGAAGACCTTGAACAGCTGTTAGTGGATATTTTGCTACACTGAAAAGTTACATATTCTTTATTTCTTGAACAGCCTTCTGCTTCTTTGGGCACTTCCAAACATCCTGTTTATTGAGAAGTCTCCCAAATTTGTTTGCAGGGACATTACAGAATGGTAGCTACGTAATGGTGCTTCATTCTGAGTTGTTTGCAGGGAGGTTCGATTATACTACATCAAACAAGTGTTATCCCACACTTTCCAGTGAATTTCCCTCACTTATCACAAAAGTCTGATTTTGAGGGAACACAGGTTTATTGCACAAGACCTTTCAGTGAACTGTAATTATGTAACATGAATTTGCTTTTATGTTATCGAATTTCACCCCAAAACAGTGACAAGCCCTCAGTTATCCCTGCTCTCAAAATCATTCTGTATATTTTCATTTTAAAGGACCATTACATTTAAAATTCTATGAATTCTGTTTATTTTTAGGGGTTTTTTGCCAGTGTAAACAACAGAATCCTATGCTTTTAGGTATCTAAAATTAAATCACAGAGGTTTTTGGGTGGTGTTCCTATAAAGCAGATTTTTCTTTTGGCAGTCATTTCTTTTTACTGTGGAAAGGAAACAATGAAAGACAATATTCTGGGAAGTATCTCTTGAAGAGTTGCATCACTCCACATCGTATATATTCGGCAGTACATTCATGAATTTGGAAAGAAAACAAGTCTAAATACTAAAGCAGGCAGCTGCATGATTTTTAAGAGCACCAGTGAAAAATGAACAGGGACTGATCCGGAAAGAGATCTTGGGGTTGTGATATATAGTTCAATGAAAACGTTGACCCAGTGCGCATCTTCTGTATGTTTTCCTACAGATGAATTCCTCAAACTTGGAAACATATTCAAATATGTATTTGCAAGTGTTAGAAATTAAAACAACACCACAGAGTTGAATGCAGAAATGGACTGGAATGGAATTAAAGCATGCCAAAATGGCATGGAGCAGAAATACACCGATTTGCCTATCTCAGAGGAAGGCAACATACTGCCCTCCAGATGTTGTGGATTACAACTCCCATCGTCCTTGACCATCGGTCATGCAAACTGGAGTTGATCGGAATTGTAGTCCATCCAATGTAACTAGAGGGCACCTTATTGTCTATGCATGGTCCATCACTACTCAGGCCAATTAAGAACACAAGAAGAGCTCAGATAGACCAGATCAAAGTTTCACCTGTTCCAACGTTCTCTTCTCACAGTAGCCAATCAGATGCCCGTAGGAAGCCCACAAGCCCACATGATGCACATCACTCCCAAAAACGTGATATCCAGTAATTGGTATTCAGAGGCATACCACCTCCAAGCCTGATGGTAGAACATAGCTATCATGGTTAGAAGAAACTGATAGTGCTTCTAGTGCTTTTTTCTTGGGGGTGCGCAGGGGTATTTGTTGTTGTTTAGTCAATTAGTCATGTCCAACTCTTCATGGCCCCATGGACCGGAGCACGCCAGGCACTCCTGTCTTCCACTGCCTCCCGGAGTTTCGTCAAATTCATGTTGGTAGCTTTGAGAACACTGTCCAACCATCTCATCCTCTGTCGTCCCTTTCTCCTTGTGCCCTCAATCTTACCCAACATCAGAGTTTTTTCAAAAGAGTCTACTCTTCTCATGAGGTGGCCAAAGTCTTTGAGCCTCAGCTTCAGGATCTGTCCTTCCAGTGAGCACTCAGGCCTGATTTCTTTCAGAATGGATAATAATAATAATAATAATAATAATAATAATAATAATAATAATTTATTTGTACCCCACCCATCTGGCTGGGTTTCCCCAGCCACTCTGGGTGGCTTTCATAGAAACCAAAAAACACTAAAATATCACACATTAAAAACTTCCCTGAACAGGGCTGCTTTCAGATGTCTTCTGAATGTCAGGTAGTTGTTTATCGCTTTGACATCTGATGGGAGGGCGTTCCACAGGGCGGGCGCCACTACTGAGAAGGCCCTCTGCCTGGTTCCCTGTAGCTTTGCTTCTCGCAATGAGGGAACCGCCAGAAGGCCCTCGGTGTTGGACCTCAGCGTCCGGGCAGAATGATGGGGGTAGAGACGCTCCTTCAGGTATACTGGGCCAAGGCCGTTTAGGGCTTTAAAGGTCAACACCAGCACTTTGAATTGTGCTCGGAAACGTACTGGGAGCCAATGTAGGTCTTTCAAGACCGGCGTTATATGGTCTCGGCGGCCGCTCCCAGTCACCAGTCTGGCTGCCGCATTCTGGATTAGTTGTAGTTGTAGTATAACAACATGCAGGGGTATGCATACCCCTAAACATTTTGTGAAACTTTATGTATGCTACAACAGCAGCAAGAATACTTATTGCAAAGTACTGGAAGACACAAGATATACCCACCCGGGAAGAATGGCAGATGAAGGTGATGGACTACATGGAACTGGCGGAAATGACTGGCAGAATCCGAGACCAGGGAGAAGAGTCGGTGGAGGAAGATTGGAAGAAATTTAAAGACTATTTACAGAAACATTGTAAAATTAATGAATGTTAGAAGGATGTTGGAATGAAGTTATGTGGTTTTAGCAGAAATGTTATAAGGGTTTAGGAAAAAATAGACTGTTAATTGGTGAAAGGAGGGAAAGTAAAGTTACATCATATTGAGATAAATTACAGAACAAAAATTGGAAAAGATGGAAAGGATTTGCTGAAATAGTTAACCAAATTAGAATACAAAAAAGGGAGGTGTGAGGAGGTCAAGGAAACAAGCAAATGAAAGATAAGTTATGGGAAGATTAGTTGTGTGTGTGTTTTTTTTCTTTTTTCCTTATTGTGATGTTGTTGTGTTGTTTTGTTTTTGTTTAATATTGTGCTTTTACTTTTGCTTTTTGTAACCCTTATAATTTTTAATAAATATTATTTTTTAAAAAAAAAACATTTTGTGAAACTTTGTACTTTTGTTCATTTACTGTATTTATTTTCCCTGATTTGAACTATAAAATGGTAGTTTTCTTGAGTCAAAATGAGAGTACCCCTAAAGATTTTTTTTTAAAAAAAAAAAATAGCACTGGCCATATCTCAATGGTTTTGCCTATGTCCCTTATAGAACAGATTGTGTTATTGCACAAAGATAAGGTGCCTGTCAAAAACGTTCCTCTTTAACCAGGGATTTGATTGACATCCTATGCCCTTTTAAAATGTCCTAGGTGGTGGTTTTTGGGTTGTTGTTATTGTTGTTACTTTGATTATGTACTTTGTGGTTTTATATTCTGATTTTATCCTGTGAACTGCCCTGAGACCTGTGGGTATAGGGGAGTACAGTATATATATTCTAATTCTAATACTACTAATAATAATGTTATCCTCTTCAGGAAAGGGAAGGCTGGAAATATACATTAGATCCCCACAGAAATAACCTGAAGTAATTTTCGGGGTTAAGCAGGCTTGGGACTTACTACTACTTGGAAGGGGCCCAAACTCTAATATATTTGATATATAATAGAGAGGAGAAAACTGAGAGGATGAGCTTGTATGGTCAGAGTGGAGTCCTTGGATGGGCTATAATGGCGTGTTGTTAAGTGTGGTTGAGAGGTGCAGACAACACCAG
This sequence comes from Podarcis erhardii, assembly GCF_964252035.2. Lineage (NCBI taxonomy): Eukaryota > Metazoa > Chordata > Lepidosauria > Squamata > Lacertidae > Podarcis > Podarcis erhardii. Next base: position 19,701,467 of record NC_138497.1, read on the forward strand.
TCACCCATTTCAAGCCACAGGAGAACATTGTGCATGTGAGAGAGGGGGAGAACATAACCTGGACTTGAGAAACTGAGGGACAAGGAGCAACATAGACCGCCCAGAAGCAGAAAAGGGACCTCAAAGAAGTGCATGGATGTCAGTCTGCCAGCAAGTCAGAAGTAGCTTGGCCAGGGAAAGTGGTGCTCAGGTACAATGATAAATAAACTATTGTTATATGAACTGCAGGTATGTAGTAGTTACCAACACTTTGCCATGATTGTTCCCAGGGCATAAGGTTTATTAGCTTTAATGTAATAGCAGGAACAAGTACAGGTTCTACCAACTCAGAGCACATGGGTGAGGCAGTAGAAAGTTCAACATTCATTCATTCATTTCATAAAATTTATTCACTGCTCGGTTGTAAAAAAACACACACACACACAACCTCAAAAAGGTTTACAAAGAGAATAAAACAGTATGATTAAAAGACTGTTAAAAACAACAATTTAAAGAATTTAAAAAAATCTGCAATCTTGGTTCAGATAAAAAGCTGACTGGGTGAACTTGGGCCAGTTCTGAAGGTCAACTCAGGATACAAATCCAAAGATCCCTGCCTCTATTTGCCTCTGATCACCCTGTTGGGAAAAAATGGGAATATTACTAGGACAGCGTAATAGCTGGCTGGGCATTCAAATAGCATTAGTTTAATGTTCCCTTTACAGGTTTGGGTTTGCTGCTCCATGACTCTCGGTGTCTTAAATAAACACGTTAAACCTTTATTACTTCCCCAAGTGCAGCACTTGAATGCAAAATTATTCTTTCCATTAATTTGAAAGCATTCTGTACTGAATGGCATCACATTTGAAGCCTGCCAAAGATTTTCCTTTTCCTTTTTTTTATTATTATTCCCAGTTTCAGTTAAATTTGAGTTCTCCTGAAAATGTTGTGGATCAATTTATACTTCATTCTCTCCTGAAACATTTTCCTCACTCTTAAAGCCAATGGGGAACAGATTTTCAAATGTAAAGTGTCTCATTTAGCACAAGACTCTAAACTCCATTTACATCCTTTTATTTTAGATTCAGTGTTTGGAGCATATTTTTAAAAGTTACTTCCAAAAGAGTTTTAAAAATTGGGGAGGGGAATCTTTCTGCCTGAAAGATGTCTGAAGGTAGCCATTAAACTGAAGGGCAATTTTTCTCTTCCACTTTAAAAGGCAGATTAGAGTTTGGTTTTACATGGAGATTTTCTGAACACAAAAAAATGCTCAGAAATTCACAGTGCAAACTCTTTCATGCATCCACTCAACAAAAGACAATGTTGATGGTCTTCAATGATATGTTTATTAATATATTTTTTTGAATGTACCGGCTCTTCAAAATTAGATGAGCCAAGATTGCTCATTTTCTTTTCGCAGTAGGCATACTTTATTCCCAAGTTTAGTTCTTGGTTTTTTGAAATTGTGGGTGATTTTATCTGACTGCTTTAAAACACACGTGTCGTCCCAAAACTTCTCCAAGAGAGCTGTCTGAAACAGCAGAATGAAAAGTGGAATATAATATTATTGCCTCTTTGCTTTTAAAAATGTAGAGTTTTGAATATCTGTCTACTTAAAGGGCAGAACTTAATGTTATGGCTTGTTTCTGGAAACAGCCGCACAAGCACAACAGGGAAGATAACAACTCGAGTTTTAATTTATTTGTAAGTTGGAGAAGTGTCATTTAAGCATCCTTGGGAAACAAATGAGTTGAAAGGTGTTAATCTATATCTATCTTTAGGAAAGTTGTTTGTGTGTTCGCTATGCTTTTGCACACCTCTTAAGATACTGTAACCGAATTTTGTAGTGTCGTTCCTGAGATCAGGGAGAAGGTTTTCATCTGTGTTTGGATACAATTGGACACCAGTTCAATCAAGATGGCCCTTCAAAACTGCACTAATTATAACCATTGATTTCAAAATTTTATTGATTCTTCTTTCTATCTTATAATTCCCGAGCAATGAGAGGCTGCTGGGAAATATATAAAGGGAATAAATTGTTTAGTAATATTCCTTTGACCTGGAACTATTTTATTTCATTTTAGGTGGAATAAGATCACCAGGAATGAGCTGCTCTGCTCATTGGTCTGATACTAAACGACATCTGTGGAAACTGTGGTTTTGCTAATAAAGAGTTAGCTCCAACTTTGAACTGTGTGATTACTGATGGCACGCTCCTGTGACACATGTAACAGAGCAATCCTAAGTATGTCTCCCCAGAAGTAACTCCTATTGGAATCAGTTACCCCCATGTAAATGGGGTTAGGATACCAGCCACAAAAAAAATAGGCCTTTCTCAGTGGTGCCCAACCACTGAGAAGGGCTTTGTCCCTAGTGCTGTGCTCTTCCATTGCCTCTTGAGACAGATTGGTGCAAAAAAAGAAGCACCAGCGCAGTAATATCAAGTTGTTGTCAGGAGCTGGAGTCAGGTTTATGTCAGCAATTAAACAAAAATCAAATCAGTGAAGTTGAGCCAGCATGGTGTAGTGGTTAAGAGCAGTGGACTCGTAATCTGGTGAACTGGGTTTGCTTCCCCGCTCCTCCACATGCAGCTACTGGGTGACCTTGGGCTAGTCACACTTCTCTGAAGTCTCTCAGTCCCACTCACCTCACAGAGTGTTTGCTGTGAGGGAGGGAGGGAAGGGAGATTGTCAGCCACTTTGAGACTCCTTAAGGGGAGTGAAAAGAGGGGTATCAAGTCCCAACTCCTCCTCCTCCTCCTCCTCTTCTTCTATTCAAAGAAACCAAAAGAGTGATACCAGCACCTCTTCCCAGTAGGTCTGGTCATAATGATGCAGTTGTGAGGGCCTCCCACAGCTGCCTAAGTCCCCTCCTCTCCAGGGTTTTTCTCCAAGCAATGGAAGCCTGTGTCTGCGCACAATCAATATCTCCTCTGCTCTTTTCATTTCTCTCCATGTTCTGGGAGACCAGGGGGGAAGGAAACTGGTCACAGCAGAAGGGGGGGGGCTCCCTAGACTCTTCAGCAACTTGCCTCCACTCTGCGCTCCTCCTCTCCAGCCTCTGCTTCTGCCTCTGGTTCTGGATTGCTCTCTGCCACAGCCTCTTCCTGCTCACTAAACCCTGTTGCCTCTTCAGCTACCGACGCCTCCTCCTCCTCCCAAGCTGCTCCCTCTTCTCCCTCTGACCACTTGTCATCATCCCACCACCAATCCCCTGGCTATGAGCCTTTCCCCCTGGAGGTTCCTCAGCTAGTGCCTCCCACCACTCTTTTGCATCCTGACAGTCCATGACTGTGTTGTCACTCAGTTGACAACCAACAGAATATGGAGGGAAGCCATTTTTATCTGTCCCCCTCGCTCGCTGCCCTTCTGTGAAATATCTTCTGGAGGGTCCTTCTACCCTCTGGAGCATTCCCCCCAAAAAACAATTCTGTATGAGAAAGTGTATAGTTAGAAGAATTCCCAAGAGCTTCCATGTGACACCTCAGCCACAATCTGGCCATTGTGAACCGGTTGCACATCTCAGAAACTGCAGGTCAAAAGATGTGGTCCCACATGTGCCTCTGTTCTTGCAGTGATTTCTAACAGAAGTCTTCCTGGAGGCTGGCTCCCTGTTTATAAGGCACCCATTTTTCTTCTTTAAATAACAGAGAGAAAGACACACTTTGATTTGGGCATAATAAAAAACTGCCAAAACAGCAGAAAATGGCCATGCAACTCAGGTTTTAATGAACCGATACCCAAAGCACCAGTCCTCTGAGCTGCCGCGTCGTCTTTCAACTCCCATCCCTGCCTCCCCCTTTTCCCCTCGCATCAAACCCGGGGAAAAGAAATACTGATTGGCAGCTTCTGCGGCTTGAGCGAATAAGGCATGGCTATATATCTTGTCAAAAAAAATCAGTGCGTACTTTAAAATGAAGGAGAAGAAAGTAAAACACAAAGATGAGAGGCATCATCTCAGGGTCTCCCACATTCTCATTCAAATTTCTTTTTCTATTTAGATTTCACTATATTTCCTATATATAAAAAAACTTTCTCTTGCAGGTCTTGATATATATATAGGACAAAAAAAATCCCACACCACTTCTGTCATTTAAAGCATGATGAAAGTGTCCAAAGGGAGGGGGGGGAGAGAAATCTATTTTCAGCTGTTTCTCGTTAGAGGACCTTTTTTGCCACTGTGATGAAAGCTGATGCAAAGAAAGGAAGACGAGTCATTGATGAAGATGAAGAAGCATTTCTGATCGGCCATCTGTTCAACCAATTAAACCCCCAGCAGATAAAGTTGTGTGTGTGTATGCATGTGTATGTAATGTGTGAATGTGTGTGGTTAACACATGCAAATTTGCATATACATACTTATACTCACAGATATATATGTGAGTTTTATGTATAGATGCATAGACACACACACACACACACACACACACACACACACACGGCAATACAATATTCAGGCATTGATTCCTGTGCAGAGAATAGCTAAATACACTCACACGCCAAGAAGTTCTTCAAATTCAAGATGGGATTTTGGCCCCTCTGGTGAACAAAGACTTCTATTAGCAGTCTTTTCTTTTAACCGTCTTTGTGCTGTAAAAAAAAATAAAGTCCAAACACTATAATTTTACTTGGGGTGGGGTGGGGAGGGAAAAAGTTACAAAATACCCTAGGTATCTTTAGAAACAGCTGCAAAAGTGGATTCACTTCTGATGAGATTGGTGTTAATTACCAGTAAGGACTTCAGTATAATACTATTTAAATCATTTTAAATTATCCCTCTCAAAAAATTAATTTTTCATCAAAGATTACACACACAAAAAAATCATGATATCATCTCTGCAGCTGCGATTTTAGTAATAATTTCATCTATTATTACCAATGTCAGTTAGATAAAAGAAAAATGGCATCCTACTGTGCTGATTCCAGCATAGGCCATATATAGAAATTTTTAACTATCACTTATAATCGCCTTGATGAGCTTAAACCGCCTCTCAATTAACACCCTAAATGACACTGAGACATCTTAATGGAGGATGTAAGTAAAAGGGGGGGAGGAGTCTTTTATCAAAGCGCAAAAAGGAAGACTCCAAGTTAAAGGCAGGGGTCCCACACACCTCGCTGTCCAATCCCATAATGATCCTTTATCTTGTTGTGGACTTCTTGAATAATAAATCTGGTGGAACTAAAGGAGCAGGGAAGGCGAGCTTGCTTCCTCCTGTGTGTGCAAGGAAAGAGATCAGAAAAGGAACATGGAGCAATGAATAGTGACTTCTCTATTCAGGACCACAGAACATGTCATTAAAAAGCTCCTTTTCTTATGGTCTAGCGGCCATCAGATTGCTGACCCTGAGCCAGATTCCCTTCTTATAGAATATATATAAAAAACAATGAATCTGGGTGGCTTTAAAAAAGGATTAGACAAATTCACAGAGAAGTCTATCAATGGCTACTAGCCCTTATGACTATGCTCTGCCTCCACATTCACAGGGACGAACTTCACTCTTTCACATTTCTGTGGTGTCCTGTGTGAGACCAAAATTCAGCCCCCCACCTGAGCTCTCGCCTTCCATTCTGCTCAATTCACTACGTCATAGTTGGGACGCCCTGTGGCGCCCCCTAGGCTTGGCACCCAGTTCAGCAAAACCAGTCCCATTGCCCTAAATTTGTCTCTGACAGTCAGAGGCAGTCATGCTTCTGAAAGTCATTAATGGAAACCACGGGAGAGGAGAATGCTCTTGAGCTTGGGTACTGCTTGCCAGTTTCCCACAAGTATCTGGCTGGTCACTGTGAGGAGGCTGGTCCAGATGGGCTATTGGCCTGATCCAGCAGGCTCTTCTTATGTTCTTAATGAAAGGTATTCACCATTGTTTATTTGGAGACTGCCTTTCCAGAGTAAACCATACTTAAGGTAGATGACATCGAACAGTTTCAAGACCTAAGCCAAATTAAGAGTGGGGGAAGTCCCATTGTGCTACTGGAACTCCTTGTGCTTGCTTCTGCTAGAGCAGGGATGTCCAACCAGTCGACCGTGATTGACATGTCAACCCCCAGTTGTAAGAAATTGCAGTCAATTGCGGGCTCAGTTTCCTTTGTGGGGGGAAAGGAGCATCTGGCCCTGCCCCCTTGCTCTCTCCTTTAATTGCGCACATTTTCAAGAATGGAAGATGGGGTTACCACTGGTGGGATTACTTCTTGTTTAGCAATTTATGACTCACCCTCCCCAAAGTGGCAGAAATATTAGGTTCCCCCCCCCCAAAAAAAACTCAGCAACTTTGATTTGCCCCCCAATAAAAGATCAACAACTTCAGGTCCCGTCCCCCCAATGGGTAGATCACTGCTGGTTTTTTTTCCTGGAGTAGATCACAGTTTCTTGGGAGCTGGACGTCCCTGTGCTAGAGCAACATAGTTGACTCTGGCTCATAATGTCCCTTAGACTTTACAGTGTCCTGTAAGAGGACATGGATGTGCAGGTTACTGGCTGGCTGGCACTCCTGTGGCATGTGGCGACATGCTACAACATTTTGTTGCAGTCCCCACTCGTGTAACCTGATATGTAACACCAGCTTCAACTAGATGTTCTCTGTGTGCAATCTTCACATTGAAAGGAGATGGGAGAGAGATGTTTTCAAATTCTATTCTGTGCCGTTCCTCGAGACAACAGCACCTTTGGAGAGTCCATGCCATTAGCTCAGTTGCTTTCTCTTTGGAACTGCACTGCTGGTGAATTTTTGGTGGTTGTTAGTACTAATCTCTGCAATGCCCCCAGAATCTGAGATGAAAGAGACTTGCACTTTACTAAGGAAAGAGTGACGGGAGGAGTCACATTCTCAGTAGGTTGTAGGTTCTTTTCTTATGAAAACATGGTTACAGGTGGTTCTTCCTTAAATATATATATATAGCTTCCCAATTGGATCTCCTAGCAGGCTCACCCTACGCCACTTTAGGTTCATTTAACTGAAGATTTAATCTTGCAGAATGGAATGCCTCCTACGCTACTTCTTATGCCTGGATGAACCCATCCCTGGCTAACTGGACAGGTACAAGGATGAATGATAATACATCATCACATTAGCAAAATACTACCTTTACACATGAGATCCTGAATGAAAACATGGGCCAGGCATTAACTTCATTTACTCTGTACAGCAACTCAGAAGAAAATAAAGAGGTGGTGAAAATCAAGAGTTTCCCTCTACAAATGATCCAGCAGCAGTATAAACCACCCTCTCATTCTTTGAAACTGCAGCTATTTAGAGGGGAGGGAACGGCGGGGGGGGGGGGGGAGAGAGATTGCAAATGAAACTAAATGAAACTAGCAAAGATTAATTTGTGTGTTGTAGTCATCGGCAGCTGAGGTTCACTGCTGATGACTGTAACTTGTGAAAACTAGCACCACCATATGCAAGCCATACATGTGGCTGCTGTAATTTGCGCAATTACTGTGGCTCAGAAAATGAATTTATGAGGGATTTCTGCTCGGGATCACCTGGTCTTTTTTCTGAAGCAGAACCATTGCCTTAGGAATTTTCCATTCACCATTTGGGGGGTGGGCGTATGCAGTTTGCCACAACCAACTGTTTAACGGTACATTTTGAAGTGCAAGAGCTCATTAATAGAACATGAACCATGCATGCTGCCCCTGTTTACACAGACGGTTTCTTATCCAGCTGCAAATATACAAGCAGAAGCCAGATTCCATTTCATCTTTTCTTCCAGCCCTTGACCTCTATGTATTCATCTAATGGCCTGAACAGAGCCTCCAAACATCTGTAGGCACTAGACACTCATAACACTAGAAGTCGTGGATGTTGCAAGATTCAGGTCAGATCAAAGAAAGTACTTCTTCACACAGTGCACAGTTAAGCTTTGGAACTGGCTCCCAGAGGAGGCAGTGATGGCGACCAACCTGGATGGCTCTTTTGTTCTTAGACATGCATGTTCTATATGGATATTTGAGAACATGCATAGGCTCTGTTCAGATTTTGGATCCATGCCTGGAATTTGGGGGCTGGAGGCCCTCACCTTTCCCTAGCTGCCTTAAGTCCCATCCTCTCCAGGGTTTTTTCTAATGATGACTTCTCCATCATGTCTGTCTTTGCTCTGCCCACTTCATACCTCTTCAGTTTCTGGGAGACCAGGGGTGGGGTGGGGTGGAGCTGGTCACAGCAGGAGGGGGAGACCCACTGGCTTCCTCAGCAGCCTGTCCCATCTCTATCTCTTGATCCCCTCCTCTCTAGCCTCTGCTTCTTCCTCTGCTTCTGGACTGCTCTCTGACACAGCCTCTTCCTGCTCACTAAGCCCTGTTGCCTCTTCAAATTCTGATACCTGCTCCTCCAGTGGATTCAGTTGCAATCCTCCATCTGATGTTCACTAGTCATGGATTCTGAATATCTGAACAGGGCTAATAGCTTAGATTCAAAGTTGTTCCTTTGTTCAAGTATGGGTGGTATTTATCAACTTTCCTCTCCATATGCAGACCCCACCCTCATCTATGATATCTCCCACTGTTCCAAAGGATCCACAACCAGTTAGGGGGCAGTGCAAGCTCTGCAGAGGAAAGGGAAATAGTAAATTGGGAGCGAAGACATTGTGTTTAAAATACCAAATTAGAGGGAGTGTTGTTGTTGTTAAGTACTATTGAACGCCACAAATTCAATCCTCAACACAACAATTAAATTGGCGCTATTTGTCAATAAAATTGCAGGCATGTGTGGTGAGGAATTGTTTAAAAATGACTGGAGTACTCTTCAAATTGTTGGAGCGATCCAGGAAATTTAAATTGGCTCACAGGATGCTTGGCCCAAACTGCCCACACACTTCCAAAATGGAGTGCTCTTAAAAAATGTGAAGAGCTGCCACACCACACACAACAATTCAGAATTCAGAGCACTTCATCCCATTAGTCCCCCACCCCACTTTGAAAATTATGATAAGCAATTCATTATTGGATCTGAGTGTAACAGCATTCCAGTTACACACACACACACAAAGTGCTGCATTATCTAAATATTTATTAGAGCTGAAATGAATTTTCAAGGGCTAGTGTTTTCAGCATGAAAAGGGAGGGGGGGTTGTCACAAATGTATGGCTGCCCCCTTTTGACTGGTGCGTTCAAACAACAGTTTAAAAAAAGAACAGGGCACTTGTTCTCACATCTGTTTGTTCCAGCCAATCAGGTATCCACTGTGATGATGTCATGGCACCACAGTAGACCTCTTCTGATGCTGGATGGCTTTCAACGAGGATGAGACAAATTCCCGGAGGATAAAGCTGGTGGCTATGTCCTCCTTTGGGAGGCAGTATGCCTCTGATGGCTGGTTGCTGGGAAACATGAATAGGAAGAGTGTTGTTGCACCCAGTGCTTGCAGCCTTCCCACAGGCATTTGTGTGGCCACTAGGAGGACAGGATGCTGGATGAGATGGGTCATTGGCCTGATCCAGCTCTTATTCAACCTGTGCACATGAGCTCAAAAAGTGTATACCAACCCATTGGAAGAAATTTAAAGACTATTTGAATAAATATTGTAATATTAAAGATATGTAGCCACTTGAAAGAATCAATTCGGCCTAGGACTAAATTGGGATTAAATAAATAAATAAGAAAATGTACCATAAGAAAAGTTAGGAAACATGATTATGACTGTGATATGGTTTTATGAAATAATGATATTGGAAACTGCTATATATAATTACTAAGAAATTCAGAATGGAAGAGACTAGAGGAAGTCAAATAATATGTTTATGAAGAGGGATTTTAATTATTTAATTAAGTTTTAGTTTACATGGTGACTTGATGTATTTGGTGTTTCATATTCTTTTTTCTTTTCTTTTTTCTTGTCGTTTTATTTTTCCCCCTTTTATTATTGTTAACTTTCTCTTTTGTTATGTCTTTGTATGAAAAATAATAAATATTATTGTGAAGAAAAAAAAGTGTGTACCAACCCAACCCCAACATCATTGCCCCCACCAGGCCACTCCTTCCTACCCCAAAGATGGGATTTGAGCCCAAGTCTATCTCATTCACTGCTCATCCTATTAGCCACTGCATCACATTTTCTCTTGTATGTACTTGAACGTCCCAGAAAGTTTGCTATTGCGGTGGAGAACAGCCACCATAAAACAACAAAGGAAGTTGTAGGGAATAATGTGCATATAATGTGGAACTCACTGCTATATAAAACTTGGGCAATCAGATTTCCTTCTTCTTTTCTCGAATGTGTGATTTAATTCTGTGAGCTTATAAAATTGGGAAGGAAACACATAGACCTAAGGCTGAATGGAAATTTTGTGAGTTGAGCCACACAAACAGCTGTCTCTGCAAGTGCCCAGGTCAAACTGGCTCACCCTGTTGAGCTTCTGTTGCTCTGTCTCAGCTCCTGCCAACCTAGCAGTTTGAAAGCACACCACTGCAAGTAGATAAATAGGTACCGCTGTGGCAGGAAGGTAAACTGTGTTTCTGTGCGCTCTGGTTTCCATCCGTTGTGCCAGTAGCTGTTTAGTCATGCTGGCCACATGACCTGAAAAACTGTCTGTGGACAAACGCTGGTTCCCTCGGCCTGAAAGCGAGATGAGCGCCATAACCCCATAGTCGCCTTTGACTGGACTTAACCGTCCAGGGGTCCTTTAGCTTTACCTTTTACCTTTACTGACTATGATAAGATATACTTGGATGTGATGAAAGCTTTTTCTTCTTTTTTCTTTGTTCACCGCCTTAAGTTCCTTTTCGGGAAATAAGGTGGCGTATAAGTTTAAATGAATGACTGAGTGAATAACCAAGCACTTTGACGTGACACTGATTTTGCCCCACAGTTGCAATGGAAGGCTGGTCTGCCCATGATCTGTAAGATTAAAAGGCAGCACCTGCACTGGAGATGTCAAAGGCATTCAGGTCCTGGCCTACACCATTTTGCGCAAAATGGTCAAAGGCCTGGAAACGATGCCTTATGAGGAACGGCTAAGGGAACTGGGCATGTTTAGCCTGGAGAAGAGGAGGTTAAGGGGTGTTATGATAGCCATGTTCAAATATATAAAAGGATGTCACATAGAGGAGGGAGAAAGGTTGTTTTCTGCTGCTCCAGAGAAGCGGACACGGAGCAATGGATCCAAACTACAAAAAAGAAGATTCCACCTAAACATTAGGAAGAACTTCCTGACAGTAAGAGCTGTTTGACAGTGGAATTTGCTGCCAAGGAGTGTGGTGGAGTCTCCTTCTTTGGAGGTCTTTAAGCAGAGGCTTGACAACCATATGTCAGGAGTGCTCTGATGGTGTTTCCTGCTTGGCAGGGGGTTGGACTTGATGGCCCTTGTGGTCTCTTCCAACTCTATGATTCTATGATTATATGATTTGTACCTGCTTTGTTGAATGGGAAGGCAAGGATGTTGTTTATCTTATTTGTGGGAAAGGAAACTTCTATTAATATATCAAGATATGATGCCACCCAGAGAAGGTGGGGGCTGGGGGGGAGATTCAGTCATCATCCTCAGCTATATAAAAAATAGATCAAGAGATTTGTTTTGGAAAGAGGGAAGGATGAATGCGAAAGGAATGAAATGTAATTGCTTTGCAGCGCGGATGCATTTTTAAAGACCATAAAAACAACAACCCGACATTTCCAACCAAGGACTGAAATAATTACTTTATTATTTAGCAAAAGAAGATTATTTAGAAAGGAAACAAGTGCAGGGAGGGGGGCACAGGAGAAAGAATCAAAAAGGAAAGCAAAGCAAAGACCTGCATTATAGACATTTGCACACATTCTTACGGGGACTTTGTTGCTTAAATGTTGACACGCTCATAATCATAGCTAGGTCTAAATGCCTTAGTCATGGCAGGGGGTTAAAAAAGGGAATATTTGAGAATAATGTGAATTAAAAAGGCAAGTTAGTTTAAATTTCTGTTTGGTAGGGCCCGAGGCCTACAACTCTAGTGGGAATTTCCTCTAGCCGGAGGGTTGATGAATGCCCCTAATGAAGTTGGACAACCTGGAATACATGCATAAAATGATTTTAAATATTGATATGATGTCATTGTGTGTCTGAAGGTATTGAAATGTTCATTTTCAGAGCCAGACAGTTTGCATTTAATTTATGAAAGGGGCGGGATGCTTATTTACATTTTAGTAGCTGCCTGCACAGTGTATGCAAATAGCTCAAACTAATCACTTGCATTAACTAATAGCCACACCCTTTCTCCCCCTTCCCAGATAATTGGCCCTATACATTCTAACAGTAAGTAAAGAAAAGGGACCCTTTGGTGGGTATCAGTTATAATTAACCTGCTCTTTGCATGCCAGAAACCATGCCTGCATTTGCTGCTCAAACACATATCCTTTGTTGAGCTGAAATGGGAAATGGCAAAAAATTGAAATCTGACAATATTTTCCCCGACTGAAATTGCTGACTTCAAATTCAAATTGAGGGAAATTGCTGAGAAACTATTTTTTCCCCATTGTCTTGGAGGAGCGAAGATTAGCTTAATAAATGTGGGAATAAAACACAAACTTTGATCATAGATTCCTAGAATCGCAGAGTTGGAAGGGGCCTCGAGAATCATCTAGTCCAACCCTCTACAATGCAGGAATCTTTTGCCCCATCTGGGACTCGAATGCACAACCCTGAGATTAAGAGTCTCATGCTCTACTGACTATCTGACATTTTTTATATTTAAATTTTGAATTTTCTTATTTGTTGCCATCCTGGATGGGATTAATTGTTCATATGTATTATGATGTCACCTTGCTTACTAGGAAATCATAGATCTTAGGGTAAAGCCAGATGTAAGGAATAAGTGTTTGCATCAGCAGCACTGCCAATGGACGCAGCAATGTATGCAGTCCCCTGCCTTCAAGGCGCTTCCAAGCTAAATTTCAAAATGAAGAAAACAAGGGAGTTGGGAAGGTAGATAAAGGCAAAGAACAGCAAGCTGGAGGGGCTAGGGACATTTCGAGGATCCTTGACAACAGATATCCGTTCCAGTGCTGTAGTACCTGCTTCAGGTTTGCATGGGCCCTCAGGTGTGCCTCTACACATGCCGTCAGGGACAGGTAGCACCAGTTCCTCTCTCACATCCTCCTGCCCTTCTATCAGTGGATAGATGGGAAGGAAAGACATTCTCACAAATAGCGGAGAGAGGAAGAGGATGCAGTAGAGCTAATGGAAGAACAGGAAGTGATGGAAGAGTGGTGGTTCTGGGTCATCAGCAATTGACCAATCCCTGCTGTCTGGTGCCACCAAACCTCTCCATAGGTAGGCCTGTGAGGGCCATTCCCTTTCATTGAGATCCCAGGTCCCTTCTTTGAGTTTTCAGGCTTCTTTTTTGTTAAGTGTAAGTCTGTTCCATTTTATTTGTGTATATGCAGGCAAAAACAAGCAAGGCATATTCTACCCAGTTGCTTATTAAGAACTAACACTACTCTTAACTCCCAGTTTTCGGGCAAATAAATAAAAAGAAACTGAGTTAAAGCACAAAGTCTAGACTAACCACAGCAGACAGAGATAGATAATGTAGTTCTGGCAGAAGACAAACTGCAGCAGAATGGAGACAGCGACCAATGCATGTGACCAATGCAGGGCAAAATGTAAAACGACACCTTCTTACATCCCTATAGGCTTCCTCAATTGAGAATTAGCTCTGATGTACTTATGGACTTTCCGGATCCCAATAAAGCCTTGATTGCCTTACCCTTGTGAGGCATGCAATGGACTCCATGCAGAGATCAGGTCCTTTCCATTTAAATTAACAGAGAATCCTTTGCAGGTGGAGGAAATCGAAAAGCTCATTAGAGCCATAATGAATGTGGTAGAAGGGAATTCTGCACTGTTTTCACCTTTGATGCCAAATTACATAAAGTAAACCCTGCTAGGACACTATTCATCCTGTGGTTTTATGCTCCTATGTGGCTTCGTTTGCCATTCCTTGGACTTAATGTAGCCATACATGAAGAAAGGCAAAATGCAGAAGGAAATACAGAATGGAAGCGTTTCACACATAATAGTTAAAAAAAAAAAAACACAAAAAAAACCCCCAACACCACTTCTCTCAGACTATTTCCCTGCCTCATGAGGATTCTTCCTCTGTATGGATGTTGAATGTAATTGAATTTAACGTGTGAAAAATGAACATTACAGCATTTGAAATGGAATATAATATACTGAGAACATCAAATGCTAAAAAAAGAAGATATGAAGCAGGTTCTGAAAATCACAAGCAACTTAAAATCGGGAGTTAAAAATCCACTTTGAGTTGTTTTTATATATGTTTGAGCTTCACTTCTGCAGCTAGATAACTGTTGAACACTTAGAGGTTGCTCTCTTTGTTAAAAAGCCCCTTACTTGTATGAAATGCGCCCAGTCACTGTGTCTTATTGGAATAGAATCTGGGAGGTTTCAAGTCCTGCTCTCTTCACTTAGATCAGAGATGGAGAACATGTGGACTTCTAAATTCTAAAACATGTGAGCCAGTGTGGTGTAGTGGTTAAGAGCAGTAGTCTTGTAATCTGGTGAACTGGGTTTGATTCCCCACTCCTCCACATGCAGCTGCTGGGTGACCTTGGGCCAGTCACACTTCTCTGAAGTCTCTCAGCCCCACTCACCTCACAGAGTGTTTGTTGTGGGGGAGGAAGGGAAAGGAGAATGTTAGCCGTTTTGAGACTCCTTAGGGTAGTGATAAAGCGGGACATCAAATCCAAACTCCGCTTCTTCTTCTTCTAAATTGTTGAATTCCAAATCCCACCAGCCACAGCTAATATGGCCAACACCTGGGACTGGTGAGCATTGTGATTCCAGGACATATGGAGAACCACAGGTTTCCCATCCTTGATTTAGAGGAATGATCAAATTCACTATAAAAAGAGTTGGAAGGCCAATATAGTTTTCACTGTTGTTTACACATTGGGTGATCATGAACCAGGTGGGACCTATGTTTGCCCTTATCTTCAGGGGCATCTGAAGAATTTGGCCCACATGGTATTTTAAGAAGCTGAAGGTCGCCTTATGGTTGGAAATGTTTCAGGAAAGGGAAACACGCTGGCTGAGTGGCTTGGTGGAATATCTGATGAGGGTGAGATTTCAGGGGAAATGCAGGGTGGAGTTTCGCCAACCAAGGAAGGGAAATGCACTTATAAGCAGCAGCAGATGGTATGGTGGGGCTGCACCACTCACATGACAACCTGCAGCATCCCAGCATCTTGCAGACAAAATCAGCAGAATTTTAAAGACAGGTATGCATAACTAGGCTTTGTGTCCAACTATGCTTGCTGAAATAATAATAATAAGGGGTTTGTTTGTTTCAGCAGTCATTTAAAATAGTCTAGTGAGGGTCCCAGCCTAATAGGCAAGGAATACCAAAGAATACTTGCTGTCACACTAATAAAATAAAATAAAATAATAATCACCTCATTGCAGATGCAGAATGAACACTATACGTCACTTGTAAAACTGCAAGTTCTGCAGATTATTGGAAGGTTATCCTGTGAAAGCCTGATTGAAATGAATGGCAATTAGGTATGCCCATGGCAGTGGTCTATATGCTGGCAGTGCCCTTAAGGCTACAAGTGCTGTACAGATATCTTGGTTTCAATGTAGAGAACAGATCTAGAGTGACACATTAACTCTTGCACAACGCTTCCAAAGATGTACCTTGAAGAAGCATGTGGCCTGACTGGCTTCTATTCTGCAGAGTTCAACAGCCCAGATTTTTGGGGGGGAGACAGGCAGGGAGGGGGAAGAGCTAAACTACACAGTATAGCAAAGTCACCAGGGATGGGGAGGTCCAAAACCCTCCTCACTTTGATTGTACAGTTTAAGAGGAGCTGTTCCAGTTCAATTTATTTTTCGTACAGGAATTGCATGGATTCTCTCAGACACTCACAGATAATGGAAGATGGAAGAGGAATGACACAAACGTGTGTGTGTGTGTGTGTGTGTGTTTCTTCTTTTATATTTAAAGACGTGATTGCAAGTGGGTGCCAAATGTTTTGTATTATATCTGTATCGATATCAATATCGATATAGATATAGATATCACTGTATATGAACATTTCTCTTGCACTCTCTGCTATAGGGTTTTACATCTCTTTAAAACAAAGTAAGCATTAGAGGTAATCAGGAGGGTAATAAAAGAGGAACACAAATCTATTGACCCGTCTTTTCAGTTATATTCAGAAGGCACATATCCACTAACCACCATTGGGGCAAATTTGTCAATACCTGGCCCTTCCTGGATCATTCACCTGTTGGAAGTAAGGACTCACATTTGCTTCTTGCCCATCCATTATGGGTGTTCAGTATGTAAAATTGATTCCTGGGTTTTTCTCTGCAAAATCAACCACATCAAAATAGGCCTGTGTGTATTAGATTTGACACACATAGGCACTTTTGTGCTCATTTATTAGACAGTTGGGACAATTAGAGTAAGGGTAGGTTTGATAAGTAGTCAAGGCGATAAGGCCTAACCTCATTGTTGTTCTTGTCCCACACCACACCTAGGAGAGCTATCTAATCCATCATCTAATCCAGGCCAGGTTATAATTTTACAAAAATCTCAGACCAGGCCCCGAGGCCATAAGTGTGATGAGGAACATGGGAAATGATTCTGGAAAGAACTTTATCAAAGCAAGGCAAATGTGTTCCTCATGAAAATCAATGGAACCCAAAGGATCTCTCTTTGATAGCCATGAAAATGGACACAAAAATTAGGTCAGTCATTTCTACAGAGCCTTACCCATAAAACATCTGGTTTCTGTAGTTGCACCTAGAGCAGACATGGGGAACCTGGAGCTCTCCAGATATTGCTGGACTACAACTCCCAACACCACCAGCCACTGGCCATGTTGACTGGGATTGACAACATCTGAATGGTCACAAGTTCCCTGGCCCAACAGTGTTTTGAACATTTTGCTACAGGAGATCCAGCTGGCTCCATCATTATTTGTCTTTTCCAAAGCATTTAAGACTTTGTTTCTCAGGCATTCTGCTGTCAACTGACTCCAGCAGAGATATATGATTGTTTAAAAGTACATGCTATATTTTGGATACTCTCCTCACTTTTTTTATTTGCAAGCCGCTTTGAATGAATACCTTACATAGACAAGAGTAGTTCAATTTTACTGAAATCAGTAAATAACAAACAGAGAAGTCACCAACCATCTTACAGTCTAGTCCTAAAGTGAGACTAGAGAGTGTTCATGATCTTTTTCTCAAGCAGGCTTGCATATGATCCTAGTGGCTTGTATGTGCAGCTCACCTGAAAGCTGATAGACTAGTTCACTTGAAAACTGAAAACTTAAATGTGCCTTCTCCATTCAAAAAAGGAGTTGAATTGTTTTTAAAAACAAAAATAAAAAACACTTTCCACAATTGAAAATCTAATCACTCTAAGTTGCCCATTAGAATGACGTTTGAGATTTTATATATATTTTACACACACACACACACACACACAAAATAAAATTCTGCACCAGGAGCTGCTATTTGGTTATGGAATGTATCTGTAAATATAATTAAAAATTCAACCACTGAGTGCTCTGAATGAAGGGGTAAATATTCATTGCAATGCAGAGCACTCAAGCTACATGATTCCCATTAATGTTAATGGGAGTCCTATGGCTAAATCCCTGAGCATCGTGCTAAAAATTTACCCCCCAGTGTTTGCAGATGGAACAAAAGGATTATCTGACATAGCAACAGAAGAAGATTTCCCCCCTTTTTTTTAAGTGCAACCCTCAGTGCTGATGTTTTGACCAGGAAATGATCAGGTTGATCTGCAAAGGGAAGAGTGCAGTTAAGAGATTCCTCTGTTGCTTGTTCTTGATGTATTCATCCCACTTCAGAAAGCATTTGTTAATATATTCCCTTTTAGGGTCCCCCCCGCTTCTCTTGGTGTGTGAGATATTTCAAATTGACGCTTGTCTAATTTTCAAAACCTGATGGATTGTGGATCATCAGTGTCAATCTGTGCTTTCCCTTTGGCTTCAGAAGGCACGAGGAGTGAGATCTCAAATGCTGTTTTCAATATGTCTCCAACACAAAGATGTACCAAGAGACAGCACTGGCATATACAATCAGACTGGTTAATTGCGTGTGCAAATGGTCGCTGGGCTGTGCAACCTCCCACTGAGTGTGTGAGTGCTGGTTTTCACAAGGTGCACCCCATTTGGAAAACAGGGCTTTGAATATTCTCAAAACGCCACTTACAAAACACCAGTAGCCAAAGAATGGCCTTAAGTACTGAACATTCATTCTTGTGCTCTACAGTAACTCAAAAAATGGCAAAACAGATTTGTTTATGCTGTTGTGCACTGGGCTTCAGGCTGGAGTGCATTTTTATGGGCGCGTTTTAAAACCCTCAACAATAGAGGGTTTATAATGGAAATGCTGATAGACCGTTATTATAGTGCCGGCCATAAATACAATACCATTTCATTTTATATAACATCTTTCACACGAACTATCACAAAATGCTTTACAGTGAGTACTATCAATCGTAAGCCAGGCAGGGATAGGGAGAGAATTTAAAGGCAGCATTTTCTTGGTGTGGGCAGAAAAGAGAAAATTCTGAATTGAGGTGGGGGGGCTATAAACAGGTCTGATACAAAAGACCCTTACACACTTTGCAAAAAAAGAAGAAGAGGTAACCTAAGAGACTTATTTTCAACTATTCCTGCCCACAGAATAAGCCCTGTCCCCAATATAGAAAAGCTGTGGGTGAAATTTTGACTTCAGAATAGAATAAGAACATAAGAATAGCGTTGCTGGATCAGGCCAGCAGCCCATCTAGTCTAGCACCCTGTTCTCACACTGACTGATGTCAGGGCTAGTCGTTGTCCTCTTCAGATCACTACACAAATCCTTCTTGTTCTTTTATATCTTTTTATTGCGTATTAACAAACAATCTTATAAACGGTTCTTATCTTTAACTATTATTCCTCAGAGTCACTTATTTCACATACCTTCTGAGCTCCGCTTCTCCGTGACCAGCAACTCTCAAAATGGCGAACGCGCCATTCCTTTCGCTTTCCCACTCTTTTTTCTAACCTCCTCGCTAGAGCTGGCTTGTATCCCCCCTCCTGCAAATCTGAGCTATAACTTAACCCTTGCCTTTCCTGTGAGCATCCGGTCCCTCCCTGTTGTTCCTGTTAATAATAATAATAATAATTTATTATTTGTACCCTGCCCATCTGGCTGGGTTTCCCCAGCCACTCTGGGCGGCTTCCAACAGAGATAAAAAATACACTAAAATGTCACATATTAAAAACTTCCCTTCCTCTTCTATTCGATTCACTGCTCTCCTCCCCCCCTTGGGGAAAACTTTCTCCCTCTGGGAAACTGGAAACATCTAATTCTAACTCTTCCCTGACAACTGACCAGTTGCTTGTGGAAAATCTGTAAGCAGGACCAAAGCACAAGAGCGCTCTCCCATCCTGTGGTTTCTAGGAACTGGCATTCAGAAGCAGTGTGGCCTCCAACTGTGGAGGCAGAACATAGCCATAAACGTTAGGAGCCACTGATAACCTTACCCTCAATGGATATCATTTTTATTATTTATTAAATTTGTATACCACCCTTCATCCAAAGATCAAAGGGCAGTTCAGAACAGAAAAAAACCAAATGAGAATACAGTGGTACCTCGGGTTACAGACACTTCAGGTTACAGACTCCGCTAACCCAAAAATAGTACCTCGGGTTAAGAACTTTGCTTCAGGATGAGAACAGAAATCATGCTCCGGTGGCACGGCAGCAGCGGGAGGCCCCATTAGCTAAAGTGGTACCTCAGGTTAAGAACAGTTTCAGGTTAAGAATGGACCTTCAGAACGAATTAAGCCTCCAGCGCGTGATTTCTGTTCGCATCCTGGGGCAAAGTTCGTAACCAGGAGCAGCTACTTCCAGGTTAGTGGAGCTCTTAAACAGAAGTGTTCGTAACCAGAGGTACCACTGTACATATATTTGTACTGTTGTATCATTTCTTGTATGTATCTGTTTATGGGCTGGTTACCTTAGGAATCCCTGGAGAGTACAGTCGTACCTTGGAAGTCAAGTGGAATCCATTCTGGATTGTATGAAATGTATGTTTGTATATTTGTAACATGTATGTATTAATGTTGAATTATTTTAATAATAAAAATTTAATATATATATTTTTTAAAATGGAAACCGTTTTGGAAGTCTATTTGACTTCCAAAACATTCAGAAACCAAAGCACAGCTTCTGATTGGCTGCAGGAGCTTCCTGCAGCCAGTCGGAAACCAGCAAAGCCCTGTCGGACATTCAGGTTCCAAAAATAGTTCGCAAACCGTAACAGTCACTTCCGGGTTTGCGGCATTCAGGAGCCAAAATGTTTGAGAACTAAGATGTTCGAAAACCAAGGTACGACTGTATGTGCATATAATATTTATACAATATTATATTTATAATGTTTTAAATAATATGTGAGGAATTGATTGTATTTTTAGAAAAAATTGAAAATCTCCATCCCTAACCACAAAATTTCTAAAATCATGGCTGTCAGATTACCACAGAATCCACACCTGTGTGCACTCATTTTCCTGAAGTTATGCAGGACTATTTCAGTGAACCATTTCTCCTTACTATCTTAGGAAATTTGTTGGTCTCATTCTCTCAATTTCCCTCAGTTAGTTTTCCCAAGTGGGATTTACCATGCAAACCCCCAGATTACTCCTTAGGCAAATTCTAATGGAAATAATCAAAGGCCCAGATCCAAAGGATCTCAAAATCAGCATTGACAGCATGACTTTCAGGCCTCTCCCTCATGCCAATTAGCAACCTTGTTGAGATATTAGTACTTTCATTAAACGAATTGTTAATCCCCTTTCAAGATCACGTCTAGAGATGGGATGAATTCTAGCCAACCGTACAGGTGAGCTGTATGTCATTAGAAGGTCACATTCCCAGCAGAACAGCCCCTTCTTTTCTCCAATGGTCCCAGCACCACTTTTATCTTTTCATTTCAAAGTAAACCATGCAATGGTTAGCTGATAGAAAACACGTAGGCACAGACACCTCTTAAAACCTAAATGATTTATTTTGTGACATTACAAGGCTGCATACTTTAACTACAGGTACAGCAAACCCTGCATTTCTGCTCCTGCTTCCTGATTTGCATTGGTAATTGACAGCTTGTTAACAGCTCATTAAGAACACTGAAAATCATGTGACAGGTACAAGCCCCATGCTAGAGGAGAGGAAATATACAAATTACAATACGCTGAAAATTCAATCTGATGCAGAGTTAACAGGTTAAAAAAAACTTGATTATTTTATTAGGTTTTAAAATATATATATAAAGAGTTGACATGTCATTTTTACATCTAGAGGGCATTAGATCAGAATGCAATTAATCAGGAAACTGAATGGCATTGTGAACTATCCCCTTATTGCATACTTCACTTTTGTGACTCAAGTTTGAGTGACTTGAGCTCTGCATTGTGCAGAAATAATTGCTACCAGGAACTTTATGGACAAAACAACCACAACTGCAGCTACAACAGAGGAATATATATTCTATAACTCTGAATATATTATTTATATGAAGGTACTTTGGATGATCTGGTAGCTCTACTCACAAAACAAATGGGGTAGA
The DNA here is from genome assembly GCF_964252035.2 of Podarcis erhardii. Lineage (NCBI taxonomy): Eukaryota > Metazoa > Chordata > Lepidosauria > Squamata > Lacertidae > Podarcis > Podarcis erhardii. Next base: position 19,723,040 of record NC_138497.1, read on the forward strand.
ATAAATGCTTGGGCAGAGGAAGAAATGTGCTTGTTGGTTTAGATCCAAACTCTGCACACTCATCTGATGGGTTTTTTCATTCTTTCCTTCACTCTACAAGCTGTCTCTCTGGTGATCTGTACTCTGCAGGCTTTCTGGCTACCCACTCTTCCTAAACACCCCATGACAACGTCAGCAGGGCTTTCCTATGAGTATGGGAAGCTGGCAAGACAGACTTCTGTGCTCCTGACAGCTGCCTGTTGTTATTTATTTATTTATTTTTAAAAGTAACTTTTAACTTTTAAAGAAATCAGTGTGGAAATCTATACCCCTCAACCAAGGTTTAAGGAAGGGTTACGCTTCAAAACAAAGCACACGAATCTCAGGCGCTTGGCTGCCATCTCCCCTGACTTCCCATGCTCAGGAGAAGACAATCATGACGTAATTTCTCTCACAGGGCCTGTTCCAATCAGGAAGTGTGGGCTGCTGCACAGGGACACAAGAAGCTGCCTTTAAAGCCATGTACGGCCTAGGACCCTTGTACCTACTGGACCGCTTCTCCTGGTATGTCCCACAGAGGACCTTACGATCTTCAAATAAAAACATCTTGGAGATCCCAGGCCACAGGGAGGTTAGGCTGGCCTCAACCAGAGCCAGGGCTTCTTCAGCCGTGGCTCCGCTGGTGGAATGTTCTGTCACAAGAGACTAGGGCTCTCTGGGACTTGACATCTTTCCTCAGGGCCTGCAAGACAGAGCTGTTCCACCAGGCCTTTGGCCAAGTCGCAGTCTGACCCCCTCTCTCCTCCTGTAATCTTCATAGAAATCTAGTCCAATGGTTGCCATTAATTTGATTCTGAACTGATTTTAGAATGTATTTCAATTAATTAATTGTGATTTTATGTAAATTGTGCTATTTTTACTGTTGTTAGCTGCTCTGAGCCCGGCTTTGGCTGGGGAGGGCAGGATATAAATAAATAATAATAATAATAATAATAATAATAATAATAATAATAATAATTACTACTACTACTACTATTATCTTCAGTCAGACCATTGGGCCATCTTACTCAGTATTGTCTACTGGCAGCTGCTCCCTGGCTGTCAGCACAGCATTGTTCTGCAGAGAGTCTATGCATGTAACACACTGGAAACAGGTACGCTCTGTGTGCCCTGTGCCCTGTCTTTTTTTCTTGTGAATGAATGGGCCAATGGTGGGACATTTGTTCTACAGAGGAGGGGCATTCAAATGAGGGGCCGTAGAGCTGCAAATTCAATATAGTTTGAATGTGCATGTGTAGAGTTCCTTCAAATGAGTCGATCAGGATTCTTGTGTGAACAAGCACAAGAAAGCTGGAATTTGACACACACCCATAAGCAAGATAAGCTGAAATTACTAGTATGAAACAGAGCATTCATTTTTAGTGGTCACAAATCTGGGTCATGGACTTTACTTTGAAATAAGGGACAACACAGAACAAGTGAAGGGAGTGCGAATGTTGGAGCATGAGAGTTCTGGTTGCCTTTCATGGATTAAATAAGCTTCAGTCTCAGAGACAGAGGATTTGCTGCAGAAATTTGCAGGAACAGAAATCTGAAAGTGACATAGAGGTGTCACACTTTCCCGTTTACACATTTGTAAATCCTTAACTAGATGGTGGGTCAATTTCTTGTGATGTGCAGGAACACATCCCTGCTTTCATGCTACCTACTTTTCTGTCTCTCTGTCTGATGTTGCTTGGACCTCACTACAGGGGTGTCAAAAATGTTATGGGCTTCAGCAAGAAGACAGAAAGCTGAGATTTGGTGCACGGGCAGACCCGGGTAATATTTAAATTGAAAATGGGGCATGTCATGTCTCCTGCCCTGGTCCCATAGAGCTAAGTGGTAAGGTCAGCTGTTGCAGCACCATGGAGAGCTCCTGATGAGCAACTTGCTCAAACAAGGGTTAGAAGTGAACTGAGGCCTCTTAAGACTTTTGCCTTCAGGCTGCCTTTCCTAAGCTACACCACCTATTGGAGGACTAGAGTTTCTAAAGGGGCCAGATCTCTAAAATGGAGATGGCACTTCTCCTGAACTCCATGACCTCCTGCCTGGGGCACTCCCTGCCATGTTGAAGTACTTCCATGTTGAAGTAATGCCCTGGTATTGTGAGATCTGGTGTAGCAAGCTCTTTCCTGCCAGCTTTAGGTTCAGTGGCCCGTTGATCACCAGCATCAGCCTTGGAGCCAGGAACCTGGTCTGGTACCTTAGCCAGTGACATTAATGTAACTTCCTAGTCACTGGTAGACTCCAGAGTCATTGCATTATCCCACCAATTAACTCAAATGAATTTGACCTCAACTTTTAATGGAAAACGCTTTATTTTGTGTTAAGCGGTGTTTTCAGTCTATTATGGATCTTTGGCATGTCCATCACCTTCCAACCCACTCTGAAACATGAAGCCTTCTGTAATCATGGAGGCTCCCCACTCAAGGTACTAACAATGCACAGGGAGCCTCCCTAAGTACAGGACGCTCCCTGCTTTGGACAGTTACCTTCTAAGAGTTGGTAGGTAGCAGGAATGGCAACAAAAGGAGCTGCCTCCTAATGTGTTTACCTTATCCTGATTGTAATGTCTGAAGAGGGCTTGTGTGAATACATGGTTTTTCTGTGTTGTTTTGCTATTTGCTATATAAGGGCTATTAATTTCAGGGATTAGGATGTTAGGACCATTTTTTTTTTAAATTTGCTGTCAGATTGTAATGCAACTAGCTGTCAGATTGTCTCTGGATTTCGTGGTGCAGTTCGGGTCTCCAAATGTGCACAGAAATGTATGTATTTTATATTAAAGATGTGTAGAAAATAGATATTTCGGGGGAAATGCATCAGAAAGCATTACAAATGTATAAGGTGAAGGCATGTACAAAAGGCATATAATTTACATACGGTAATTTTGTGTATTCTTTCAGAAACTGGGACAGAATAGACCAATAATAATAATAATAATAATAATTTATTATTTGTACCCCGCCCATCTGGCTGGGTTTCCCCAGCCACTCTGGGCGGCTTCCATAGAAACCAAAAAACACTAAAATATCATACATTAAAAACTTCCCTGAACAGGGCTGCCTTAAGATGTCTTCTGAATGTCAGGTAGTTGTTTATCGTTTTGACATCTGATGGGAGATTAAGTACCAGCAAAACTACCACAGAACAAACTTAGACTGATCCATACATCCCTCATTTTATTGTGTTTCAGCATTAGCCTGCAATTTATTCATTTAAAAAAAAAAAAAATCTCCACAACAACATGCATTTAAATATCTAGTTAATGATGCATTTCTATGTGTGTACATATGGACGCATGCACATACATAGAAATGCATATGTACATACATAGAAATACATCATTAACTAGATTTTTAAATGCATGTTGTTGTGCAGATTTTTTAAAAAATAAAATGAATAAATTGTAGGCTAATGCTGAAGCACATATGTTACTTATGTACATAAGTAAAGATTTATAAATCACTGCACAGCCTTAGTCCATCAAACTGGTGTACAACAAGTTAAAGTGAGATAAAATGCAAAAAATATAAACCTTAAAAACAATAAAGGCATTTCTACAGATGTACACATTGGGGAAAGTATTTTCACTAAAAATATGTATTTTAAAACATCCTTTGATATATCTTTTTCAATCACAACATGCATCTGACCATTCAGATTCTATTCTGCATGTGAGCCTAGGAAATGTGGATCAGGTTATATCCTATTCACAAATTTCAAATTCTTCAAGCATCCCCAGAATGAATTGAAATGTACTTTACAAACTTCTGCTTCTAACAAGTGAGTTTCCCTTTTAAAATAAGGGGTTGTTAACAAAATTACTATGTTTAAAAATGCAACTGGACCCATGTTTTATTTTCCAGTCTATAATCAAGTATTTTTTTTCTTTCTCTCTTCTCCTTCACCTGCGACAACCAAATCTATGGAAGATTTTCTTCTAGCAATGACATCTGTCTCTGTAGCAGACTCCTCCGACTTCTCTTTTGGCAGCTTTGGAGTTGCCACTAGATCTCCTGCTGATGGCTGTCACCACCATATTTTCTTACTGGATGCCATTTTATTTCCTTCTCCTTTTTAAAGTGTTTGATTCTTTAAAAAATGCATGCTTTCATCATTGGGTGGACATGCAACTCCTAATCATATCTCTCTCTCTCTCTCTCTCTCTCTCTCTCTCTCTCTCTCTCCTAAATAAAGGAAGGTTTCCCTATGCGCATATTTCTTTGAGATGTAAATCTAGGAATCACACACGTCTCCAACATCCCAGAAGCCATCATGTAACATTGGCAGGTGTGGAGATCAAGCAAGAAGCTATGCAGTCAGCACTTCATAACATTCATCTATTATTTTTCTACTCCCTGACCCTCCAATCCAGCATCTCTGAGGACAACCCTCGATGTTATTTTTATATGAATTTGAAGTTCAGTCCTTGGCAAGTTTCGCTAAACACAAGGGTCTATTTAGCGCTGAGACAATGGACATATCTGCACTACAAACCTAAACAGCTTTAGCAATAATAGCCTGAGAACTGTAGTTTTCACAGGGAGGGGAGGGATTCTTTACCAAGAATTCTCAGCACCCAAAACAAATTAAAAAATTTCAAATGGGGGGGGGGGAGGTGGGAATCCACAGCAGTTTAACTAAGATAAAGACCATATAAATTTGTTGTGTATATATAGTTTCAGCTCCCTGGCTTTGGGGATTATTCAGAAAGTGCATCTCAGCATCATCATAGACATGCTTCTACTTCACCATCCTTAGGTGACTTGGCTTTGAAGTCATTTACAAACATCAATCTAAACATGTTCACCCCTAAAAAGTGACATCAGACAGCACAATGAGGTGGCAGATGTAGCTCCTTCTTAATTTCCAGGCTGCCTGCACCAGTCCAAGCATCCTGTAGATTCAGATCAACATGAAGGATGCTTTATTTGGTAACTGGGTGCAGAATTGTGTGAATGCTCAGAGATAAGTGATGAACTTGTATCTCATAGGTTCCTGGAACATCTTGGGACACCTTATCAGATGACAGAGTACAATATGCTCGGTCCCAGCTCCTGCCAACCTAGCAGTTCGAAAGCACGCCAAAAAGTGGGAGTAGATAAATAGGTACCGCTCCGGCGGGAAGGTAAACAGCGTTTCCATGTGCTGCTCTGGTTTCGGTGTTCCCTTGCGCTAGAAGCGGCTTAGTCATGCTGGCCACATGACCCGGACAAACTGTCTGTGGACAAACACCGGCTCCCTTGACCTGTAAAGCGAGATGAGCGCCGCAACCCCCAAGTCGTCTGTGACTGGACTTAACTGTCAGAGGTCCTTTACATTTACCTTTATCATTGATTTAGTTCAGGGTTTCCTAAACTTTGATCTCCAGCTGTTTTTGGATTGCTATTCCCCTCAACCCTGACCACTAGTCCTGCTAGCTAGGGATGATGGGAGCTGTAGTCCAAAAACAGCTGGAGACACAAGTCTGGGAAACACTGATCTATCTCAAACCAGGGTAGGTCAACAAGATGACCAGATGTTGTTGGCTTCCAACTCCCATCATCCCTGATGATTTGTCATCCTGGCTGGGAGTTTTGGGATCTGGAGTCAAAGAGCATTGCCTACCCCTGCATCAAAACATCGAAGTGTGAATGTGAGAAACAAGTTCAAAAAAAATTGTTGTCATACAGGAAGACATGTCAGAAAGCCCTTTTTGGGAGATTGCTCCCTGTTGATGGGATATCAGTTGGCCAGCAACTCAAGTGTATGCTGGAGCAAGAGGTGTCTTTAGAGCATTCTTACAAATGACAGCATTAGCCTATACATGTGCACCTATTTATAAGTAGAAATTATATGGGGCTTATTCCCAGGTAAATGGGTGAAGAATTGCAGCATAGGAGAGCAATTCTATTTGTGGGCTGAAGGATCTGGAAACTACTGGACACATGGTGGGATAATGTATTTCCTAGGAACTTCTTCATATGTTCATAATATTTCCCTTCTGGTGTTTTCAATTATTCCTCTTGGGTTGTTTTTTTTGGAGGGGGGGGAGTTATGGACTGAGTATGGGAAAACTTTGGATCCATACCTTCCCCTGATCCTTTTTACCCCTACCAGCATTGGAGCTCTGACATCAGTAAGGCAAAAGCCACAAAGTTCTCTAGGTAGAAATGTTGGAGATTTCCAATGAAAAAAGAAAAGAAATTGCTTTAATTCACATGTTCTTCTGCCGTCGGGATTGGAAATAAGTAAAAATGAAAATATTCCGTGTTCATTCACATCATTGTTGTTGTTTTTAATTTCACAAATGAGATAAAAGAGGGTTACACCAATTCATGGAGGAGGTTGCTAACGAAGACTGTTAGCCATGACGACTCGGCTTTGCCTCCACAGTTGGAGATAGTAATATGTTTCCTTTTCATTGAGCTGAATGCAAGTTATGTACATATTTACAAGTTATGTAAATAGTTATGACACATGTGCACCTTAGGTGAAATAGTGGGCAGTTAGATGAATAATATGGTTTTCGGTGGAAACCAAAATGCAGTGGAATGGCTGGTTGTGACGAATAAAGATTAGAGTAGAAATCACTGCCTTCTTGGATCCTGATCACTAGAAGGGGCCTTATTAGGTTGGCTCTTCTTTCCAAGGTAGGACCTCTTCCTCTGCCCTTGGAGAAGGAGATCTGGAACATTTTGTGGCCGCTAGGATGGCCACCAGGGTCCATAGAATTATGTACTAAACTGTTCTTCACATTTCCAACCTCAGTAAACACAATTTAAGACCTACACTGACTAGAGTGTATATTCAGTTTTAACACATCATCCTTCACCTCTTTCTCTGCTGTATTAGTAATGCATTAGTAGCCCTTTTTAGTTCAATTGGATGTTTTTAGTGTGACTTGTGAAAATGTTACTTACTGCCAATGCCACCCTATTGAGGTTTAAATTATTGTATCGGTTGCATTTCCTGGATACCTTATCGCAATTCTCTAAAACATTCTTAACGTCATGCACTATGAGTAAAAGCTTGTTTTCTCTACCTGGGAGGAGAACCTTCTTCATTTCTCCTCCTTGGCATCCAAATGAAGAAAAAAACAACAACCCTCAACCACCCTCCTTTCTCTTCCCTCGTTGCGCTGTTGCGGCGACAGGGTTAAAATTGCTAATAGAGGTTTCATGAGGTCTGCCAGAGCCCACTCTTCAACACTTACATCTGTTCAACAATTATTACAGCATTTTTGTCATAAAAAATTCAACACCCTGAGTGTCGTGCTAGCAAAACCTGAAAATTTATGCAGTGAATAGAATAGCTAATTTCTCTGAGGAAATGCAAGGGGGAGGGAGAGAAAGAGAGAGAAAAGAAAATTACAGATTTAACTTAAATTCTCCGGCACTATATCTGCACACATCTGACTCCCTCTTTAGGTTTTGTCACTGTGTAGCAGACGACTTAGAAATACCAGACCTTGCAAAGCAAATTTGTGCCTTCGAAGAAACAATGTTGAAAGCTCAGAGCAGCAGTGCTGCTGTGTTGGGCCCACTTCTCTCCATCTCTTTATCCCATCTCATTTGAATTGCATTCTTTACTTTGGCGATCTTGATGGGTTAGTTCCTTCATTGCATTTTGCCACAATGGAATAAACAAGGGATTTCGTAATGTGCAACTTTTTATTTATTATTTATTTTTTAAAAGATGTGACAGAATTGCAAGGGCGGGAGAGAGAGGAGAGAACAACAACAAAAAGATTATTTAATCTTGTGAAGTCTTTGTATAGGGATGGGGAAGAAATTTGATTCTTTTTGCATCCGAATGTGAACCCATCTAATTCACGCTTTCTGAAACACTCTGCGAACTAAAAGCCAGCCATCCTTCGAAATTCACACTTGTCTGAATTTTGCAATGCCTCTCTGCAGCCAGGTAATGTGTACAAAAATGCATATAGAACGTGCACCCGTTAGTGAAAGCGTACAAAATTGCATGGGGAAATTGCTCTGCAAAAAAATGCACACATTAGGCAAAATTGCCTAAAAATTTGCATATTAGAAAAAAAACATGCACTAAATTGCTGTTGATTTTTATTAGCTTTTTTAAAAAAAGCAAATTGCTGTGGGTGTGGAAAACTAAACTTAACATTGGAAAAACAAGAAACCAAAGGAAACTGAAATTGACAGATGCACCCATCCCAATCTGTATGGAACCACTTGCTGTGTGTGTGTTCCCCCCCCCCCCACAGGTCAAAGGTCCTTTTAAGAAACAAATGTTTGCCTTCCTACTCCATAACATTTGGAATATGGATTTTATGTGGGAATTAAAGCTGTCTTGTTAGGATGCTGGTGGACTAGAACAATATTCCAGAGGCTGCAGCCTTCTATTCACATGGGCCGTAGGAATGGTGGTTTGGAGTCATAATGATAATTGCAGCTATAATGAAAGGAGATTTCTTGCCATGTTGCAAGGGTAGCAGATAAGATGAATTGTTGAATATAGTTACAGATAGGTAGCCGTGTTGGTCTGCCATAGTCAAAACAAAACAAATTCCTTCCAGTAGCACCTTAAAGACCAACTAAGTCAGTTCTTGGTATGAGCTTTCGTGTGCATGCACACTTCTTCAGATACGTGGTATCTGAAGAAGTGTGCATGCACACGAAAGCTCATACCAAGAACTGACTCAGTTGGTCTTTAAGGTGCTACTGGAAGGAATTTGTTTTGTTGAATATAGGGAAGCTTTTGCTTTCCAGGGATCAGACACTGGATCAAGAAAGAGTGGGAGAAGACAACATATTGTATTAGATTTAATTATGTATGCATAAGCGCTAGAGTTGAAACATGCAAAAGAAGAAGAAGAAGAAGAAGAAGAGGAGGAGGAGGAGGAGGAGGAGGGGGGGAGAGACATAAAGAAACGTATTAGTTAAGACTGCTTAACTTTTTTTATCAAAACATTTCCATGGCCAAGTTAAATTTCAGCATAATGCACTTCTGTATTTGGCTGGTTGTGATGTTGCTTCTGTTCCTATCTATATTATCTACTTTGAGGGGGTGGGGTACACACTTGTCCTGAAATTTATGATATGGCCCTTCCCACAATATTGGTGTAGACTGTCAAGAAGAGTGTGCATGCAAGGGAGGCATGGAACTTTCTTGCAGACTCTATGGGTGGAATTCAATATCCCAATCTTCCAATCATTCCATCTGCACTAGCAGTCCACCCTCTCTTCTTCCTGTGTACTGTTATGGGGCTTCTCCCTCTCCCCACTCCCCGCCTTGAGATAATTTTGGGGGGCAGGAAGCTTCATGGGAGAAGAGGGGAGAAAGCTCCATGACACAAGTCCTTGTGCAGGGTTTCCTATGACAGGGTTAAATGGCTCCATATGTGTCTAGTTGTGTAGCCTCTTAAAGGTAAAGGGACCCCTGACCATTAGGTCCAGTCGTGACCAACTCTAGGGTTGCGGAGCTCATCTCGCTTTATTGGCCGAGGGAGCTGGTGTACAGCTTCCGGGTCATGTGGCCAGCATGACTAAGCCGCTTCTGGCGAATCAGAAGTAACTGGCTGACTGACCGAACCCAAAGGGTGCTCATCAATGGTTCCTCTTCATCCTGGAGAAGAGTGACTAGTGGGGTGCCACAGGGTTCTGCCTTGGGCCCGATCTTATTTAACATCTTTATCAACGACTTGGATGATGGACTCAAGGGCATCCTGATCAAATTTGCAGATGACACCAAACTGGGAGGGGTGGCTAACACCCCAGAGGACAGGATCACACTTCAAAACGACCTTGACAGATTAGAGAACTGGGCCAAAACAAACAAGATGAATTTTACCAAGGAGAAATGTAAAGTATTGCACTTGGGCAAAAAAAATGAGAGGCACAAATACAAGATGGGTGACACCTGGCTTGAGAGCAGTACATGTGAAAAGGATCTAGGAGTCTTGGTTGACCACAAACTTGACATGAGCCAACAGTGTGACGCGGCAGCTAAAAAAGCGAATGCAATTCTGGGCTGCATCAATAGGAGTATAGCATCTAGATCAAGGGAAGTAATAGTGCCACTGTATTCTGCTCTGGTCAGACCTCACCTGGAGTATTGTGTCCAGTTCTGGGCACCACAGTTCAAGAAGGACACTGACAAACTGGAACGTGTCCAGAGGAGGGCAACCAAAATGGTCAAAGGCCTGGAAACGAAGCCTTATGAGGAACGGCTAAGGGAGCTGGGCATGTTTAGCCTGAAGAAGAGGAGGTTAAGGGGTGATATGATAGCCATGTTCAAATATATAAAAGGATGCCACATAGAGGAGGGAGAAAGGTTGTTTTCTGCTGCTCCAGAGAAGCAGACACGGAGCAATGGATCCAAACTACAAGAAAGAAGATTCCACCTAAACATTAGGAAGAACTTCCTGACAGTAAGAGCTGTTTGACAGTGGAATTTGCTGCCAAGGAGTGTGGTGGAGTCTCCTTCTTTGGAGGTCTTTAAGCAGAGGCTTGACAACCATATGTCAGGAGTGTTCTGATGGTGTTTCCTGCTTGGCAGGGGGTTGGACTCGATGGCCCTTGTTGTCTCTTCCAACTCTATGATTCTATGATTCTATGATTCTATGATTCTATGATTCTATGATTCTATGATTCTATGATTCTATGAACCAGAGCAGCGCACAGAAACACCGTGTCTACCTTCCCACTGGAGCAGTACCTATTTATCTACTTGCACTTTTGACGTGCTTTTGAACTGCTAGGTTGGCAGGAGCAACGGGAGCTCCCCCTGGCCGTGGGGATTCGAACCGGCGACCTTCTGATCAGCAAGTCCTAGGCTCTGTGGTTTAACCCATAGCGCCACCCATGTCCCATGTAGCCTCTTACCTCAGACTAATATCCCAGTGAGCAAAGAATAAGGATGTGTAGAGCTTACCTTTGAGTAGAGGTGCCTAATAGGATAGAGATTTCTGTCCAACATGCACAGGGGAAAGGAAGAAGACGAAGGACTTTTTATTAACTTATATTGTGGTACTCAGCAGCAGCCGCTTGGTTGTGTTCTTTTTTCCCCCTAAAAGAACACTTTTGCTGTTGTTTTCTTCCTGAAATTGTCACATGGGTGTGATCCCAGCCTAGCAGGGGTCACATATTAAACACACTGGTGACAAAATGATATGTAGCCTACTGGATTTGGCAATAGGGAGAGTTTGCAAAGGGACCTTCAAACAGCCTTGAACTGTGCTTTGGCTGCACAGCAGCAAAATGTGTGCACAGTCAAACTGCAACAAATGGAACCCGGCTCTCACCAGCTGGTGAATGAAGGGTTTGTTCATGCTGCCTGCTTCACCAGCATCTTGACCACAGAAACGCCCCTGTCACAAATCCCAAATTGGTTCGGGGCCCAGATCCAGGTTGGGCTGATCCCAGATTGGCTGGAGTCAATCTGAAATGCCATATTGGCTTCTACTGTAGAGCTGGGGGGAAACCAAGGTTTGAACTTTTTTTTTTGTAGATCTTGCCACCCGTTCCCTTGAAACCCCAAATGACATCGTTCTTTGAAAATTCACAGGGAAAATATTTATTTCACCAAACACAGTGAGTGGTCATAGCTCAGCAGTTGAGCATCTCCTCTTCATGCAGAACATCCCAGGTTCAGTCCCTGCCACCTCCAGGTTCAATCCCTGCCTGAAACCTGGAGAGCTGCAGGCAATCATTGTAGAGACAATTCTGGGCTAGACGAATCAATGGTCTGACTCAGTATAAGGCAGCATCCTATGTTCCCAAATAGTTCTTTTTAAACAATTGGATGTCTGTGTTCTTTGCCTCATCGATTTCATTTGTGTGCATGCCCTACTGTATTTTAGTGAAACTAATTTCAGTGGTGGACTTGTCCCATGAGCATCCTTCCACTCGCAATGCTGACTCACAACACAGAATGCTGTTGCCTGCCTGGCATTGCTGTGTGCACAAACAGTGGTGGCTCCACTTGACCTTTCACTTACAATCTTGTTCCCACTCTTTCCCCCAAAATAAATCTCAATTACATTTTAGTCTTGGGTGGGTGGGTGGGGGGAATCCTGTTGTACTGTTATAACTGTTGCGGGCAAAAGAGAACAGGTGATAATTAGAATGACTCAGAGCCTGCCAAAATAGAAAAAGTAACAACATGAGATGCTGATGATGCCATACCAAAGTTTGGTCAATAGGACCAAAGATGGATGCAGCCTAAATTGTAGCTAAATCTGTACAGAAAAACAACAACAACAGCACACAACAAGTCCTCTGAGTTTCTAAGACCATTCAGCTTTCAATATTCAACTGTAGGCATATGCTTGTATTTCACATTCCAGATATCCTGTTAGTCAACACACTTAGACTGAGCTAAAAGAGAAAAGGGGGGGGGGAGTAAGCATATGACAGAATGCTTGATTGGGTCAGCTGATAATAATAAATGTAGTGAGGGATGGGAGAGAATTTCAATTCTGTTTGCATTTTAAGGTACTTTAACAATCCATCCCAGGCAACTCTGGCAGTTGTAGTTCTGTGAATGGAGTAAGGGTCCTCTAACAACTCCTTAACAGACTACAGTTTTCAGGATTCTTTGCGGGGAAGCTTAGACTGTGGTCTAAGTTTTTGCTGCAAAAATAAAGGGAAGAGGCTAAAGGCAGAGCATTGCCCTACATGAGATGGACTTTTGAAGACCTGGCTTTGCTATGGAGAGACTGGCATAAAAACGGGAAAATCACATGCAGATAGCTGGAACTCAAGATTTTTGGAGAGGTGAGAAAGGTCCATGAAACCAGAAAGATGAAGCGCACGGATTTCCTGATCTGTGGCAGGATTAACAGAGAGAAATGAAAAGTTGGATTCCCATGGTTAACATATTGGTTCACTATTGCAGCCAGGGTCCAAGGTTCTTGAAAGTGATGGAGTCACTGTTTGGCACACTGCTTGACTTTAAGACAGTCAAACGCATTAACTAATTTCATTTATATTTTTGTGCACAACCTTACCCTAATACACACATTTTGGAACTGTTGTTGTTGAGGGACTGCATTACAACCTTTTGAGGAGTTTGAATTTCAAATTGCTGTGTTTTGTAGTTCATGCATTGTTTCAGGAAGTGTGGATTCTGAATCGAATTCCCCACCCCCCCACCCCCAAGAAGAAGTCACTAATTGTGATCAGATCTGACTGCCCTTACCACCTCAGATGTAAGGCTAGTCAGAGGGTGTTTCACCCTGTTCTGTTAGCACCTATTCCTGGGACCGTTATTTTTCTGCCATCAGTGGAACTAAGGAAAGGTCCTAACTTGATGAAATAAAGAGTGGTGAGCCCTTCCATTATACATACAAACTGGAAAAGAAAATCACACAAAGATGTTATTCTAAAGCAGCAATGCTGCAGCAAGCAAAGGCTCTAGCAGCTCAGTCAGCTGCTTGTGGCTGCAAAGCCAGACAGGAAGTCTGTGACTGTTGCCATGGAAACAAAGGGGCAGTCCATTCTCCTTATTGACCACAGGATGTGTGCTCAGTGTGAGTCATATGACCTGTACAGGATGTACATGGGTGGAGTTTGGAGTTTCTCTCTGTTGGTTGAAGAGAGCAGACATCTTTTACTGTATGACTGCTAAAGACAGGAATAAAGGCATGTAGATACGTTTCTGTCTGAGTCTGATTCCCCTCCCTGGGGATATGCTGGGGAGCAGGGAGGAGGAGAAGCAGTTGGTGTGTTTTTCTCACAGCCTGAGGAAAATCGCCGGAACGGACCTCGTGTGTTTTTCCTGCCGGGAGTCGCCGGAGGGAGGTCAAAGGAATTCAGCCGGTGCCTGCAGATAGGCACACACCTCTGACCAAGCCTGAATTCTAACAGTGGTAGCAGAGGATGGTTTCGATCCATCGAAGTCTGCAGAACTAGTAGCAGAGCTGCTATTTTCATCCCTCTCCATGGAAGCCTGAAATGGAGGCTAATCCCTCTGCAGCCAGAAGCTGACCAGAGGAAGCTGAAAGCCAAGCTATGGAGCCCAGGTATGAGATTTTCGGGCTTAAGAGTGTGAATGCAGATGGATTCATTCTCTGCTTCATGGGAGCAACGTTTGGGAAAAATAGCTCCGAGAGAGAAGAGCTCTGCATTCCAGACATTCCTGTGGTTTTTCCTGTCCAAGGAAAGGAATGCTGTTGCTTAGCAATGCAGGCCAGTTTCAAGATAAGGGCTGGAAGTCAGGCTGAGCCTCAGAGAGGCAAAAACACCTTATGTTTTGACTAGGCCCTTATGAACACTTGAAAGGAACTTTTCCAAGCGGCCAGTGTTATAGCTGCCAGGTGCACAAGAGTGTAAACAAGCCAGCTATTGGATTTTAGAGGCTTGTGTTTGAGAGTCAATGCAAGGACTCAAAATGGATGTCAAGAAGGGGGGAGGCCTGCCTTCTCCGCCCCTCCTGACCAGTGACAATTATGCATCTTGGTCTATTAAGATGAAGGCCTTGCTGCAGAATCAGAGACTGTTTGGGGTGATTGAGAACCCCATCCCTGCAGCACCAACGCGTGCTTGGGAGTCACAGGATGTGAAGGCCAGAACAGCTATAATTCTGTGTGTGTCAGACTCGCAGCTTATCCATATACAGGATTTACAGCACGCGAAAGAAGTTTGGGACACGCTGAGACGAACACATCAGAGAGATGCAGGTTCTTCAGCATTGCTGTATTTTGAGAAGCTGACCAACCTGAGGCTTGCGCCTGATGGAGATGTTCAAGCGCACCTGATGGAAATGAAATATCTGCGTCAACAGATGGTGGAACGTAATTTCCATCTGCAGGAGGAAGTGTTTTGCTTCATGGTGATAAACAGCCTGAATCGGACTTACAAAACCGTTGCCAGTCAGCTGGGGTCCCTCCCAGCGAATGAATTGACTTCGGAGAGGGTCTTTGCCGTGGTTCTTTGTGAACATGACAGACTTGCCGCCCTGGAGGTCAAGGACAGGGGGAGACAAGAACGGAGTTCTAACACCCCCACTGCTGTTGCTACTGGAGGAGACGCCGTAGCTTTGAACGTTGTCCGATGCTACAATTGTGGACAGACTGGGCATCTTCAGCGGTACTGCAAGAAGCCACGTCAGAACAAAGGAGCCAAGGGAAGCTCCACGAAGTCTGAGGCACCAGGCAAAGGTCATGCCAAGTCACAGGCGAAGCCTGCAAAGGCTTTGATGTCGAAAGGAACCAAGCCAGAAGTGGAGAACGCTTTTGTCATAGATACTGGGTGTACATTTCACATGACCCATCGCAGGGATTTGTTTTCGTCGTTTAAGAAGCAAAGCTTCGTTGTACAACAAGCCAACGGTCAAGAGCTGGAAGCCACCGGAATTGGAACTGTGTATCTTAAAAGTCTGAACTTGACTATAAACAGTGTTTATTTGGTTCCAGAGTTGAAGTACAATCTGCTCAGCGTTTCGCAGATTGCCAAGAAGGGACTAAAACTGTCCTATGATGATCAACACTGCGAGATCTACAAAGATGGAGAGTTGTATCTTTCTGCCAAAAAGAAAGATGGACTGTATTTGTTGACTTTTGATCAAAGTGATTACATGGAATGTAATTCTTGTGATTCTAACATGATCTCTTTTGCAGGTGTAGCCAAGAAGAACGCCAACCAGGTCACCTCGAGGGTCGACAAGGCATTTCAGCGGGTGTATGCTGATGTGATTGGTCCTCTAGCACCTTCTAGAGGCAATGCAAAGTATTACCTAATATGTGTTGATTCTTTCACAGGTTTTGTCTGGATTTATCTTTTGGAGAGACTGAAAGAAGCCTTAGAAAGGTTTAAAGAATTTTGTGACAAGGTTAAAAATATGCATGATGCTGACATAAATTGTCTTTGCACAGATGTGAAGCCAATTTTTCTCTTACAGGATTTCCAGAGGTTCCTGAAGAAGAAAGGGATAAGACACAAAATTGCAGCTTCCGAAGAAGCTTGGAACAGATGTGTCTGTGTTAGGGTGAACAAAGAATTGCAAAAGGGAATGGAAGCGCAATTGCTTAGTTCACATCTGCCACATGAGTACTGGGCTGAGTCGCTAACGTCATTTTGTTATACGTGGTTGAGAAAGTTTTCAAAAGAGTTGGGAAGTTCTCCTTTTGAGAAACTGTTCCATAGAAAACCTTCTGTTGCCCATTTCAAGGTTTTTGGGTCTCATGTGAGAACAGAAACTCCGGGTGGAGTAAAGAATGCCAGAGGCATTTTTGTGGGTTATGAAAAGGGTCTCTACAGAGTAATTTTGTTGAATCTGGTCAGGTGATTCTCACAAAATTTCTAGAGAGTGCTCCTGAACAGGAGAGAGTGATTGTTCACACATTTCCCACAGGTGATGATGATGATGATGATGATGTTGATTTTATTGAGTTCAGTAGTACTGATGATGACAGCGATAGCTCAGACAGCTCAGTTGTCACAGTCATTGAGAGGAAATCTCACACAATGACTAGACCCTCAGAAGAGGAGGATGAACCACTGTTTACAATTGGTACTGGTTCTCCAAAGAGTCCAAAGGCTGAACCAGAAAGCAAGGAAGAGCAGCACCTCTTACGTAGGTCTGAGAGAGCAACGAAGGGTGTACCACCCAAAAGGTATTCAAAGGAGTTTGCCAACCTAGCTATTGCATGTGTTGCTGTTGTAAACGACCAAGGTCAAATTGAAGCTGTGTCTGAGTCAGAGACAAAGGCACAATAGAGAGTTGTTAACCAAGGTAATGCAGAAGCACTCATTCCTTGGAAGTCACACAACCAGAGAGGTGCATTGGTAAAACCAGTGGCAGGTAGTTCCAAGGGTGGAACTGAAACAACAGGGGAGTGTTATACATATAACAACTGTTTGTTTTCTTCTCTGGATGACGCTTTGCTCGCAGCACGCATTGATACTTTAGGGGGAGTATGTTATTCTAAAGCAGCAATGCTGCAGCAAGCAAAGGCTCTAGCAGCTCAGTCAGCTGCTTGTGGCTGCAAAGCCAGACAGGAAGTCTGTGACTGTTGCCATGGAAACAAAGGGGCAGTCCATTCTCCTTATTGACCACAGGATGTGTGCTCAGTGTGAGGCATATGACCTGTACAGGATGTACATGGGTGGAGTTTGGAGTTTCTCTCTGTTGGTTGAAGAGAGCAGACATCTTTTACTGTATGACTGCTAAAGACAGGAATAAAGGCATGTAGATACGTTTCTGTCTGAGTCTGATTCCCCTCCCTGGGGATATGCTGGGGAGCAGGGAGGAGGAGAAGCAGTTGGTGTGTTTTTCTCACAGCCTGAGGAAAATCGCCGGAACGGACCTCGTGTGTTTTTCCTGCCGGGAGTCGCCGGAGGGAGGTCAAAGGAATTCAGCCGGTGCTTGCAGATAGGCACACACCTCTGACCGAGCCTGAATTCTAACAAAAGAAAGGGATGGGAAGGTGAAAGATAGTTTTCTGTTTTTCAATGCTAGAGGAAAGTGGTGTGTTCCAAATGTTCCACCCCCCACCCCAAGGTTATCCCTTGCTGCTGTTTTTGTTTGAATAGCTGTTGGTGGTTCTTGTTCCTTTGGCCAGTGGCTGCGGGTAAGAGAGTTACTTCCGCTTGCTTCTTCAGCCTCAGGACTACCAATCTTCTTCATGGTAGTGGGCTGGTGGCAGAGGCAAGAGAGTGCTGCCCTGTTCAGTTGGATACCCCTTCTTCCAGGAAGGGGAGGAGAAATCCCACTGAAGTTGTTCCATCTTGGCTGATGGATGGGGCCAGGGTGGACTTCCTCTTGCTGTGATGTTTTTCCTGGGATGCAAGGGGTGCAGTCCCAACCTAAAATGGCAGCCCCTTCTCCAGAGAAGATGTGGCTCAGAGGCCTTGGGGTAAAAGTCCGTTGTATTGAATTAGCCTCATTGTCATTTAATCTCATGTCAGATTCAGTCTTCTTATGCCACCAACGAAATCATGAAGCAACCCAAATATATTTAAAACAAGTGCTGAAATATTACCCCAAATAGGGAGTGCTTAAGGATGCTCAAAGAATGTGTACAAAACGAGGAAAGCAATTTCTTTCAGCTGCCCTTCAAAACAACCTATCGTTCACACCAAGCTGTACACACTATGGATATACGCATGAGCCCTGAATTGTACCAGTCACATTTGATAGAAACAGTTGGGAGTATTGGTCTTTTTCTGTAACCTTCCTGCCATATTGGAGATTCAATACACAGCAACAATAACCTTCTGCAAGCTTTCTTGAGCATGGCTTTTCTTCAAAGACCCCAAAGTAACAGAGTCTGCCATGCTGTCAAGTGAGAGATCCAGATAAGGGAATTTCTGACATCCATCTATCACAAGCCTGTCATGCAACGAATATTTCAGGTGAGTGAGCCAACACAGAAGCACATTATGTTCAATATCACAGTTATCTGGATTTTAAAATGGACAATGCAAAGTTTCTCCCTGCTTTTGGAGTGCAGTCCTATACATGCCTACTCAGAATCAGACCTCCTTGGTTTCAGTGGGATTTATTCCGGGGTAAGTGTGTGTAGGATTGTAGCTTTAACAGAAGCCCTATTCATGTGTTGTGCATTGGGGCTTTTTGTGGTTAGGATACTCAATTGCACATCTGTCCTGATCACATGAAGTCTCTGTCCACAAGCAGCTGCTCACTCATAGGAGTTCCTTTGGATGTCTGAAGGCACGGGTAGTGATGTCAGGGGCTGTAGGAGTAATATGGCCCCATTCCTACTTTGACACATGAGCAGGGGCAGAGGAAGGGGGTGTAGTGGTGGCGGACCGCCCCAGGTGTCTTTGCTGAGGAGGAATTTGGATTTGAAATCCCGCTTTATCACTACCCTAAGGAGTCTCAAAGCGGCTAACATTCTCCTTTCCCTTCCTCCCCCACAACAAACACTCTGTGAGGTGAGTGAGGCTGAGAGACTTCTGAGAAGTGTGACTAGCCCAAGGTCACCCAGCAGCTGCATGTGGAGGAGCGGAGACGCGAACCCGGTTTACCAGATTACGAGTCTCCCACTCTTAACCACTACATCACACTGGCTCTCTGAGGGGGGTGATATTTGGCACGCCATCCGCATGCAACTCCCATACCTACCCTGAGTCGTCGGGGTAAGGGGGAACTGCACAGCTTTGCCAGTGGCATTCCCCCCTTCCCCCTTCATTTTGACAGCTTGGGGGAGGCTTGGGAGTTGCAAGAGGGCAGTGTGCCAAATGTCCACCATGGGCGGCTTGCTCCACCCCCAGCTGCAGGGTGCACGCACCGCTCCATGCACCCGAGTGGCTATCCTGCACCTGGGAGGGCACCCTCCACATCCTGCTCCCTCTGGAGCACACTCCACCCCCCTTGGGAGCGCATCCGCCCTGGGCAGCATGGGCATATGCTCCGCTGCTGCATATGAGCATCCCACATGCAAGTAACATGTGCATCAGGCTAGAGCCTGGGCTGTGCTATTTCATGCACACACTATGTAAAACCATTCAACGTCTTTCAAAATGCAATTTTCTTTTTTGTCACTGAAGTTTCTGGGTTTCGAATTATTTATTTATTTTAAAACATCAGAATTATACTCTTCCGAGGAGATCTACATATTTACATATTGACAGTTCAAATATAGAATATGAACAACAGTATGATACAAACTCTAAAAATTAAAAAAACCCAAACCCTGTAAAATTCTCAAGTAGCAATCGTAATACAAAACAGTAGCTGCAGTTTTACAGAGAACAG
Source organism: Podarcis erhardii (assembly GCF_964252035.2). NCBI lineage: Eukaryota > Metazoa > Chordata > Lepidosauria > Squamata > Lacertidae > Podarcis > Podarcis erhardii. The sequence goes on from NC_138497.1 coordinate 19,742,741, forward strand.
GTGAAGAGAAACAGTCTCCCACCCAAGAGAGTGTTGCATATGCAAAGGCCATCTGAAACAAATAAATCTCAGGGCCTTGTGAAAGGATCGGGATGTGGCAGATTTCCAAATGTTTACTAGTAAGGAGTTCCAGGGCCCCTGGGGCCCCGGCGGAAAAAGTTGCCTCTCTTATTTGTGCTTGCAAATAAAATCTTGCAAAACATTAAGATCATGCCTAGCGAGATCTTAGACACAAGAAAATAGCTAAGCAGGATTTATGGAGATCAAGGATGCTCTTTCCTTTTCCCTCTCCATAGCTGGGTTATTCAAAATAAGTCACCTGATAATAATAAAATGTGTACTCTCACTATGGTCATTCTTAACATAGAGCAGCCTCAGGTCAAACGAATCTATGGATGATCACAATAAGTGGTTATGGGATGGTGGGACTGCCATTTACCCACGAGTGGGGGCCAACAACCTGAAGACTGTTGCAGTGCAAACTGCTTCTGCTCAGGATTTCAACAATTCGGTTCCATTCCAACTCCTGCCAGTAGTTTTCAATGTTTCAGTCTACCCCTGTCCCCCCCCCAAAACCCGTAATAATCGACTTTCATGCCTATTTTCATTTCATGATTTATTTATTTTTTTGTATCTCTACACACTTTGGAGTTCAGAACATAGGAAATGGCCTTATACCGGGTCATACCATTGGTCCATCGAGTTCAGTATTTTCTATACTAAATGGGTGCAGCTCACCAAAATTTCAGAGAGGCGTTTCTCTCAGCCAGCCCCACATGGAGATGCTGGGGATAGAGTTGGGAACACTGAGCTATGAGCCTCCCCAAGCATGATAATTGTTGTTGTTTAGTCGTTTAGTCGTGTCCGACTCTTCATGACCCCATGGACCAGAGCACGCCAGGCACTTCTGTCTTCCACTGCCTCCCGCAGTTTAGTCAAACTCATGCTAGTAGCTTTGAGAACACTATCCAACCATCTCGTCCTCTGTCGTCCCCTTCTCCTTGTGCCCTCCATCTTCCCCAACATCAGGGTCTTTTCCAGGGAGTCTTCTCTTCTCATGAGGTGGCCAAAGTATTGGAGCCTCAGCTTCACGATCTGTCCTTCCAGTGAGCACTCAGGGCTGATTTCCTTAAGAATGGATAGGTTTGATCTTCTTGCAGTCCATGGGACTCTCAAGAGTCTCCTCCAGCACCATAATTCAAAAGCATCAATTCTTCGGCGATCAGCCTTCTTTATGGTCCAGCTCTCACTTCCATACATCACTACTGGGAAAAAGCATGATAATACCTCCCTCTTATTCATTCATGGTATTATTTTGGCTCCATCAAGCTAAAGATGCAAAACCAAGGGAATCACATACCTTGCATAAGATGCATCCATTGCCAACACTCATATTTGCCACTGGCTCTGTCTGACATGAAACTTTTAGAGACTGGGGGGGGGGGGAGGATAAAAAGAAGCCCTGAACTTTGGAACTGTGGAGGCAGTGATGGCCACCGACTCAGATGGCTTTAAAAGACCATTAGACAAATTCACAGAGGACAAGGCTCTCAGTGGCTACTAGCCATGATATTTATGTTCTGCCTCCATGGTTGGAGGCAGCAATAATAATAATAATAATAATAATAATAATAATAATAATAATAATAATAATTTATTATTTATACCACGCCCATCTGGCTGGGTTTCCCCAGCCACTCTGGGGGGCTTCCAACAGAACACTAAAATACAATAACCTATTAAACATTACAGTGGTACCTCAGATTAAGTACTTAATTCGTTCTGGAGGTCCGTTTTTAACCTGAAACTGTTCTTAACCTGAAGCATCACTTTAGCTAATGGGGCCTCCTGTTGCTGCCGCGCCGTCGGAGCATGATTTCTGTTCTCATCCTGAAGCGAAGTTCTTAACCTGAAGCACTATTTCTGGGTTAGCGGAGTCTGTAACCTGAAGTGTATGTAACCTGAAGCATATGTAACCTGAGGTACCACTGTAAAAGCTTCTTCTTCATCATCATTTTTTATTTGTATGCCGCTTTTCTACAATTAAAAAAAACAATGCTCAAGGCGGCTTACAGCATAACAAGATTTACATAATTATAAAAATCATAAACAATAAATAAACCACATCAAAAAATACACAACCAAATGGGAAACAATTTCCACATAAATCAAAATCTAAATACAGCATTAATATCACAGTTTAAAATGACATAGGTAAAAAATAACAGCAATTTAAACAAAAACAAAACAGAGCCCTCTCTGCCCAGAAGCAGCCGCAGTGGCAGCAGTCCTTTACGGAGCACATCAGGCCCTGTCCTGGACCAGGTGGTGAGTGGCAGGACTGGGGCCCTCAGGCACTGAGCAGGGGAGTAATGCTTTGGAACATCAGTTGCTGAAAACATAGGAGGGGAGAGTGATCTTTTTTTTTCTTCAAAATTTTTTATTCATTTTGTAACACAAATAAAAAACACAAACAGAAAAGACAAACAATACGAACAAATTCTTGTCATATCCTTACTTTTCTAAACACTGTTAAGTGGGCTTCCCCAAGTCCCACCTATCTGATTTTCATTTTACTTCATCTTTAGCAGTTTACATATATCATAATTTCTAACCATTTTTTTTAAATCACACTTAAAATAACTTCACATTTTATCACTTACAAATAATACTGTTTTAAAATGCCCTGTCTTCTACTTCTAACCCTACAGGCTATATCCACGTCCAAAGCTATTCTAAGATTTAAATATTAACATATTTTTTCAAATATTCCTTAAACTTCTTTCAGTCTTCTTCCACCGTCTCTTCTCTCTGGTCTTGAAGTCTCCCGGTCAGTTCGGCAAGTTCCATAAAGTCCATCATCTTCATCTGCCATTCTTCGATAGTTGGAAAATCTTGTTTCTTCCAATTCTTCACTAACAATATTCTCGCAGCTGTTGTGGCATACAGGAAAAAAAATACCATCCTTTTTGGGGATTTCACCCTCCACTATACCAAGTAAAAAGGCTTCTGGTTTTTTAATAAATGTGTTTTTCAACACTTTTTTCAATTCATTATAAATCCTTTCCCAGAAGTCTTTTATCTTGGGGCACGTCCACCATATGTGGTAAAAGGTTCCTTCTTTTTCTCTACATTTCCAGCATTTATTATCATGAGTATGATACATTTTTGCTAACTTCACTGGTGTTAAATACCATCTGTACATCATTTTCATCAGTTTTTCTCTTAATACATTACAAGCTGTAAATTTGATTCCCTTTTTCCACAGTTTCTCCCAACCCACCATCATGAGGAGAGAGTGATCTTGAGCTTGTGTCCTACTTGCTGGTTTCCCACAGGCATCTGAGACCAGGATGATGGACCAGAGGGGCCATTAGCCTGAGGCAGCAGGCTCCTCTTAGATCTTATGTTCATGGCAGACATAAACCAGGAAACTCCCAATTTGCTGGTCATGCAAGACGAGGATTTTTAAATGGCTAAAATTCTGAGAAAAGGCCAATTTAATCAAATCACAACACTTTGGGGAAAGGAGTGGCTCTCCTGTACTCCCCCCCCCCCCCGGGATATCATCTTAATTCTACCCGCGAGTCTTAAAGGCAAATGAATATGTACATACGCATGAGAACTAAAAATAACTCCAAACACGCAATCAGCTGTCTTTGAAAAGCCCCACTTGGCATCCTTTTTAATTCCAAGCACAAACAGGAATTTGCCAGCAAACACCGGCTCACTTGGGCTGCGTTTATAAAATGGTCATTAAGTTCATATCAAACATGTGTGTTTTAGAGTTAAATCCTCTAAGACAATGAGATAGAATAAGTAATCATTTGACAGAAGTGCTCCTAATGAATTAGATTTCAAAACGTGGAAAGTCATTCAAGGAAAATCCTTCTTTTACCTTACACTGAAAACATATCATTAGCCTTAATTTAAGTCAAGGTGAGGTTGGAAACAGACATTGCAGGAAATTCTTGAGTGACTATTGTTTAATCCCATTTAGGGACACTTTGAACAATGACACATATATATAATGAGATATTTAAAATTCTTTGGCCAATCCCTAGCTAACGGCTTTTACTGTGGAAAGAATGAGTAATTCAATACAGCCTACTGAGCCTTTTACATGCTTTTATTCTTGATTTGTTGGACATGGGTAACATAAATTTTGAAACCAATCTATTAATGACTTAAATTGGAATCTGGTTTCCTTTACTTTACATATGGTGTTTCAACAACGAGCATAAAAACAGATGGATCGATAAGGTTTTCTGTAGTTGAGTATTTGCAATGTGCTAAAGTTAGTGCTGGGCTGTTATTATTGAATATGGTGTCAACAAATTCCCCTTTCAAGGAGGACTGCAAAAATAGTTTCCAGTGGCAAGGTTATCTCAGCCACTTGAAATAACAGGAATTTCTTTTTATTATCATTTGTGTGTGCTTTGCAAATGCAAGCCTTATTATTTTTTAATCAATTTCCCCCAGGATTGAAGACATGACAGTATGTGGAGTAATTGAGCAAGAGCTTCATGAGCTTACAGGTCCCACAAGAAGCACAAACAAGTTAGCAACATGCTACAACCTTTCAGTGTTGGCCCCTGAACTGTTGAGAGCAGAAAGAGGCATCAGTGGTCCCAGTTTGGATCAGTCAAGTCTGTTCATCTGGACTTGTCCTTAAAGGTGTGTTGAGGAGGCACCAACTTAGTTCTGTGTTGAATATTTTTCCTGCTTTTTTCAACCATCCTCCATCAATTTGTGAGAAAAGAGATTGTAACCAAAACTCATGAAAGTGGAGAGAAAGGTTTGGTGAGATGCATGGGTAGGATGCCAGGTTTTTGTTGTGTTCACCTTCCTTTCTGGTCCAAATTCTGTCAGCTTCCTGGATGCCTGTGTTTCCTGAAAACCCCACGATGTCCTCAGCTAAGTTTTCCAGCAAGCAAAATAAGTGGGGAGGCTGCATATTGACAGCCAGTGCAACTCCTTCAGAATCAGTGACATACAGTTCTACCTGGCTGATCCATTTAAACAACTGGTCGTTGCATTAAAAAAAATAACAACTACAGCTTCTGTGTTATCTTCAAGGACAGTCCTCTGTACAGCTCATTTCAGTAATCCTAAGAGCATGGATTACTGTTACAAGGAATGACCATCACTAGTGATTAGACAAGACAGGTAAAAGGCAGTTGTATGTGAATTATATTAAGGAAAATTGCATCCAGAAATGTGTATGTTTAAATTACACAGAAAAAATGCATCGATTAGAAGAAATGTGCATGAAAATACATACACATTTCTGTGTGGACTCTTCTTTAAAAAAGAAAGAAAAATATGAATTGACTTTAAGATTGGAAAAAATGAAACTCTGAAATTGACCGAGTCATCCTTCTCTAGTGATCTCTTTTGAGCCTTTTACCAAACACAAAAATCAAGCGATTGTTAAAGCTCAACCCTTGGAATGCTCATGTATTTCTGAGTGGTAACTCTGAATCATTTATTTTATTTTTCATTATAAACATAGCAAACAAACACAGTCTGCACATAATACATCACATATTACAACCTAATATCAATCGTAAGTTGCCTTGCACTTTCTTCAGTGACTTCAATTTAGATCTTATGGAAAACATATTTAACGTGATTAGATTTGGTAATCATATATATAAAACTGCTTAACTACTGTTGGATCATTAGCTGAACATTTTTAGATATGACTATAAATGTACACATCTCTCTCTCTCTATTGCAATCACCAGTTAGGATTTATTAGAATTGACCAGAGATTCTGGAAAGAGAGAGACATTCCCTGCTCTCACTTATGATTTGTTTTTGATAGTGAACATTGTACTCAATATTCAAAACAAAGCCCAGTAGTAAATGGAAGAAAGAGGGATTACAGAGAGAAGACAATGCCCAGAATGCTTGTGTCTAGTGTCTGGAGATGAAATTTAGTCAGGGAATTATTTCCAACATATAGTTCTCAAACTCAGCGTGAAAAGGTAGAAAAATGAAATTTTCATCATTAGAATTTGACAGCACACAGTCATAATATGCTGACATGTGTAACGGGAATTAAGGGGTTCTGCAGGCAGAAGGAGCATTCATAATTTTTTTTTAAGGCAAATCACTTCTTTCAGCTTCATGAATCACACCCTTTTGGAAGATGGCTGGACACTTACAAATGACAGGCATAATACAACCCATCTGACTGATGCAGCCATTGTTAAATAGATTGGATCTGTAAGCCTTAATTGATATTGGGCTGAAACAAATTTTCCACACGACTGGCACCTGTGGGCTTTATTTGCTGTCTTCTATGAGGGCGCCAAGGAAACACATTTAGTGCGGGAGGAGAAACATCATTTGATGACACCAGTAAAGTATAATTGGTTGGGCTGTGCAATGGCACGCACACCCCGATCCACCCCGTGGCCCCTAGATCGGTGTGAGTCATCCTGCACTGCCCTGGGAGCCACCCACCTCAAATTTGTTCCCAAAACAATTCAGGGAGAGGGCTAAGGGTTATTATTTTAAAGGGTTTTCAAACTCTATTTTAATGTACAGTTAAAACAGGGTTTAAAAATGGTGGGCGGTGCACACAAGGAAACACTGCTTACAGCCAGCACCATGCAGGATTGGATCCTCCCACTTAAGGTGAAAAGGTAAGGACCCCTGCTGGGTAGGGCATCTGGCAGGAAGGAAAGCCATGGTGCCAGGCCTACTTTTTCCCAGGAAGACACAGCCACCAGTCAGATAGGTCTCATCTTTTCTCACATGGTTTCCCCGTCTGTCTTCATATCCTTTCTGTCCGACACCCTCTCTTGAGACACCCAGGAATGATTCTGAGCAACTCCAGCCTGACTCACAGCAATCCGTGGCTGTGTATCCCCAACTCATCTGAAGCCCAAGCCCCTCCAAATATGCCCTATTTGGCTCAGGCCTTGGACCTTGTAAATGTCCTCCTTTAAGAAGACTCCAGGGATTGAGCCTGGGAACCTCTTGCATGCAAAGTGTCTGCTCTTACCACCGAATGTCCAGTGGAGGGACATTTGTTGCTTTGTCTCAGGCAGCCAAATAGCTTGGGCTGGCCTTGCCAGATCCTGAAATACTGCATATTTCTCAACCCCAACGGTTGGCTTTTTAAGTCATAAGGCTATTTCCCCACCCACAGCAGATGCAGCTTTAAAGCACACAGGCTGGGATTATTAAGCAACAAAGGATGCATTTCCAGGGCACTTATCTGCCTCCACAGCACAAACAATCAGGATATGATTACCCGTCTCAACATGATTACCTGTCTCAGCATCTCCTTACTGAAACGTTTCATCCTTTGCTCCCAAAGAACCAAAATAACACACCTGGTCCTAAAAGCATATATGGCGATGCATCTTTTTATACATAGCTGTTCATCCCAGCTGAGAAGGGGAAGTGGATTCTAGAATGCAACGTCTGCACACATCTGGAACATCAGGTGAGCCTCGTCCACAGGGAAAGAACACACACACACATGGAGAGAACAATATACATATTCAGCACTATTACCTACCTCACTGGTAGTAGTGTGCCATTTCTATAGCGGCTTCAAAAGCTGTGTTTCTCATATATCCCTTTGTATCTCCCCTCCACCCACATCCACAGTCTAGTCATAGTTAGTAGGATGGTCAATGGTGCTTGGTGGCTGGTGAGCAAAAGATCTTGGCAAGGTTCAGGTGTTTGGGACAAACAGATGCCCATGTATGAAGAGTAACACTTCACACATTTACAATTATAAGGGGGTTTGGAGGCTAACTGAAGCTAATACACTGGTTTTTAAACTTTTAGGTACTGTGGCTGCTGCCACACATTTTGATATGGGATTGCTACTATGGAATGACATAGCACAACATTTCCCAACCTGATGCCCTCCATATGTTTATGCCATCATCCCAGGCTATTGGCTGTGCTCATCGAGCTGATGGGAATTGCAGTTCAGGGGTTGTATTCAAAGTAATGATAAGGAGATCGTTCCATCAGCACAAGCATGTTTGCTTGTCTGATGGAATGATCTCCCCTCTCCTCTCCCCATGTGCTGTTCTGAAGGATCTCCCAATCTTCCAGAGCATATTTGGGAGTGCACAGAGGTGGGCTGTGAGAACAGGGGGTGGGGTTGTTATGCTGGTGGGAATCATTGCTCTACCATTTGCTAGTGCAACTAGTTAGTTCAAAATGGTCCCAGGAGAGCACCATGTTGAAGACTGGCATAGCATATTTCACAGGGGTGTTGTATGGAAATCATATATCTGTTCCCATGTGTCCATGTGACTCAGGCTAAAGCATCGCACATCATTCTAGCTCTGTTTGAAAACCGCATGGCAACAGCCAAGCTGCCTGGCCTCCAGTAGCTCTGTCTGAGCTCATGAAGTTTAATGAAAGAAGGGCGCCTGTGTGACTGACAGATATTTTGCATGGCAACTGGGTAAAAAGTTGCGTAAAAAAGTACAATGATGTGAGGAATCAATATCTAAAAGTAGTGCTCACACTTCATTTGTTTGCATGAGGAACATTCTGTTCACTTTGCTTAACTGGTTTAGCGTGTTTCGTACAAGAACAAATTGATCTTGATATCTGTGAAGATGGAAGGCAAGTTTGAGAGAAAACAAAAGAAATCCGCAGCCAGCAATCTTTCTCTGTGAAAGTGACAGGATGCAGAACCCTTTCAGCAGGAAACAGAAGTAACAGGAACATAGGAAGCTGCCTTAAACTGAGTCAGACCATTGGGTCCATCAAGTTCAGTAGGATCTACACAGACTGGCAATGAATTGCCACGATTTCATCCCTACCAGAAAATGCCAGGGATGGAACCCAGGATCTTCTGAATGCACATCAGATGCTCACAGCCCTTCCTATAAATCTTTTGCAAATCCACAGGATGAAGAATGCCTTCTGCCCTTCTGATTGGGCAGTAGAATAGTGGTGGTACAATTCCTTCTTTTTAAGTGTCTGCTATGAGATGGTAAGACATGGAATGACAACCCCACAGTGTCCTCTGATCACTGACTGTGAAATACAAAGCCAACTGGTTCTTAAGATAGCAGCTCACTGTGCTGCAGCCAAGCAGAAGACTGTCAATGGAAGGTCAAAGTTCTGAGTCACATGGGGAGCCTGCAACAGGTGTTCGAATGCAGACGTTCATCCCTCAAGTTGTGGGGAGCTTCTGGAATAGGGGCAGTGGTGTGAGCAAGCAGGCAGGGCCAATGGGCTCCTTCTGACTCTCCCCCTCATACAAAAGTTCATTCAAAAATAAAGAGGACGAATAAAGTGTGGGTAAACCCATAGCGATCTGTTTAGCCTGTTCGTACACAACCCCAGTGCAGATATTTGAATTGATGGATCCATATCTCCTTATCTGGGGCATGCCTGTGGCACCTGCACCCTCTCACTTGGGGGCAACAACCCCCCGATGCATAGTTGATTGAGAAATGTCTTGTCTAGAAATGGAAGTGCTTTTCAGCCTCTTTCACATGGTAAATAAATATTTGTAGGGACATGCAAAGATCTCACATCCTTGATTACAGCATGTGTTTCTGTGTGTTTCTGTGTGAATAAAAGAATTCAGTGATATCTTTGGGAGGTTGGGGCAACCACAATTCCCCCCCCCCCATAGAGTCCTCCTCACATAGGCTTCATTCCAGAAATCTTTCCAGTCCCATTTTGAAAGTGTGCAGTGTGAGTTGCTTGGGGTGACATTTACCTTTACAAAGAGGACAGAAGTCCTCTAATCACTTTGTAATATTGAAATTTTATTTATTTATTTATTTATTTATTTATTTATATTTATTTATTTATTTATACCCCGCCCATCTGGCTGGGTTTCCCCAGCCACTCTGGGTGGCTTCCAACAGAATATTAAAATACAATAGTCTATTAAACATTAAAAGCTTCCCTAAACAGGGCTGCCTTCAGATGTCTTCTAAAAGTCTGGTAGTTGTTTTTCTCTTTGACATCTGGTGGGAGGGTGTTCCACAGGGCGGGTGCCATTACCAAGAAGGCCCTCTGTCTGGTTCCCTATAACTTGGCTTCTCGCAGCTAGGGAACCGCCAGAAGGCCCTTGGCGCTGGATCTCAGTGTCCGGGCAGAACGATGGGGGTGATAAGCTAATTCCCTTCTTCTAAAGTCCTCCTCTCCCAAGAAAGACCACAGTTCAGTGCTAACAAATCTGTTTTGTCTGCAGAAGGTCCCATTTTGACCCCAATATCTCTGTCTGTCTGAAATTCTGCAGAGCTGCTGCCAGCCAGTGTCAATGGTACTGAGCTAGCTGGACCAAGAGTCTGACTCAGTATAAGGAAACTTTCTACATTCCCCACTGAAATGTCTGTCTCTCATTTGGGATGTTTCCCTTCCCAAAACTGCCAAAACTTCTGGAATCCTTCTGGGCTAAAGCATTTGGCTCAGCCCCAATTGCTTGCTGTTCTGAATTATTGGGAAATCTAGAATTTAAGCTGAGTAAATATAGAGCGGTCTTTTTGTGACAGGGGTCTCTTTCAAAATAAAACAAAATAATGTATTGTATTGAGCTTTATCAAAACATTTATCAATGCTCTATAGGAGGTAATAAAAAAATCACCAACATTGTTATTCAAAATTAATGTGGAGTCATCTTCTTAACTGTTAGTGGTTGGCTCAAATAGTCCCCTATCTTCAAGAACACATTAAACCCCCTCCGCCCCGAATTATTTTAAAATGCATCCATAATCAAAACAAATGGAATATCCACTCTTTGTTCCATTGGGAAAAGAGCTATAAAGATTAATGCTAGACAATGACATTTAATTAAAGCTTATTTACTTTATAAGTACTTCCATGTCTTCTCTTTCAAAGAGGAAAACACAACTGATTCCATACCTATCTGACAAATGCATAGGGAGGAGAGGCTCAGGCTATGCTAGGAGTGGATGAAACTGCAATTTCAGTTTCTATTTATTGTTTTTGTGCTCTTAAATTCAGTTCTCCACATTCCTGTACCATGCATTTGGGAGGGGAGGGCATCATGGAAATTCACCAGCATTTTAATGTGGATTTCTCCTAATATACACATTTTTTGTAAAGCAATTTATCCTCATATGCTTTCCTGTTTGTTATTTTCAAAAACGCACACATCTTTATGCACATTTTCCTCCAGTAAATGCATTAATTTGCTGGACAATCGCATTGCAAAATTCGGAGAAGGTAAATTTCAAAGGTTGCCTTTGTTTCAGTTCTTGCATTGTGTTTGAAAGTGCAAACTGACTGAATTTCTTCTCCATCTCTCCTATAAGCACAGTATTGGAAAAAGGGGGTGCAATTAATTGTTGAAGGTATTTTTAATATCACTCTGCCGGTGTGATACCAACCCTGGTTCCATGTGGATGGCTGGTTTACGATGGTTTACGATGATATGTAGTTTGTTCCATCCTGGTCTACGCCAATAAAGAAGAACATTATTGGTGAGAGTGGGGCTGCAAATCAGGGCATCTCCAGTTAGAGCTGGAAGTCTCAGGTTCACTGGATCCAAACTTCCACAGATCTCTTCAGCCCCTCAGCTATACTAGCCTGGAACTGGCATGTGGAAAACTTGAAGACACTACCACCAATGTGCCACCAGTCCCATTGAGGTATTCTCTCCGACCTCAATATCAAAAATGGAGTTTGGCATATTAATGATGTAGTCCAGAGCACATTTTCTTTGGCGTTCACCCCACTGAATTCAGCAGGACTCAATTCAGGGGGAACATGAGCAGAATTGATTTCAATTGACTTAAAGGTATCTTAAACTCTGTGGAATTCTACCCATTGAGTGTTTTGAATTTGAATACATTAACCTATATTTATTCATAAATTGTAGGCTAATCATAATATAATTATTATTATTTTTAGTGTGCACTGTTGCCTTTAATGTTATCTTACCATTAAATGGAGGCAGTGAGAAATTTTACTTTCTTGGGTTCCATGATCACTGCAGATGGTGACAGCAGTCGTGAAATTAAAAGACGCCTGCTTCTTGGGAGAAAAGCAATGACAAACCTAGACAGCATCTTAAAAAGCAGAGACATCACCTTGCCAACAAAGGCCCGTATAGTTAAAGCTATAGTTTTCCCAGTAGTGATGTATGGAAGTGAGAGCTGGACCATAAAGAAGGCTGATCGCTGAAGAATTGATGCTTTTGAATTATGGTGCTGGAGGAGACTCTTGAGAGTCCCATGGACTGCAAGAAGATCAAACCTATCCATTCTGAAGGAAATCAGCCCTGAGTGCTCACTGGAAGGACAGATCGTGAAGCTGAGGCTCCAGTACTTTGGCCACCTCATGAGAAGAGAACAGTGGCGTAGCGTAGGTTGTCAGCACCCGGGGCAATGCAAGTAATTTGCGCCCCCTAACCCCTGGATTTTAGCACTCGAGTGCGAGCGCGCCCCCCAGATGTTGCGGCCGCCCCCTGCACCCCCCACGCTACGCCACTGGGGCTGGGGGCGAGCGAAGGAGCCAAGGACCCCCCCTTAAGGCTCAGCAGGAATTTATTAAATTTATTATTTGCGGAGCCCCCGCGGGCCGAGGCAGCCGAAGCCCCCTCCCCTCGGGCGCCTCCTCGCCCCCTCCTCTCCTTGGGCTGTAGGTGGAGCCCGCGCTCCGAGGCGCTCCAGATCCGGGCTTGGCGAGCGCCTCTCCTCCCCCCGGCCTGGTCCGGGGGCTTCCAGCCGCGCTCCGTCCTCGCCTGACCCCCCCCCCCCGCGGCTGAGACTTGCTCTGAGAGCCGGAGCCAGCGGCGCCCCCTTCCACCGGGAGACCCTCGCCCGCCCGCTGGCTTCCTCTCGGAGCGTTTTGGGGAGAGCAGGGCGTGGCGAGGCCCCTCGGAGCTCTCCTCCCTCCCAGTCGGCAGAAGCAGCCGCCGCCTGTGGCTGGGCCGAGGGGATGGCGTCGGCGTCGGGGTGCGGAGGCTGCCCGTGCCCGGCCAGGCGTTGGTGGCGGCGTCGGCGCTGCTGCAGCAGCTGCTCCTCCTGCGAGCAGTGAGTGGAGCGCAGCCGCGGCGGCGGCGGCGGGGGGCGCACGGGCGCTAGAGCACAAGGCTGGCGGTGGCGGCAGGGAGCCCGGCGGAGGAAGGAACTTGTCCCTTCCCTCTGGACTCGCGCCCCCCCCGATGTTGCGGCCGGTGCGGCCGGCACCCCTGGCACCCCCCACACTACGCCACTGGAAGAGAAGACTCCCTGGAAAAGACCCTGATGTTGGGAAAGATGGAGGGCACAAGGAGAAGGGGGCGACAGAGGACGAGGTGGTTGGATAGTGTTCTCGAAGCTACCAGCATGAGTTTGACCAAACTGCGGGAGGCAGTGGAAGACAGGAGTGCCTGGCATGCTCTGGTCCATGGGGTCATGAAGAATCGGACATGACTAAACTGTTCAGTTTCTGTTAATTGATTCTCATGAAAACTTACAGATTCTGGCTTGTACAAGGCAATGTTACAGCCTGGGGTTACAATGCAGGAACACCTACACAGTTTACAGTTAAAGTTTGCTGCGCTACAGGAAAGAGACTGTGCGTTAGACCAGCAGGAGAAGGTGGCTATTATTTTGAGTTCTCTCCCGGAAAGCTGGGATAATTTAGTTTTGTCTCTAGAAGGCATACAGGAGCATGATTTATCAGTCAGTTACGTTACTGGGCATTTGATTGAAGAATGGCAGAAGAGGCAAGAAAGGTCGTTTGCTGCAGAGGCTTCTACAGGAAGGAGTTCTTATGCCGTGCCAGAGGTGAAGCAATAGCAGCGTACTGGTGAGGAGTCAGCGTTTGCTGTTAGGCGTTGTTTTCGATGTGGGTCTTCAGCGCATCTAAAACGACAATGTCCGGGGTTGGTCAAGTCTCAGTGGCCGGTGCAAGAGCAGAGATGAGATCAGCAGCAGCAGCAGCGTAAAAAGAAATTCTTCAAACGAAAACAGTCGGCTCAGCTGGTGACCGCCGAGGTCAAGATTGCTGATGAGAAACAAGCTGTCTGGGTGATCGATTCGGGAGCGTCTCAGCACATCGTGAATTCAGATGAATTGTTTGTTTCCAAGAACTCAGCACAGCGCAGCCAGGTGGCCCTAGCAGACGGAAGTACTTCCGAAGTGATTTCGGGGGGTGCAGTTTTTGTTCCTTGTTTTCGTGAATGCCTGGAAAATGTACTTTGTGTGCCTTCATTAAGGAGCAATCTGATGTCTGTAGATTGTTTGCTAAAAGCTGGGTTTAAAGTGTATTTTGAAGGAGACAGTTGCATTATTAAGAAGGCTGGTGAGATTTTAGGCACTGCTAAGTCAGAGGGAGGCTTGTTTTGGCTTAAAGCAGGATCTCAAGTTGCAGCAGTAGTCAGTAAATCTCAGCCTGCAGTGAATAACAAAGCTATACATGACATCTGTGTGCACTTATTGCATAGGAAAATGGGGCATGCTTGCTGGAAAAGTGTACTAAAAATGTCTGAATTGGCTGATGGGGGTAATTTAAAGAGTTGTAACAAGTACCTTGATTGTAATGTTTGTAAAAGGGTTAAAACCCACAGAGTCTCTTACCCCAGAAGTGACAGAGTTAGTGAGTCACCGCTACAGCTGGTTCACATGGACGTAATTGGTCCATTTGCTGTAAGCAGGGGTGGATCGCGTTTTTCATTAACAATTGTGGATGACGCCACGCGTTACTCTTGGGTTTTCCCCATGAAGAATAAGGGTGACGTGTTCACTAAGTTTAAAGGCTGGGTGGCATCTGTGGAAAGATTTCTGTCCATTAAACTCAGAAGGATTCAGACGGACAGAGGTGGCGAATTTATGTCAAATGCTTTTAGAGATTGGTTACAAAAGCATGGCATTGGGCATAGAAAAACGAACGCTTTTTCCCCAGAGGAGAATGGCGTTGCAGAGCGAAAACACAGATCTTTACAAAATATGATGTTTGCCATGCTTGATGATGCTGATTTGCCCATGTCTTATTGGGGGGAGAGCATGTTCACCGCGTGTTATCTCCAAAATAGGCTCTTTCATCAAACAATAGGTACAACTCTGTACTTTAAATTGTTTCAGAAAAAAACCAAAATTGACCATTTGCATGTGTTTGGATCAAAAGCCTGGGTACTAATTCCAAAACAAATGAGAAAGAAGGGAGATCCTAAGACCAAACAGTTAGTGTTTGTGGGTTACCAGGAGCTGGGAAAAGGTTTCCGCTTTGCTGAAGGGACAAATGGCATTGTGATCTCCAGGAATGCCAGTTTTTGTGAACATAGTGGCTGGGAGAGACTACATGCCAATACTGAGGTTTGGTTTGAACCTTCCCAGGAGCTTCATGACTCTGAAGGTAAACATAGAGAATCAGAGTCTGAGGGGGAGGAAAGTTCAGATAAGAGCTCTCAAGAAAGTGGAATTAGCCAGAGACCAGTTGCTAAGCAACAAAAGAGAGGTCGTAGTTCTGAGGAGGAAAGTGGGTCAGAAGAAAAATTTTCTCCCAGAAGATCTAAAAGACAAAACAAAGGAGTGCCTCCGGTGCGTTTTTCTCCAGATACTGCAAATGTGTTTAGTGTAATTGCAGAGCCCAAGAGTTTTCAGGAGGTGTTAAAGTTACCAAAAGAGGAGGCAGAGCTCTGGAAACAGGCAATGGAAGAAGAGATGTCCTCTCTGAATGAGCACAAGGTCTTTACACCAGTAGCTGCGCCTGAGGGGGCAAAGATTGTAGGCTGCAGGTGGGTGTACAAACTTAAACCTCTGGTGACAGGAAAGTACAAATACAAAGCTCGTTTAGTGGCTCAAGGATACTCTCAGAGGCCTGGAAAAGGTTATGACGAGACTTTTTCCCCTACTGCTAAGGGGGACAGTGTAAGGCTGATTCTAACGCTTGGAGCAAAGAGAAAACTCCTGTTAAACCATTTTGATATCCAGACTGCATATTTACATGCATCAATATCAGAAGACCTGTATCTAGCCGAACCGCCTGGTTATGAGACAGGTTCCAATAGAGTGTTGAAATTAAACAAAGCTCTATATGGTCTCAAACAGGCGGCAAGATCTTGGAACAAATGTTTCCATGAGGCCTTAGTGTCATTTGGTTTCAAGCAGAGTACAGCTGACAATTGTGTTTATGTACGTGGTACAGGCAGTGATCAAGAGTTTTGTCTGATTTATGTAGATGATGTATTATATGCTTGCAAAACAGATAAACAAACTAAAAGGTTTGCCAAGCAATTGTCCAGTAAGTTCAAAATGAAGGACTTAGGCCCGGTTAGGACATATCTAGGGTTGGAAGTGTGCTGGGCCCAAGATGGCAGCTGCCTAATTAGTCAGCAGAACAAAGTTAAACAACTACTGACTACATACAGGATGCAGGATTGCAAAGGGGCAGTGGTACCTATGGATCCAGGTTTCATATAAACACTTCATATAGATGAGAGTCCTGAATTTGAACATCCTGATATATATCATTCTGTAATCGGAAGTTTATTGTATCTAGCACAGTGGTCCAGACCTGATATTAGCTATGCAGTAGGCATATTGAGTAGATTGGTCTCAAAACCCACACTAAATGCCTGGAAAGGGGTAAAACAAGTTCTGAGATACCTCAAACAGACAATTGGCTATATGTTACAATTAAATTCTTCAGAGGATGAAATGTTGAGTTGCTACTGTGATAGTGACTGGGGAAATTTGCCAGATAGAAAATCTGTCACAGGACTAGTCATAATGGTCGGTGGAGCTTTAATCAGCTGGCAGTCACGCCACGCAAGCAAGACGCTATAAGTGTGTCATCAACAGAATCCGAGTACGCCGCATTGAGTGAATTGTGCAACGAGGTGATTTATTTCAAGCATTTGTTAGCAGATTTAAATGTAAATTGTGGAGAACCAGTACGAGTTTACATTGATAATCAGGCTTGTATAACCTTAAGTAAAACAGAGGGTTTCAAATCACGTTCCAAACATATCTCTGTAAAATACCAAAATGTACGTTGCTGTGTACAAGACAATATAATCACATGTACTTATGTATCAAGTCAAGAAAATGTAGCAGATGTATTAACTAAACCATTGGCAAAGATAAAGAACAAGCAAATGTGCAAGGGTTTAGGTTTGCTGGAAAAATAATCTCCTACATAGGTGTTATTTGATGTTAATTGTCCAGCAGAATCTGTGAGGGGGTGTTCAGTTTCTGTTAATTGATTCTCATGAAAACTTACAGATTCTGGCTTCACACAATTAACTCAAGGCAGTGTCAATTTACTCTTGGCAGAAAGCCAAGGTCTGCTTGACCTAGAAACTACTTACTCTGATTGGTTAACGACCAGCACTCAACTCTGTTATCTAGGAATGCTAGTACGTTTGGGGTGTGGTGTGTTAGGAGTAGGAGTGCTGTGTATGGTTAAGAGAGAGAGAGAGAGAAAGAAAGGATTTATTTTACTTTGTTTTGTATGCAGAAACTCTGCTGGTTTCTTTTCCTTTTAATAAATCCTGTAAATAGTTATTCTGAGTCTAGCTGACTAGTCATTTCCACCTCAACTAGCTTCTTCGCTGTGCAGGAAAACTCTGCTACGTTTGGGCTAAAGCCATTAGAGCTATGCCTGACACTTCAAAGTTCCAAGATAAACGACTAAACGACACTTTTTATGTTTGCAAAGCTACACCCCTCCCACATTCCTTATTACACAAAAACAAGGGGTAACCACTGGCATGTTTACTAGTTCTTTTTTGAATTCAAGGGGTCACAGCTCAGTGGTAGAACATCCGCCTTGCATGCAGAAAGCCCCAGGTTCAAACCCCAGCACCTTTAGGCAGGGCTGGGAATTTCTTCTCCTTGAAACCATGGAGAGCCACTGGCAACCAATGTAGACAACACTGAGCTACATGCACTGCCATGGTCTGACTCGGCATAAGGCCTGAAGTGAAATCAGATGAATGAACTTAAGTACACATTTAGTAGTTCTAAGAAGTCAGCTTGGGTTATGTGCACATAAAGTGGTACCTCGGGTTACATACGCTTCAGGTTACATAAGCTTCAGGTTACAGACTCCGCTAACCCAGAAATAGTACCTCAGGTTAAGAACTTTGCTTCAGGATGAGAACAGAAATCCTGCTCCGGTGGCGCGGCAGCAGCAGGAGGCTCCATTAGCTAAAGTGGTGCTTCAGGTTAAGTACAGTTTCAGGTTAAGAACGAACCACCGGAACAAATTAAGTACTTAACCTGAGGTACCACTGTACTATAAAATAACAGAGATGGAGAATAACAGAGAGTATTACAACGGATATCCCTAATTTGGTGAATGTTGACTTTGCCATGTGCATGACGATGGTCCCAGACAAAGTGATTATGACTGCCAGAACACAATGTTGCATGATTGAACAATTGAGGAAGCATAGCTGGACATTCAAAAAAAGTTTTCTCAAATTCTCTTTATTTACATGTTTAGGACACACAAACATTTCGGAGACACACTCGGTTTACACATAGGGCTTGTGTTAGCCCAGCAAAATTGACGACTTTGGTGTGGGGGTGATTTCCAAGGGGACCCCCAGCCAATGAAAATCACCCTTCTGAGACTCAATTAGCTTTAGGGAAGAAAGCTCACATTGGTGCCAATGGGAGCGTTTTCTCTAAAGCTAAGAGCAGTGTGGTGGCAGAAAGATTTTCATTGGCATCACAGCTGGGAAGGCTAAGATAGGCTTCCCTCCTTGTGTCCTGAAGTCCCAGTGAAAAAACCCCATGGTTGTTGTTGTTGTCTTTATTTAAAAAAAAACCTGACATCATTTGTATCACTGCATGTAGTTGGACATGAGAAACATGGGGGAAAGGGGTGCTATTAGTTTGCAATCAGGGTGGCAAAATAGCACAGGATTCTCTGGCAGATATCTCACCAATATGGACTATGTGTTCTCTGACAAACGGCAAAAAGGTTATTCTGTAACGCGATACTTATTGGATTTTAAACTACTCCTCCGGCTTGATATGTGGAGCAGTGTAGGGACTAATTGCAATGTTCTTAAATAAGTAGCAAACAAGATGTTATTTGAATTGTATCCTCAAACAGTGCCAGGATCTCCTTTTGGTGGGCAGCAGCGGTGGTGGCGGCTGGGGTGGGGGGTGGGGGTAGGGAAGCAATTATTTCCTGTTGTCATAGCCAATACATTTCATCTCTCTAGTCTTCGGTTTACCCTGCTTTGACACCTTTTTCCTCACACCATATAAATAGTTAAAGATGTTAACAACCAGGGAAGAATACTCAAATGCTTAATCAGACTAATGCGCTGACTCTGACTCCAACTATAGCAATGAGGAGCATGGGGAAATGATGCACACTTTTTTTCTTTTAATTTTTTTTATTAATTTGAATGCTTAAACATATCTTCCAAAGGGAAAGGGAAAATCAGAAATAACTTATATTGATGGCACACAGAGATCCTTAGAAAAGTCATTAGTTAATGTCTGCTGTCTGTATCTTAATTTCTCTATTCATTCTATAAATTGTGGCTGTTGTTTTTTTATAAGAACAAAAGCACCCCCCCCCCCTTGAATTCCAAATGCTATAAATCACTTGGAACTTCTTGTTGCCTAATTTATCCAGCATGATTCCTATTCAGGAAATCCTCATTCCACCAGGGAAGGAGGAGAAAGTTGATTTGGTTTGCACTTGAAGGCAAACCTAGCTAATTCACATTTTCCAAATCAACAAGCAAAATGAAACATAGCCACCTTCGAAATCCGCACTCCTCTGAATTCTGAAATGCAGTTTTCCAGCCAAGAAATGTGTACAAAAATGCATATACCAGGGTAAAGCGAGCAATAAAGGCATATATTAGTGAAAACAGCATAAAAAGAGGCATTGTGCATATTAGGGGAAATCTTTTGCCAAAAATGTGCATTTTGGGCAAAGTACATACAAGAATGTGTATATTAGGAGGAATCTTCACTAGAACACTGATGGATTTTCATGGATTTAAAAAAAACATACACAACACTGCAAACTGATGTGGAAACATTGAGAACTGAACTTAAGATTGGAAAATTGAGAAAGTGAAAGAAACCAGCATTAACAGATTTGCCCATCTCTAGTGCCAGAGCATGTCTTTATTGCAACAGAGAGCAAAGTCATACCCTAGACTTTTATCGGCATTTAGAAAAGGACTGAAATCTTCAAAGGCATAAAACCGAGCAATCAAAATCTGAGATAAGAGACATGCCTAGTTGTGTTTTCTTTTTTCAAACATCACCATATTCTTTTTTTTTTTTTAGGATTTGTTTGTTCGGTACTTTCTTTCCTCCTCCTGCTCTTACCTTGAATTAAGGAAGGGGGAGAAAACACCTCTACTCTTTAAAAAAAGCAATTTTGTATGCGATCGGTTCACAGTACAGGCTAGGTTCCTGCAGTCCTGTCAAAGAAAACAAAACAGCAAATGACTGAAGCACTGAGATTTAAAATGCAACCTAAACACATCCATAAAAGCTACTTTTCATGAGGGGCTGCTATGCATTCGAGAGAATGTTTCAGAAATACAGAAGAGTGAATAATACACAAATGTGTACTATTGTTCATAGGCATTCAGCACACACACCTCCCATGGCGTGTGTTGTGAATCCATATTAAGGATAATGTAGAAACATAGCTAAACACGCTTGCTTTTATGACATCTTCAGTATAAGCATGCATGCTACTCACAATGCATTATGAAAAGACAGGCTCCCTCCCCCCCTCATGTTGCTATTCTGAGTCTTACCTGCATAAGGATTTCCTCGTAAGTTCAGTGTTAGGACCATGTAGCACAAATGTCAGCTGAAAACAGCTTTTGTGAATTAAGGCAAATCATGCCGAAAGTTAGTTGCTGATGTATGTTAGTTGCTTCATCTATATGTTCCACTTGAAGAAGGAACTAACCTTTTAATTCCTTAGCGTAAGTTATAGTGACTGTCTTAAAAGTATTGATTTGTTTGTATCAAGTGTAAAAAAAAATTAAGCAATGAAAATAAAAGAACATATATTCCAACCCATTAGATCAAAAAAATGGAGCAAAGAATCAGAAGAATGAGAGAGGTAATTAAATTTTAACTTTGAGGTAATAAAAAAAGATGCCCATGATATCAGACAAAACTAAAATTCATAAGCATAGCTTTCTCGTCTAGAAATGTTACACCCATAAAGTCAGCCTATAAAATTAATCTACCTGGCAATTTCCCATGTTAAATCAGCTTGGGGAGGGGGGAACTTTTCAGCACTTATGGTATTATATCTAAAAATCCATCTTCTCTTCTTGGCCGTATATCAACATCTTGTGTATTTGGAAAAATAAGATCTGCATTGCACAGAAATATTTGCATTGTAAGAAAGAGGCGTAGTGAAGTATATCACTAGCAGAGAGATTTGGCATCTGTAAGTGGTCTCTAAAAAACACAATCAACCTGCTAGGCAGAGGGCAAATATATAAGAAAGGTAAGAGGCAGACATTGGATATCCCTTAGTCAATTTCTGCATCTGATCAGGAATATTCAGGACACAGAATGAAGGTAAAAAGGGAATGAAGTGAACGAACCTTACTTGAAAAATAAAAGGAATCAAAATCTTAGTATTTCTCAAGATGCAATCTTGCATCTATTACATGCAGGTAATGCCCAGTTCAATTAATGGGATTGAGATGTCCAATATATATGTACAGATATACCTTTTTTTATTATTACACACTAATACTGTCAGCATGTGCTCATCAGGGAAGAAGGTTAAATACACAGCTTATTTGAGAAAGTGTGGATGAACTTTGCAACAAAGCAATACCCCCCCCCCATTTATACATTCTGCGGTTTCAATTTTGCAGATCTGAGAGAGAATTCTATTGCCCTAATTGCAACGCTATTCAATTGGATCAACTAAAGTTTCTTCAGATCTACTTGGAAAGATACTGTGCACTGGCAAGAGTCCATTTGCTTTGCCTTCCGTTCCATTTTAAAAAGCAGCAGCTATAAGTGGGTGCAAGAACAAAAGGGGGCGGTTGTGAAGCCGTACATCCTTTACGTTTGGGTTCTTTCCAATAACTTTTGTTCTGCAGATTTTTTTATCGCTCTAATAAAGGGGCAATACCCTTTCCAATTACAGACACTATTGCTTCTGTAAATAAATATATTCTTGCTGTACATTGCCAGCTTGACAGAAATCTGTCTAAGAAGCAGCTAGAGAAGAACAATGGCAGGGACATATATAAACATTCTGTTTTCTCCCCCTGCCCCCACCCATCCCAACCCATAAAAAAAAAAACTCCCGACAGCACAGCCTCACCTTAAAATCACAGTATTCCAAGTAAGGAATATAGTGTTGAAAACACGAATGTGGGTAAGGCAGGCAGTTTTATCTAGAAACGGGAGGCTTAAAGTGCACGTTCCCTTTTTGCTCACATAAAGTTGGTTCAGGTTACTTTTATCAGATCAACACAGGAAATCAGGCATAAACCCATATGAACATTGCAAGGGAACAACTTGTTGGATAGCTTATCTACACAGGAGTATATTCCTTGGAAATAAGGTGTCCAGGTGTCCTACTTTACAGGGGTATGTCAGAGAACATTCCTCCATTTGAATGTATCCCCTGTTTGAAGGACTACCTAGGGCAAAATTAGTTTAAAGATGAAGAACTGTAAGAAGGGAGGACAGAGACCTTGAAGTTATCCATCAACAGAAAACAGCCTGAGCAGGTGGGCACACATGTCATCCAAGCACACTCTTCATCCCCACTCTGATGAGATCTCATATAATTCTGTTTAAATCACAAAGAATCATAGAATTGTTTGATTCTATGGAAGGTGCCCCTAGCACCATCAAGTCCAGCGCCCTGCAATGCAGAAATCTCAACTAGATCATACATGACAGGTGGCCATTCAACCTCTGCTTTAATATCTCCAAGGAAGGAGAGTCCACCACCTCTCATGGGAGTCTATTGAAAAGCTCTTACTGTCAGAAAGGTCTTCCTGATGTTAATTCAGACTCCCCTTTCTTGTAACTTGAAGCCATTCATTCAGGTCCTAGCCTCTGGAGCAGGAGAAAACAAGTTTGCCCTGCCCTCTATGTGACAGCCCTTTAGATATTTCAAGGTGGCTATCATATCTCTTCTCAGTCTCCTCTTATCCAGGCTAAGCATACTCAGTTCTCTCAACCATTCCTCAGAAGGCTTGGTTTCCAGACCCTTGATCATGTTGGTCGCTCTCTTATGTGCACATTCCAGGTTGTCAATATCCTTCTTAAATTGTGGTGCCCAGAACTGGACATCTGCTGCAGCTGTCTCAAATGTTCACATTACTTCATCCAGTTTTCTAGACAAAGTGAAGATTGTTTGGGCAGAGAGGGGGAGAATGCATCAAACGGTAGAATTTGTCAAGAAGCTACAGGATCAATATGGAATGTGGCTAATGCCATGTGAATGCAGCTTCAGAAACTAGCTGTGGGAACACACTGGATGTGGAATAAGCAGTAATGAAAACACACCCCATGCAAAATGAATGACAAATGAATTTATGTTAAGAACTTCATTTTTTAGGTTGTATCTGATGGTGTTCCACCACTGATGGAAGAGGGCACTTTGACCCAGTGGAGGCTTACATCAGCAGACTGGGGTGGAGGGTTTTTTGGTTTTTTTGCCAGTCCCCACTTTCAGATCCCAATACGTCCCCCACCAAAAGGAAATCTGTTCCAGAGGATTGTAGAAGCATTTGGAAAAGAAGGGATATGGTAGGCTGGAGGAGCAGGCGGACTGGTGGAAAGCTTCTCCCTCTACTTTCCACTAATGGAAGCCTTTGTTGGATCAAAGAGTTTTCCACCGGCAGAAGGATAAGCCTGGATACAACCCTTTAGGAGGAGTTATGGGTTTGATAGCACAGTTCTAACTCACAGTCCATAGGAAACTGTTTCTATTGAATCAGACCACTGATCCATCTTGGCCACTGTATTGTCTACACTGACAGAGAGCTTCAGACTGGGATTTCTCCCAGTTCTATCTGGAGATGCCAGGCACTGAACCTGAAACTTTCTCCATGCACAGCATGTGTCCTGCCATAGAGCTATGGCCATTCCGCTACTGGTTTGTGGTTCATACACCTAATGGTATGCTTACACCAGTGAATGTCATTTATGCTTGTGAATCTGGGAATAAATGCATTTTTGAAACACATTTGCTCATGCCTACAACAACCTGTTCATACTGTGACCGGGCATAAAGGTGGGCTTCTTTGAGAGATGCACTCAAGGTCTACTGAGACCTGCCGCAATGATCAAAATGCCTCCGCAAATTATTGCCAAAAAAAACAAGCCCCTCTGCAGATTTATATTGGCCCTGCCAATGATTTTCTGTTTAACTTGTAATCAAAACAACTCAAACCTAGTTACCGTTTGCATATCTGCCAAGCCTCTCAATTTCAGCAGTAGGCAGCAGACTCTCAGGATGACAGCTTGTCTTTCAGATTCAAGCGGAATCTGCCAAGGCTCCACTACAGAGGCAACTGGAAATTTAAATGCCAGCAAGCAAGGACATTTATGTAACTTTACACTCTGGGCATGAAGAGACGTCACAGGCCTCCTTCGTTCTACTGGGGGCTCTGTCTGCGCATGTCAGGCTGCTGAATAACAAATGATGCACCCACAGGAAACGAGGCTATTGCAGGCATGGGACAAGCGAGTGTCATTGGGATTGCTGTGGCTGAGCATTAGCTAAATTGAACTGCTGGAAAGCTCAGTTGGTTGGAGCATGCTGCTGATAACACCAAGGTGGCAGGTTCGAACCCCATATGGGACAGCTGCATATTCCTGCATTGCAAGAAGTTGGACTAGATGAAGAAGAAGAGTTTGGATTTGATATCCCGCTTTATTACTACCCAAAGGA
The DNA here is from genome assembly GCF_964252035.2 of Podarcis erhardii. Taxonomy (NCBI): domain Eukaryota; kingdom Metazoa; phylum Chordata; class Lepidosauria; order Squamata; family Lacertidae; genus Podarcis; species Podarcis erhardii. The sequence goes on from NC_138497.1 coordinate 19,767,590, forward strand.
GTCTCAAAGCGGCTAACATTCTCCTTTCCCTTCCTCCCCCACAACAAACACTCTGAGCTGAGTGAGGCTGAGAGACTTCAAAGAAGTGTGACTAGCCCAAAGTCACCCAGCAGCTGCATGTGGAGGAGCAGGGAAGCGAACCTGGTTCACCAGATTATGAGTCTACCACTCCTAACCACTACACCACACTGACTCAGGGTCCCTTCCAACTCTACAATTCTGTGATTCCATAAGAGATCACCACACTACCAAATGCCAATCAAAGTCTTTGCCTACCTTGGACAAGCGGGTATCTAATATTGATTGAATCTTTTTTTAAAAAAACCACCATGGCGATTGTGTGAGGCTAATCACTAAATCCATTGAATACATGATTATAAGATTACTAATAATCAGTGTATGATGGTATGGACCCAAAGGTGTCTGTAGCATGTGGAAAGGCAATGTCACTTGTGCAGGGCAGCTCCTCCAAATTCTGGCAATTCTCTCATAGCCTCACCTCAAAAAGAATATTGTAGATTTTGAAAACGTTCAGAAAAGGGCTACCAGAATGATCAAGGGGGTAGAGCAGCTCTCTTATGAAGAAAGACTGTAGCATTTGGGAATTTTTAGTACAGAGGAAAGGTAAGAGGTCACATGATATAAGTTTATAAAATTATACACAGTGTTGGGAAAGTGGAGAGAGAAAACTCTCTGCATCCCTTATAACACTCATGGACACTTAATGAAGCCTAATGTTGGAAGGTAAAAGGGTAAAGGGACCCCTGACCATTAGGTCCAGTCGTGACCGACTCTGGGGTTGCGGCGCTCATCTCGCTTTACTGGCCGAGGGAGCCAGCGTACAGCTTCCGGGTCATGTGGCCAGCATGACTAAGCTGCTTCTGGCGAACCAGAGCAGCGCACGGAAATGCCGTTTACCTTCCCGCCAGAGCGGTACCTATTTATCTACTTGCACTTTGACGTGCTTTCGAACTGCTAGGTAGGCAGGAGCAGGGACCAAGCAACGGGAGCTCACCCCGTCACGGGGATTCGAACCGCCGACCTTCTGATCGGCAAGTCCTAGGCTCTGTGGTTTAACCCACAGCGCCACCTGCGTCCCAATGTTGGAAGACTCAGGACAAATAAAAGAAAGTATTTCTTGAGGCAGCACACATTTAAGTGATGCAACCTGCTTCTGCAGCAGGCAGTAAGGTAAAGGTGAGGGGACCCCTAACCATTAGGTCCAGTTGCAGACAACTCTGGGGTTGCGGCGCTCATCTCGCTTTACTGGCCGAGGGAGCCGGCGTACAGCTTCTGGGTCATGTGGCCAGCATGACCAAGCCATTTTCTGGCAAACCAGAGCAGCGCATGGAAACGCCCTTTACCTTCCTGCCAGAGCAGTGAAGGCCACCAACTTGGAGGGCTGTAAAAGATGATTAGACAAATTCATGGAGGAGAAGGCTGTTGATGGCTATTAGCCATGATCGCTTTGCTCTGCCTCCATGGTTGAAGGCAGTGATGCTTCTGAATATCAGTTGCTGGAAACCGCAGTAGGAGGAGATGACTCTTTTGCCCAGATCCCCCTTGCGAGTTTCCAACAGGTATCTAATTGCCCACTGTTAGAACTAGATGCTGGGCTAGATTAACCTTTGGCCTGATCCTGCAGGTTCTTATGTTCTCACTGCAGTCCCTGGTGCTCCACCCAGTGCTATTCCAAAAGTTATTAGACCCTCAGGAACAATATTTTGTGGAGGGAGGGGCACAGGGAGGAGGAGCCAGTAGGGAGGGGGAGTCAGGAAAGTCCCACTATAGAAGGGAAATTCCACTGGCACGTCTCTTGGTGTAATCTAATGCTGGTAAGGAGCAGAAGTGGCAGTGAAATTGGGATTGCATGGGTAGATTTCAGCCCAGCAGCCTTACAAAAGCCAATAGAGCACTTGTTCTTGTTAGAGTTATCCCAGACCTGTAAGTTTCTCACAAGCTGTCAGACATGTGTGGACCGTGTATTGTACAGTTCATTAGCATGAACACACGTGTATATTACAAGCAAGGTATATCCACTCCATACTCTGAGAAGTAGGTCAGAGTAGGGAGAGAAGGTTGAACCTCAGAGAATGAGAACTGAAGCAAATCACACTAGCAAGTATAACAAGGCATCCAAAAAAACCCACCCCAAAATAAATGGTGGGGCAATGATTTATTAGGATCAAGTGTCAGAAAACAGTGACCGTCTCTGGTAAATAAGGACATGCTGAATCTGTATGTAGCTGCCTGCTGTGGTGAATCATCAAACTGCAACTGGTAACCTTCTTGAGGAAGAATCTTCCAATGTGATGCTGTTTCACACTGGCCTTTGGATCCTTCTGGGCATGAAGCAACATATAGAACTTCCTGTTTCAATTGAGCCTTGACTGAGCCGGAAGGGTTTTCTGAACTCTAGTGCGGTCCTATTCTTTGGGCCTGCTGCATTCTGGCTTGCTCTTTGGTCCCGACGTCTGGCTTCCATGCTGTAACATTTCATTGAAGGTCACACTTTTCAGTCCTCATTGATGATGTCTGTTGACCATTCCAGCAGTACTAATAGCAACATTTAACTATTTTTTTATATTCAGGGGAGTCATCACACAAAAGGCCCATTCTCATGTTGACATCCTCTGGACCTCTTGGATCTCAGATGATGATTGCAGAGTCAGGGTCAGTTCATCATTTGCATTTTGTGAAAAAACATGTGACCCAAGACACAGCAACCTTTGAAATTTGCACTTCTCTAAATTTTGCAATGCAGTTCCCAGAGGAAATAGTGCTTACACAAATGCATGATTTAGGGGAAAGTGTGCAAATAAAAAAAAGAGGAATGTATTTGTGAAAATATCATATAGAGAGAAAACTGCTTACAAAAAAGATACAAAGATGTGTTTATGAGGCCTTTGCGCTAAAATGCTGATAAGTTTTCAGGAGGGTTTTATTTAACTGAAAACTGAATTTAAGGATAGAATAAAGAAAAACAGAGAGAAAATGAAATTGATAGATCCGCCAAACCCTACTTGAGACAGGGAAGGAATGATGGTCTATCAACAGAGTGGTAAGAATCCCAGACCACAACATTCAACAACTGAAACATGTTGTTGTTATCCCACTGGTTCTGATGTGCCTTGTCTACAGCATGGGTAGGCAAGCTAACGCCCGGGGGCTGGATCCAGCCCAATTGCCTTCTAAATCTAGCCCGCGGACTGTCCAGGAATCAGCATGTTTTTACATGAGTAGAATGTGTCCTTTTATTTAAAATGCATCTCTGGGCTATTTGTGGGGCCTGCCTGGTGTTTTTACATGGGTAGAATGTGTGCTTTTATTCAAAATGCATCTCTGGTTTATTTGTGGGGCATAGGAATTCATTCATTTCCCCCCCAATTATAGTCTGGCCCCCCACAAGGTCTGAGGGATAGTGGACCGGCCCCCTGCTGAAAAGGTTTGCTGACCCCTGGTCTACAGTGTGCATGACTGCTTAACTCAAAAAGGCACAGCAGAGAAACTCATGTTATCACTGCTGTAGCTATGAAAGTACTTCATCTTCATGGAGACAATTTCTCATGCAATTATAAACAAAACAAATTTCCATGAAATTTTGGGTGCCAAGTTAATAGTACTAATAGTATATTTTTTATTATATTGTTATGATTTGTTAGTCACCTTTCTTACAGAGTGACCCAAAGCAACTTGCATTAAAAATAATTAAGAGCAGCCAAACCCCAGAAAAACACAGCTACAGTATACAATTAAAAGACAGGCTAAAAAATCCCATTCCA
>NC_138497.1:19776371-19883376 GCF_964252035.2 Podarcis erhardii
TAGCGCTGAAATTTCATCGTAATGCTAACCACTGAGTTATTGGTGCCAGTACCTATGAAGGCAGACATGCAGTGTTACACACAATAAAAATGGCACTGGCTGTCTCAACTTGTGACCTTCCAAATCCCATCTTCTTCTTTTTTGTGGGGTCGGGTGGGGTGGGGGGTATTTTTCTTCCCCAGCAAAAGATGCTGCTGTTTCTGCTGCCTTCTTCACAGGGCACCTTACCATTTCCGTCCAATTTCAGTGAGTGTAGTGTTGAGTTGCCTATTGTGATGTGACCAAGGGTGGTACATGTACTTTGCTTTCCATGAAACATTTTTCTAGCACTCTGCAGCCTCCCTGGCTGCCCATGCTTCAAGATCTGGAGAAAGCCCCATGGGTGGGTTGAATGAAAAACATGAAGCCAGGGAGGGAGGTAGCTACCAAGACTGGTGAGCTGAGTGGTGGGGGTTTTTTTAAGGAAAGTGCTTCATTTTACCTGTGTGTGTGTATAAAACCACACTTATTTCTTTAAATAGATTTCCCCCCTTTAAAAAACAACAACATGGCATGGTAGATACTAGCCTTCCCAAGTTCTCATGGAAATCATGAGATCTTGAGGAACTGGAGACACCCAGGGAGGCTGCAGAATATAGACCAAGTGATTTGACCAATAAATGAAAGAATACTCACAAAAGTGCAATGAAAGTTCTGCAATGGGAAGGGTCATAGCTCAGAGACAGGGCATCTGCTTTGCATGCAGAAGGTTCCATGTTCAATTCGCAGAATCTACTGGTAGGACTGAGAGGCAACCCTCCGAAACCCTAGAGAATTTCTGCCAGTCACTGTTGATACCCTGATGGATCATAAGGCAGCTTCTTACACAGTGGTGCCTCGCAAGACGAAAAGAATCCGTTCCGCGAGTCTCTTCATCTAGCGGTTTTTTCGTCTTGCGAAGCAAGCCCATTGACGGCTTAGCGGATTAGCGCTATTAGCGCTATTAGCGGCTTTTAGCGGCTTTTAGCGGCTTAGCGGCTTAGAAAAAGGGGGGGAAAGGGAAAAAAACCCACAGGAACTCGCAAGACATTTTCGTCTTACGAAGCAAGCCCATAGGAAATTCGTTTTGCGAAGCACCTCCAAAACGGAAAACTCTTTCGTCTAGCGAGTTTTCCGTCTTGCGAGGCATTCGTCTTGCGGGGCACCACTGTATTCCATCCCACCTGCAAGAATTTTCAAATGTGATTTCTTTTCTGATTAAGTGATGGAGAACCATCAAGGGGCACAGCACTAGTACCAACCTCCTTGCAACGTGTATTTGTCCATTTCACATACACTTTCCTTAAGAAACCTGGCAATTCAGACTCTAAGGCTCCACCAACTCGCATTATGTGCTGCAATGTCCTATGAACATTCGCTCTGCCCAGGACTGAATTTTCAGAATGCCCACAGATTACCACCAGTCGTTCATCTAAGTAGGCAAGGGGAAAGAGGAAATGAAATGCAAGGCAGGAGGGGAATGAGAGAGCAATCTGTGTACTGCTTCATGCCTTTAAGGAAAAACCAGCAGCACTGGGAGACACAGTCTGCAGTCACAGAACACCAGAAGTTAGCTATGTATCTTGCAACAAATCACTTATTAGCAATGGGTTGGGCATTCGTTTTCATTCAAGTATCCTAAATGTGTGACTCAGTGGCAATGTTTCTTAAGTTACAAGTTCAGCTTCGGACTCTGCAGCTGCTGAAATATAGATGGCCTATAAAATATTTGGGGGGTTGGCTAATTTTGCTAAGCAGCATTTAGACTGTTTCTTTTTTTTCTTTTAAAGGGCTTTCTATACCTCTTCCCTCTCTCTCTCTCTCTCGCACACACACACACACACACACACACACACACACACACTCTTTCAAGGAGTGGCTTAGACTCCATGATTAAGGTCATGCCGCTTGTTCATTACTGGCCAGGCTAATGTGATTGAATCTGAACAATACCTTTGAACTCCTTGGTTCTGATCTGCATACTAATTGATTCCTTTGTCCTTGACAGTGACCTTGGCAAGCTCTCTGCCACTCTGAGAACATCTGACCAGTTTCTGATAATAATAAAAAATTAAGTTGGCATTGGATGGGCAGAGAGAAAGAGCAGGAAATAAAACAAAAACTGGTGATTTCTTTCATTCTTATGCACATCCATATTTCCTTATTCATCTTTAGGAAAAAGCAAATCTGTTACTCCCTAGCTCCCCCTGGATGTATTTAAAAAACCTCTAAAAACCATGCAGTCTAAATTCTAATAATAATAATATCACTGTAAGGAACACATAACAAACAGAAGCATTTTTCTCCCCCCCCCCCATCTCTTTCTTATAACAGGATATCATAAAGCCTTGTGCCTACATTGTAAATTAAACCAGAAGTTTATTTGCTTTGAACACAGATGAACTTTTGAACAATATACACATACTATGTCTGTATGTCTCTCTGTGTATGCTGCCTTTAGGAAATATACATTTTCACAGGATATGAGTAACCTTCATATAATTGACACCAACGTTTATTTGTTTTCATAGTGTGAATCAGATGTTGTCATGGCTAGCAAGTGGGTTTTCCGAGCTCAACAGGTTGAAAAGCTGCACAAACTCTTCAAAAGGAGGAAAATCTGTGCGCTCAGAAAATGCAGTTTTCAGTGATGACCTCCAGCTTTTATTGAGATTCATACAACAACCTGATTCTTTGAAAGTGCCATGCTTTCTGTGCAGGAGAGAGATTCTTAAACTGTACCAGCATTTCTGAGGTGAGAGGAGTGGCAGCAGTGGGGGGGGGGCAGCTGGTGCAGAGAATACCATTACAGAAAACTACTTCCCTGACAAGAACACAAAGCATGACTTGGTTCCCAGTAGAGGTGGCATTTACCTCAGGAGACACGTTTTAGCAGCCAGGAACCCTTGTTATTAAAACATGTGCCTCATCATCGCAGCTGAACAGCGAGCATGAGAGATGCAACACCAAATATATACACATAGCAGCAAATGTAGAAATTGCACAGGGACAGCGGCCCCCATCCCAGAAGCTGCTTGCATACATCCCACACAACAGGATATTCTCTTGTTTCTAAGCAGATGGGTAGCACTGGTAGCAGCTCTGATGACAATGTTCACCTGTTTCGGGAAGGGGTGCTTGGAATCAGTCCCCCTTTCCACACGTGATCAGTGCTGTCAGAAATGACAGCAGAAACATCTGTTTGCTAAATTGCATCTGGTGCAGGAACACTGAGCATGCACTGCTTCATTACTTGCAGAGTACATGCATGCACACATATGTATGTGGAGAGGTAGCCCTGTAGGAATATGAAGAAGCATGTAGTGTGTGCGTGTACAAGAATTACGATTGCACAATTGGGATTATTTTTTTAAATGTCTCTTTTTTCTCTCTCAGTTTGATGCATGCACAGACAATCGCACACATATATCTGTAGGCTGAAAGCCCATCCTAAACACAATGGGATTTACTTCTGAGTAAACATGCTTACAGTTGTGCTGCTTCAAAGGCTGTGAGTCCAGCAATTATTTGCATTTCAAGAGGTTAATTTGTCTCTTATTCTGTTTTGGGAGTTCAAGAAGCTATTTCTAGCATCGGGGGGAGATTTCATCCCAATGGAGTGGAGGTTGGGGAAGACAGGACCACAGAAGAGAGGAAAGGGTTCTCTCTCCCCCCACTTGCTATCATTCCTCCCCCATGCCCCCCAGTTGCTGCTACTTGCACATTCAGTACAATAAGACTTTAAACAACGTGTCTAGCCAGGCCTTGAGCTAATGTGAGTAGATGCAGAAAGATGTACCAAAGCAATTAAACAAAATAAAAGGGAAGGGATGTCATTCCAGGATCCCCTTTGAACCAACCAAGATTCACCACACATGCAGCTGCCTTGTTCCAGTTCCCAGCTTCTGTATCTCAGATTCAGTGCCCTCCATTGGACCCACTCCCTGTGTAGGCTTGCAGTGTAGGGAGCTGAAGAATGCACAGCAAAAGAATTTAAGGGGATTGGTAGCAGCTGGTGTCAGATGGGACCGCAGACAAAGAACGTGAGATGGCATTTTGGCTGATGGGGTTGATGTATGCAGATACATGAGTAGTTGCATCCCCTGGGACACTGCAGAGCTTATGGACTGAGGCAGATTTGACATAACAGGCTGCAATCCTGTGCACACACTCATCTGGGGGAAAGGTCCACTGTCCTGGAGTTTGAGGTATATATTGCAGCTGCGTGCAGAAAGAAATAACCTGATAAGACTGCTGGCTGAAAGGATAAAGGAAACTTAAGGTTTATTACTCTAGGTATGAGTTCTGCATTTGGCCAAGATGGAGCCGAGAAGTTAAGATGCTAACTCATACTGCAACTGACTTGGAGAAAAAGCAGAGAAGTACAAGCCTGAAAGGAAGAGATCTACTTAACCAACAAGCAGTTCCTAAAAAAGAGAAGGAATCGCTGAGGAGGAAGAACAGGTTGCCTTTCTGCCTATCACTCCTCACTAGTATATATTGGGTGTTGTTGTTGTTTAGTCATTTAGTCGTGTCCGACTCTTCGTGACCCTATGGACCAGAGCACGCCAGGCACTCCTGTCTTCCACTGCCTCCCGCAGTTTGGTCAAACTCATGCTGGTAGCTTTGAAGACACTGTCCAACCATCTCGTCCTCTGTCGTCCCCTTCTCCTTGTGCCCTCCATCTTTCCCAACATCAGGGTCTTTTCCAGGGAGTCTTCTCTTCTCATGAGGTGGCCAAAGTATTGGAGCCTCAGCTTCAGGATCTGTCCTTCCAGTGAGCACTCAGGGCAGATTTCCTTCAGAATGGATAGGTTTGATCTTCTTGCAGTCCATGGGACTCTCAAGAGTCTCCTACAGCACCAGCACCATAATTCAAAAATATAGGTATAGGGTGGTATATAAATTCAAGAAGAAGAAGAAGAAGAAGAAGAAGAAGAAGAAGAAGAAGAAGAAGAAGAACGACGATGACAACAACAACAACAAGAGAAGATAACTTATTTCAAGCACTGGGGACAGAAGAACAGTTTCTGAGTAAATATGTATAGGATCAGGCTCTATAGCTATCATGGTTCTGTGCTCCGAGAGCAGCTAAGATCACAAGTGAGTTTTAGACAAGCAAACACCATCTTTATAAAATACTGCATTTATATTAGGACCTGAAGAGCATTACAAGTCATGCATGCCGAGGATTTGTACATCTATCTCTGGGGTAAATGAACATATATTTTTTAATGACTGCAGTCGATCCAAAGCTCGGCTTGTTCTCCACTGTGCCCATTGCATGCATGGCCTTATCTCATTATTTCTGCCCACTGAAGTTAGACAGGACCCAAAATCGTACACTTTTCATTGCATGCTTGGGGAGGGGGGCGCTCCTATTTCTTCTGGCCTTTCCAGAGCCATCAGTCAGATTTCTCTTTGGATAGCTTTTTTTATCTGCTGTATTCCTGTTGTTCTTGCATGCGGCCATGACATTTGGTAATGTTTAGTGGTGTATAAATCTCCCATACAAGCAAATGCTTCAACAAAGCTTCTGCAACCCCTGTCTGTCTCATCTACTTCAATGGAGAGAGTATATTTCTTCATGCAAAAGATGCCAAATGGATGGGGTCAATATTGTAGATTACAGGAAGTATTTGGGGGCATTTCATCGAAAGCAACGTGCTTTCAACTTCGCTGCAATCTTTAGCCAGGGTCCAACAGTCCTGTCTTCATGCTTTTTAAGATGGAGGACTGCTGTAGCCACCCCCAACAACACGTTCTCAAGATGGAGGGTGAGGGAACAGCTGCAGTTGCCTGCGGTTCCTGCGCAATGTTTGCCATCTTGCCAAAGGTTGCAAGCAGCTTTACCTGCAGCAATTGCATGTTGATTGCCCTCTTAGAAGACAAAGTCCAGCAACTGGAGGAACATGTAGCTACGCTCCAAAGAATTAGAGAGCTGGAGCTCTTCTTGGAAGCAACAGAGCACACCGTCTCCACCAAGGAGGAGACAGGGGACTCCCCTGAGAAGGAGGCTAGTTCACCAACACAGGAGCCAGATATATGGAGAAACATGACTCAAAGAAGTAGGAGGCCCAGGGTTCGCTCTGATTGTTTAGAAATACACAATCGCTTTGAGGTCCTCTCCCCTAGAATGGAAGACGAAGAGCAGACTCCAATTGAGGATCTCTCCCTCGTTACAGTCAATCAGGTATATGAAGACGAGCAGCAAAGTCAGTCCTCAGGGAATGTGCAGGCGACCTTGGAACGGACAGATCACGGAAGAACCCCGACCAAACCTAAGAGGAGGCGTGTAGTGGTGATAGGGGATTCCCTACTGAGGGAAACAGAAGCAGTGATCTGTGGGCCTGACAAGATGTCTCGGGAAGTGTGCTGTCTCCCCGGGGCTAGGATCCAAGATGTAACTGAACCACTGCAAGGAATCATAAAACCCACTGACAAATACCCCTTCCTCTTGGTTCATGTGGGAACCAATGACACTGCAAGCAATAGCCTCCAGAAGATCAAAAGAGACTACGAGGCTCTGGGCAGGAAATTGAAGCAATTAAATGCACAAATTGTCATCTCATCTGTCCTCCCAGTTGAACGACGTGGCCCAGGGAGAGAGGGAAAAATAGTGGAAGTGAACAGCTGGCTTCGCAAATGGTGTAAAAAGGAATGGTTTGGATTCTTAGATCACGGACTGCAGTTTCTTGAAGATGGACTTCTGGCAAGCGATGGGCTGCACCTCACAATGTTTGGGAGGAATGTTTTTGCCAAAAATCTCAGAAACCTCATCAGGAGGGCTTTAAACTGACTAATGTGGGGGAGGGAGACAGTGCTCCTGAAGGTAGGAGTCTATCAATTGATGAAGATGATCATCCAAATGTCATAGACCAAATGGAGCAAACAGCACGCAGACCTAGTGGTGGGAGGAAAAAATCCTTAAATAAGAGACACGGGGGAATGATTAATGGACTTCAATGTCTGTACACTAATGCGCAAAGCATGGGAAATAAACAAGATGAGCTTGAGCTCTTGGTACAGCAAACTAAATATGACATAATAGGCATCACTGAAACCTGGTGGGATAAGTCCCACGATTGGAATGTAATAATGGAGGGATACAATCTATTTCAGAGAAACAGACCAGACAAGAAAGGAGGAGGAGTGGTGTTATATGTCAGGGATGTGTATACCTGTGAAGAGATCCAAGATTTAGAACCTCAAAGCCGAAGTGAGAGCATTTGGGTCAAAATTAAGGGAGAGAAGAATAACAGTGACCTCATTGTGGGAGTTTACTATAGATCCCCAAGCCAAACGGAGGACATAGATGATGCCTTCCTAGAACAGATGGCCAAGCATGCAAAAGGAAGGGAGATAGTAGTAATGGGGGACTTCAATTACCCGGATATTTGTTGGATGTCAAACTCAGCCAAGAGCATAAGGTCAAACAGATTCCTCACTGGCCTTGCAGACAACTTCGTTGTCCAGAAAGTGGGAGAAGCAACAAGAGGAACAGCCATTTTAGATCTGGTCCTAACCAATGTTGATGACCTGGTTAGTGGGGCAGAAGTGGAAGGATCATTAGGCGCGAGTGATCATGCTCTTCTGAAGTTTACTATACAGCGGAAAGGAGCAGCCAAGCATACTAGGACTCAATTTCTTGACTTTAAGAAAGCCGACTTCATAAAACTTAGGGAAGTGCTGGGTGAGATCCCATGGACAGTAATACTAAAAGGAAAGGGAGTTCATGATGGCTGGGAGTTTGTTTAGAGAGAGATAGTAAAAGCACAACTTCAGGCAATACCAATGAGACAGAAACATGGAAGGTGCCTAAAGAAGCCAGGGTGGCTATCTAAAGAACTTTTAACTGAGTTAAGATTAAAAAAGGATGTGTACAAAAAATGGAAAAGGGGGGAAACCACCAAAGAGGAATTCAAACAAATAGCCAGCACGTGTAGACACAAAGTCAGAAAAGCTAAAGCACAGAATGTACTCAGGCTTGCTAGAGAGGTTAAAAGCAACAAAAAAGGCTTTTATGGGTATGTTCGTAGCAAAAGGAAGAACAAAGAAACAGTGGGGTCACTCAGAGGAGAAGATGGTGAAATGCAAACAGGGGACACAGAAAGGGCTGAACTCCTCAATGCCTTCTTTGCCTCAGTCTTCTCCGATAAAGAAAACAATGCCCGACCTGAAGAATTTGGAGCAAAAGATTCAGCAGAGGAAACACAGCCCAGAATAACTAAGGAGATAGTACAAGAATACTTGGCTAGTTTAGATGTATTCAAGTCTCCAGGGCCAGGTGAACTGCATCCAAGAGTATTAAAAGAACTGGCAGATGTGATCTCAGAACCACTGGCAGTCATCTTTGAGAATTCCTGGAGAACAGGCGAAGTCCCGGCAGACTGGAGGAGGGCAAATGTTGTCCCTATTTTCAAAAAGGGGAAAAGAGAGGACCCAAATAATTACCACCCAGTCAGTCTGACATCAATACCAGGGAAGATTCTGGAGCAGATCATTAAGCAAACAGTCTGTGAGCACCTAGAAAGGAATGCTGTGATCACCAATAGTCAGCATGGATTTCTGAAAAATAAGTCATGTCAGACTAACCTAATCTCGTTTTTTGACAGAATTACAACCCTGGTAGATAAAGGGAACGCAGTGGATGTAGCCTACCTTGATTTCAAAACAAACAAGATGAATTTTAACAGGGAGAAATGTAAAGTATTGCACTTGGGCAAAAAAAATGAGAGGCACAAATACAAGATGGGTGACACCTGGCTTGAGAGCAGTACATGTGAAAAGGATCTAGGAGTCTTGGTTGACCACAAACTTGACATCAGCCAACAGTGTGACACGGCAGCTAAAAAAGCCAATGCAATTCTGGGCTGCATCAATAGGAGTATAGCATCTAGATCAAGGGAAGTAATAGTGCCACTGTATTCTGCTCTGGTCAGACCTCACCTGGAGTACCATGTCCAGTTCTGGGCACCACAGTTCAAGAAGGACACTGACAAACTGGAACGTGTCCAGAGGAGGGCAACCAAAATGGTCAAAGGCCTGGAAACGATGCCTTATGAGGAACGGCTAAGGGAGCTGGGCATGTTTAGCCTGGAGAAGAGGAGGTTAAGGGGTGATATGATAGCCATGTTCAAATATATAAAAGGATGTCACATAGAGGAGGGAGAAAGGTTGTTTTCTGCTGCTCCAGAGAAGCAGACATGGAGCAATCGATCCAAACTACAAGAAAGAAGATTCCACCTAAACATTAGGAAGAACTTCCTGACAGTAAGAGCTGTTCGACAGTGGAATTTGCTGCCAAGGAGTGTGGTGGAGTCTCCTTCTTTGGAGGTCTTTAAGCAGAGGCTTGACAACCATATGTCAGGAGTGCTCTGATGGTGTTTCCTGCTTGGCAGGGGGTTGGACTCGATGGCCCTTGTGGTCTCTTCCAACTCTATGATTCTATGATTCTACCAGGCACGCCAACTATAGGGGCAGAAGATGCTTGGCCCCCCTCAATATTCGTGGGCAGGGGCTGAGTCCCCACCCCCCCATTGAGGGGGCCACTATTCCCCACCGTGGCTGCTGAATTATTATTAACTTACACTCCCAGTACGTTTCCGAGCACGATTCAAAGTGTTGGTGCTGACCTTTAAAGCCCTAAACGGCCTCTGTCCTGTATACCTGAAGGTATTATTATTATTATTATTATTATTATTATTATTATTATTATTATTTAGTTAACTTTGGTATAAGACTTATGACATTTGTGCTCAACCCCTTATGCAGTCTACATCACCATCCAGAAGCCAATAACGTACCTCAGATCCAAAGCACTTGAAAGTACTTAGGAGTGACCATGTTAATAACCCTTTGTATGTAGAACACCAGAACATAGGAAGTTGAGTTATACTGAGTCATATCATTGGTCCATCTAGCTCAATATTGTCTACACTGACTGGTCGCAACTCTCCAGGGTATCAGGCACGAAATATTCCCAGTGAGGGATGCCAGGAATTTTCACAGTGCAATGAAGGTTTCGGCTGGTGCATTGTTTAGCCAGTTTGTTTGTTTGTTACCCAGAACTTCAGTATTGACTGTACAGAGCAACTCTCAGTCCTGATATAACAGACACCTATGATTTTGTGCTATGAGAATTAACTCCCACTAGCTTCATGCATTCCCCCTCCCATGACTGCTTTCGAACCCGTGAAGAGAAGTCACTTTCCATTTTAAACTAACCACAGTTCCCCATGATGCCTGAACTCATAGAACTGTGCTCTGGCTAAACAGTGTTTTGAGAACAAATGGCAACCAGGAGCTAAAACCATGGTTTGATCCTGGCTAGTTTTTACTAACTACAGCTCAATCAGATCACAATTACCTGAGTTTCAATATCATGGGGAACTGTGGTTAACTTAAAACTGAAAGAGGTAGCTCTCTTCCTCACAGGCACAAAAAGGAGAGGGGGGAAAACACACGAGACTGTGGCTTACGGCAGCTTGTTCTCATTGCAAAAAACAACAACCATGGTTTCTCATAACATTTGAACTGAGCATGAGAATCAAACAGATTCAATTTCCTTAGGGTTTCCCCAGCTATTTCTGGTTTTCAGTAGTTGTCACACCACATTATCACCAGTGTTAATGCAGGTGGCTAAGCAGCTAGCTAAGAAGACTGAAGGTTGAGTGACAATGGTGAAAAAAGATTAAGTACAATTAAAGGATCAAGTAACACTCTGAAGAAAGTTAGTCATGGTTTTCCCTCTTATTTTAATTGGGACATTATGGCATTGAAGTTATTTTTAATTGTGAGAAGACATATGGAGCAAATAAGTCAACAACCTACTATTTAAGGGAACAATTTACTTCCAAGACATGACTAACTTGCATAGACTGGAACAAGTAATAAAAAAGAACAAAAAACTTCTTTTTTTTGCAAATGTTCACATGAAACACTAATGACATAAGCCCCAAGATTCAATAATAATAATAAAAATCTGATCCATATTGCTACCTATGGCAAAAGGAGAAGATGGAGCACAAATACATTTAGAAGGCTGAGGGTATTATATGCATGGGTTGAAATCATTGCTTTGCCAAATATCTGTCCTTCAGTTTCTCAACAGTTTGCTTCCTCCTTGAGAGATGCTTCCATTTTTCAGCCTTTTTTCCAGGATACTTTAGAAATTCTTTTAGAATGTTGGTGGGTTCTGGGTTTTGAGCTGGCTATACGTTCTGCTGTGAAGACAGATGTGAATAATGCATTCACCTTCTTTGTAAATGTTTATAGGAAACCCTTGTCCAAATGAGAACAAAAAGGAACACACACACATCACTGGAAGTCATGCTGTAGCATCATTCCCACTGGGGCATTTTTAAAGTGGACATGAATACTGTTGTATTCAAGTAGTTCTGCTTTTTGTGTGTCTTAAATGGCCTCGGTCCTGTATACCCGAAGGAGCGGTCCTGTATACCCGAGGGCCTTCTGGCAGTTCCCTCATTGTGAGAAGGGAGGTTACAGGGAACCAGACATAGGACCTTCTTGGTAGTGGCACCCACCCTGTGGAGCGCCCTCCCATCAGATGTCAAGGAAATAAGCAACTATTTTTAAAAGACATCTGAAGGCAGCCCTGTTTAGGGAAGTTTTTTATATTTAATGCTGTATTTTTTTAACACTCGATTGGGAGCCTCCCAGAGTGGCTGGGGAAACTCAGCCAGATAGGTAAGGTATAATTATTATTATTATTATTATTATTATTATTATTATTATTATTATTATTAAGCCTTCCTAACCAGCAGGAAATTCTCTCTTCCCACCATTTAGTATCTGCTGATCTTGAGCAATTCAGTAGCATCAAGCACACACAGAGATTGCTAGATGGAGCATCCTTTTGCAATTTCAGCAGGAGAGGTCTATAGATTGCTTCCAGTGGATTGGGGCCATTGCCAAACACTTCTTTAATAAAAGCTACCCTTCATCATTGACAACCATGAAAATCAGTTGGTGTGGCGTAAACTGTCTCTAATAACTGGCATGCGCAAGGCGCACAGGTTGCTTAGTACTTAGGCCATAAGGGTACGATTAAATGAACTGCATGTGTTAATTTTGTTCAGCTGACAAGGATATCTCCTTTTACTTCCCCTCTTACAACAAGGGTCTCAAAACTGGGATCAAACTTTCATGCAAAATGTCTCCTTAAATGACGCCAACATTGTTTGGCAATGTACATAATTGCTTCTTGCTCCACTTGGTAAGAATGCTGTCCCTTCAGTATTTTCTGCTCCCAGAAGCGAATGATTAAGTGTTGACAGTAACTGGGTCATCTGTACGGGAGTTCAGAGGAAAAGGTGCTACTTTGCACAGCTGTCCTCAAACAGGGAACTATGACCTCTAGTGGAATATGGATTACAAGGTATTGTACATTTCAAGGGCTAACCATTTCCTCTCTCTCTCTCTCTTTTTGTAAAGGCACAGGCATGATTCTGTGAATCATACCTGTGTTTCAGGAGATACACGTGTGATCAGAAAGGATGGCAACACCTAGGTCAGGGGTCTGCAACCTTTAAGATAAAAAGAGCCACTTGGACCCGTTTCCGAAGAAAAAAAACCTGGGAACCGCAGAACCATTGCGACATTTAAAGCATGCGCGCCGCTGCCCTCCGATCTGACAGCGGGCGGGAAGGTGACGTCGGGACGGTGCGTGACTAACGCACGCACCGCCCCCATGCGACGTCACAGCCAGTACAGCACCCGCCACAGTGGGGAGTGTCGGGGCGCACACTGCGCCTCCTCCCCTCACTAGTATCCGCCCCAGAGCCACGGCAAAGGTGTAAAAGAGCCACATGCGCCTCCGGAGCCGCGGGTTGCTGACCCCTGACCTAGGTGTTCCTTCCAAGGGAGTTCAATCACGTCACCGATGCCTGCGATCTCCCACTTCAGATACAAAACCTACATATTCACTGTTTCAAATAAGTGTACTGAGCAGGCAGAAGGTTTGAGCGTGTTATTGTCAGAGCCACAAAGTAAAGCTGATTGGATGCACAAGTGGGTGTTGCAATTAAGTCAAACAGCCAACAATTAAGCACATGCAATGCACAACCGTAATTCATTTTGCTGCATCTACTGCACAGAGAGTTAGTTGTACTTTTGAAAGGGGAACATGGTGTGCAATTAAGGCAATTGAAGATAATAATCAATATGTGATACACGTTAATGATGTGGTTCAGCATTGCAAAAAATAAATAAATCTCTTTTTTGTGTGGATTCACATCCCAAATGCTTTGGAAAACATACTATAGGCAAGGAACTGCTATTCCCCCTTAATGTGATGCTGTTATATTTGCAGGTATGATGTGGAACAGTAACTCGGGAGAATATTTCCACATGTTAAAAAAATTGTCATGTGAGCAGCAACTCTACATCTCGAAAGCTTACCGTGGCAATTTTTGACAACTTCCTCTAGATGCTGGCACCTGCATCACAGGGCCAGCTGCACAAAAATTGCTTTACCTGGTACAACTGCTGCAAATGGTGTAAGCAATGTGTTGTTTTAATTCATAAATGAGGCATTTGCACCCGAGGCAGGAGGGAGAACTTCAAAAAAGGGAGGAACCAAAGGACTACTGCAATATGCAAGGGGGATCAAGCACCTGGTTATAGTCCAGCACTCACATCTCCCTTTAATGAGTCATCTCCTTCTTAATGAGTCATAGAATCATAGAGCTGGAAGGGAACCTGAGGATCTTCTAGTCCACTCTGCTGCAATGCAGGAATATGCAGCCATCCCATACGCGGATCGAACTTGCAACCTTGGCATATTCAGCACCACTCTCTAACCAACTGAGCTATCCAGGTTGTCATCAGCATACCACCAGTGCTGTTCATGTTGGTGTTGTTGTTCTTGCTGTTGTTTATTTATACCTGTGACGCTGTGGGTTAAACCACAGAGCCTAGGGCTTGCCGATCAGAAGGTTGGGGGTTCAAATCTCTGTGATGGGGTGAGCTCCTGTTGCTCGGTCCCTGCTCCTGCCAACCTAGCAGTTCGAAAGCACGTCAAAGTGCAAGTAGATAAATAGGTACCACTCCGGCGGGAAGGTCAACGGCATTTCCGTGCGCTGCTCTGGTTCGCCAGAAGCGGCTTAGTCTTGCTGGCCACATGACCCGGAAGCTGTATGCTGGCTCCCTCGGCCAATAAAGCGAGATGAGCACCACAACCCCAGAATCATAGAATCATAGAGTTGGAAGAGACCACAAGGGCCATCGAGTCCAACCCCCTGCCAATCAGGAAACACCATCAGAGCACTCCTGACATATGGTTGTCAAGCCTCTGCTTAAAGGCCTCCAAAGACGGAGACTCCACCACACTCCTTGGCAGCAAATTCCACTGTCGAACAGCTCTTACTGTCAGGAAGTTCTTCCTAATGTTTAGGTGGAATCTTCTTTCTTGTAGTTTGGAACCATTGCTCCGTGTCCGCTTCTCTGGAGCAGCAGAAAACAACCTTTCTCCCTCCTCTATGTGACATCCTTTTATATATTTGAACATAGCTATCATATCACCCCTTAACCTCCTCTTCTCCAGGCTAAACATGCCCAGCTCCCTTAGCCGTTCCTCATAAGGCATCGTTTCCAGGCCTTTGACCATTTTGGTTGCCCTCCTCTGGACACGTTCCAGTTTGTCAGTGTCCTTCTTGAACTGTGGTGCCCAGAACTGGACATGGTACTCCAGGTGAGGTCTGACCAGAGCAGAATACAGTGGCACTATTACTTCCCTTGATCTAGATGCTATACTCCTATTGATGCAGCCCAGAATTGCATTGGCTTTTTTAGCTGCCGTGTCACACTGTTGGCTCATGTCAAGTTTGTGGTCAACCAAGACTCCTAGATCCTTTTCACATGTACTGCTCTCAAGCCAGGTGTCACCCCTCTTGTATTTGTGCCTCTCATTATTATTATTTTTGCCCAAGTGCAATACTTTACATTTCTCCCTGTTAAAATTCATCCTGTTTGTTTTGGCCCAGCTCTCCAATCTGTCAAGGTCGTTTTGAAGTGTGATCCCGTCCTCTGGGGTGTTAGCCACCCCTCCCAGTTTGGTGTCATCTGCAAATTTGATCAGGATGCCCTTGAGTCCATCATCCAAGTCGTTGATAAAGATGTTGAATAAGACCGGGCCCAAGACAGAACCCTGTGGCACCCCACTAGTCACTCTTCTCCAGGATGAAGAGGAACCATTGATGAGCACCCTTTGGGTTCGGTCAGTCAGCCAGTTACAAATCCACTGAGTGGTAGCATAGTCAAGTCCGCATTTTACCAGCTTCTTTACAAGAATATCATGGGGCACCTTGTCAAATGCCTTGCTGAAATCAAGGTAGGCTACATCCACTGCGTTCCCTTCATCTACCAGGCTTGTAATTCTGTCAAAAAATGAGATCAGGTGACATGACATGACTTATTTTTCAGAAATCCATGCTGAGTATTGGTGATCACAGCATTCCTTTCTAGGTGCTCACAGATTGTTTGCTTAATGATCTGCTCCAGAATCTTCCCTGGTATTGATGTCAGACTGACTGGGCGGTAATTATTTGGGTCCTCTCTTTCCCCCTTTTTGAAAATACGGACAACATTTGCCCTCCTCCAGTCTGCCGGGACTTCGCCTGTTCTCCAGGAATTCTCAAAGATGACTGCCAGTGGTTCTGAGATCACATCTGCCAGTTCTTTTAATACTCTTGGATGCAGTTCATCTGGCCCTGGAGACTTGAATACATCTAAACTAGCCAAGTATTCTTGTACTATCTCCTTAGTTATTCTGGGCTGTGTTTCCTCTGCTGAATCTTTTGCTCCAAATTCTTCAGGTCGGGCATTGTTTTCTTTATCGGAGAAGACTGAGGCAAAGAAGGCATTGAGGAGTTCAGCCCTTTCTGTGTCCCCTGTTTGCATTTCACCATCTTCTCCTCTGAGTGACCCCACTGTTTCTTTGTTCTTCCTTTTGCTACGAACATACCCATAAAAGCCTTTTTTGTTGCTTTTAACCTCTCTAGCAAGCCTGAGTTCATTCTGTGCTTTAGCTTTTCTGACTTTGTGTCTACACGTGCTGGCTATTTGTTTGAATTCCTCTTTGGTGGTTTCCCCCCTTTTCCATTTTTTGTACACATCCTTTTTTAATCTTAACTCAGTTAAAAGTTCTTTAGATAGCCACCCTGGCTTCTTTAGGCACCTTCCATGTTTCCGTCTCATTGGTATTGCCTGAAGTTGTGCTTTTACTATCTCCCTCTTAACAAACTCCCAGCCATCATGAACTCCCTTTCCTTTTAGTATTACTCTCCATGGGATCTCACCCAGCACTTCCCTAAGTTCTAAGCCGCTGCCCTGCAAGCTCTGATAAGCTCCTCCCACAGCTAATCACCTGCCTCAACAGAAACCCTGCCCCCTCTGACCTTTGCACAGGGAGAGCAGCTAATCAGCCACAAAGAAACACACACACAAGAAAACCCTTTTTGCTCCTTCTTCAGCTGCTGCCCTGCAAGAGTCAGCCACGACTGGATCACAACTGGCCACGACTGGACCTAATGGTCAGGGGTCCCTTTACCTTTACCTTTACCCATCTGGCTGGGCTAGTCACACTTATTTGAAGTCTCTCAGCCCCACTCACCTCACATAGTGTTTGTTGTGGGGGAGGAAGGGAAAGGAGATTGTTAGCAGCTTTGAGACTCCTTTGGGTAGTGATAAAGTGGGATATCAAATCCAAACTCTTCTTCTGGGTTTCCCCAGCCACTCTGGACGGCTCCCAACCAAATATTAAAAACACAATACAGTCATACCTCATGTTACGTTTGCTTCATGTTTTTTCAGGTTGCATCCCGCGGTGACCCAGAAGTACCGGAAAGGGTTACTTCTGGGTTTTGCCACTCATGCATGTGCTGAAGTGCTAAATCGTGCTTCGCACATGCACACAAGCGCCAAATCGTGCCATGCACCTGCACAGATACGGCGCTTCAGGTTGCGGGCTTTTCATGTGGTGAACAGACCTCCGGAACGGATCCCGTTCGCAACCAGAGGTACCACTGTACAGCATTAAACATTAAAAACTTCCTTAAACATGTTGGGTGGGTGGTACGCACAGGGCTTTTTTGCAGCCAGAACTCACCCGAACTCAGTTCTGGCACCTCTCAGGTGGGCGCCATTTTCATTATAAGAGAACAAGAGAGGCATTCATGGTGAGTTCCGGCACCTCTTTTTCTAGAAAAATAGCACTGGGTATGCATCTTTCCTTCTGAGAAAAGCCGAATGTATTTGGGACATTTATTCTCCGAAGGAAAATGAATGACTACATAGGGATAGGACATTATAAAATTATGAATAGTCTGAAAAGAGTGGGCAGAAAGAGTCCCCCCCCCCTCTCTTGGGTGAACTCTGGGTCACCCAATGAAGTTGAGTGGCAGGAGTTCAGGACAGACAAAGCAACTACTTTTCACAACATATAATTAGCTTAATGGCATTCCCCACAAGATGTGGGCTTAGCCGCTAGCTTAGATGGCTTTCAAAGGGGATTAGACAAATTCATGGAGGACAAGGCTATCAATGGCCATTATCCATGATGGGTAAATGGATCTTTCCTCTTCAGAGTCAGTGTGCATCCGAGTATTAGATGCTAAAGGCAAATAACAGTGGATGGCTGTCGCCTTCACACTCTGCTTCTGAGGCCACAATCACACCTTACATTTAAAGCAATATTATACCACTTTAAACACCCGTGGCTTCCCACAAAGAAGCCTGAGGGCCGTAGTCTGCTAAGGGTGCTGGGAGTTGTGAGGAGACCAGTTTGATTCACAGAGCTAAAAGTCCAAAGATAGATTTAACAATCAATCTCTGATCCTAGGGAACTCTATGAATTATAGCTCTGTGGTTGGGATTAGGGGGTCTCCAAACAGCACCCTAAGCTACAGCTACTGTAGCACCCTAAGCTACAGTTCTCAGAATAGTAACGCAACACAGAACTCCATAGATCATTGAGAAGAAATTTCTCATGAAAGATTTTTCTGAATTATTATTTTTTCTGAAATATTTCTCAGAATGTTCTTTTTCTCACTCCTCCTGCAAAATATTCTAATGCCTTTGTGTTGCAGAGGTGTTGAGTCCTGGGCATTGTGCAGGCTGCAAAATGGTGGCCAGAGACTAATACTACTTTACAATGTGGCGCTGTTCACATGGATGTTCCTGGATCAGAAAACATTGATAAGGAGCTATAGAGATCCTTGTGGCCACAAACTTTTTTATTTTTAAGGGTAGGATGGGGGAATCATAGCCATTTCATAAAATTAATGTAAGCCAACCCTTTCTGAACATTTTCAGGGAAACTCACCCACTCCAATCTTTTGTGGGACAACCAGCCTCCTATAACCAACATGCTTAAGTCTAATTAATGCATGAAGGGGTTAAGACCACAGAGGAAGCTGCCCTGCCAGGCTTAGCTAGGTCGCTCCCCCTTACCATGGGAGGAAGGGTTATCAAGCTCTTTGTTCTCTCTCTTTCCACCAGGTGAACCTTACAAGTAAGGAGGTCTGAACTGGTTGCTCCAAGCTCAGACCGTGCAGCTTAAGCAAGCCATCTTTGTATTTCTATAAAAATAATTTAGAAACATTCACCACTCTGGAACCTAAGTTTTACTGCCTGTGTTTTCTGACTGCTGTATGGAAAAGCACATGAATCTGACCTTAGAAGGGTTTGTAAGTCAACCATTTTTAAATTACCAAACATGTGATCTCTTTCTATGCTATGGGAAGAGCGGAACTTTGGAAGCAACCTAAAACAGGATATCTTAAAGGTCTAGCAACCTATATTTCCATGCTTTACTTTGCTGCATAATTTGTGATTTTAAAACTCTACTGGGATTCTCTCACCAAAAAGTACTTGCCTCAGACCTGGATCGAGGCATCCAGGTATTTTCCTTTTGATACCTACCTATTTTTCAAAGAAAGAAAGAAAGAAAGAAAGAAAGAAAGAAAGATCATGACTTTTCAAGAAAACCATGTCAAAAGGTTTATCCACATCATACATTTCAAGCACTCTTATACCACTTTAAAAGCCATGGCTTCCCCCAAAGAATCTGGGAACTGTACTTTGTTAAGGGCACTGAGAGTTGTTAGGAGACCCTTAACAAGCTACAGTTTCCAGGATTTTTCCAGGGAAACCATGGTTTTAAGAAAGTAGTTTAAGAGTGCTTCAAATATATGCTGTAGATGTGGCCTCAGTCTGATCCAGCTGTGTTCTTCATTAGAGCCAAGATGGTGGGCATATTCTCTGCTTTCGGGATTGGATGTGCCAGAGTCCTTCTCCTTTAATACCCTCCCTCTGATTATTATGAGAGAAGGGGGAAAGACAAATCCTTTCTAAATTAAGAAATTCAAAGTGACTTTGGTGCTCATAACAAAGAGGACTTGCCATGAGTTCCACATTATCCACTTGGATAACACTGGACAACACATGAGCCATTTTGATATATGTTTATGCTCATTAGTTGTGTGGTAAAGAACAATCCTTTGTGCCTCAAAATTATTTCAAAACCGGCGCTGTCAAAGGAGTCATTTCTGTCAGGGGGGAAATGCATTCATGTCAGAGAAAAGATGTTAAATGGTAGCCAATAAAGGAAAGAAAGGGGGAATTTGGAGACAAGGGGGGGAATCTGAGAGGAGGACTGCAATTGTTGTTCTTTTCTACCTCATTATTTGTAACCAGTGGTATGTAAACTCCATATTATAATTCAGGATCAATTCAGATGCAAATAGCTGAGCCTTAATTGTATATGTGGAAGAAAGAAAACAGTGACAATATTAAAATGAGCTTTCTTCTGCTACTTCTGTGTCCTTCATGACAGACATTTAAAGTTGAAGCAGTAACACATCACCTGTTCTGTCCCCCCCCCCCCATTTATAATGAAGAAAACCCTTTACAAATTCCTCATGTAAATTGTGACAAGGGGAGGGAGGTGGAGACTAGCAAGCAGACAGCAAGGTAGCAAATGTGAATCCCTGTATGTTCAAAATATTTTAACATAATGTGGAATAATGCATGTTCTCCTACAACACAGCAAATGACGCTTCCTCATAAATTTGCTGGGCTCTTCCAATTCTGTAAACCTTTTTCTGAAGGACTTCCCATTTGAAATCCAACATGCAGGACTGTCTTGCTGAATAAATCAAGGGATGGACTGTGCAGGCGGCACGGTGCCTCGAATTCACTTCTAATGTTGGATAACAAAGCCGTAGATGGCTGCAGTTCCAACCAGGTCTAGACAGATGTGAGTCCCATTCAGCTCATTGGGGTTTACTTCCAGGTAAACAGAGTTAGGATTGCAGCCTTCCTCAATAGTTTAACCAGGCAGGATTGCAATGTATCTGCCTAGTTAACTGCATATAAGTCCTTGTTTCATTGCAATATTTTACTTGCAACTGTGTGTGTGCGTGTTTGCATGCTGAAACGCAGTTCTCAAGATTGGATTACTGCAATACACTCCGTGTGCACCCTCCCTTGCGGTTGACCTGGAATTGATGGGGATAGGGGAGAAGGCACAGGATGTGTCAAGAGACTGTTCCAGTCGTCTCTTCAAATTCCAACAGTTCCCTTCCCTGCTGTTTCCGAGGTCCAGGAGAGGCTTGTAGAGGCAGGCACAGTGGCATTTTCCATGTAGGAGAAGTTGCCATTTGCTGGCGAACACTCCATCCAGTTGTGGCACAAGCCTGGGAAAGTTACACCAGCTAAGTGGATGTCCAGTCTCTCTCTCTCTCTCTCTCTCTCTCTGTGTGTGTGTGTCTTCTGTGCACCTTAGGAGCTGCTTTTGTCAATAAAAATGCACTTTTGTCAATTAATAATTAAACGACTGGCCATTTGTCCTCCTAGGTTTGGAAGAGCACCTCTGCTTAGAGATCTGCACTGGTTTCCAATTTGCTACTGGGCCAGGTTCAAAGTGTTACTGTTGGTAAATAAAGCCCTTCATGGCTTGGGACCAGCTGGCTTTCATGATCATCTTTCCCTATATGGGCCCAAGCAATGGTTTTGATCTACAGAACTGGCAATGCTACAGGTGTCTCATAATACTTGTTACATCCTTTTAGGTTTTCCCCCTCCTCTGACAGTTATGGCACTTCTGCAAACCTTGGGTTGCATCCAAGGGGAGCTGTCTCATTCCATCGGCACAAGTATTTAAGCTTGTGCAGCAGGACTTTCCCTATCCCTTTCTCCCCACACCCCGAAATTTGTTCTAGGGGTTCCCCCTACCCTCCGGAGAGGGTTTGGGGAGGGTGCAGGGCACACATTATGGAAGGAGAGGGGGCGCTTCCATTGCATAAGCACAAATCCTTGCACTGATGGAATGTGTGAGTTGGATATTGTCCCTTGGGACCCTCCAAACTGCTCTCTCGTGCATGGACAGTGCCAGTATAGCTACATAAGGGCCTTTCTGCACTTACCATTTATAGTGGTGTAGTTGCTGTTTGATCTGACATTTTTTAAAGTGAATCTGCAGTTGATTTTCTGCACCTTTGGCCACATGTCTGCACCTGAGACCTCTGGGTATAGGGCAGTATATATATACAATAAATAAATAAAAGAAATGTCACTGTTACTGAAAAGGAGTGCAAGGTTTTCCACACTAATGGTGGATTGTGCCCAAATTGAGAAAAGCTCTTTGGCTGCAGTTGCAGCCATTATTAACCCACACATTCTTCTAGGCAGTAAATGTTGGAGTTCTGAGCATGCTACACAGGGATCGCCCTTTCACAACTTTTTAATGCATCTAATACCTAGTTTTCCAGGACACTGACCTAGTGGGAGTAAAGGAGCTTAGAAGAGGAACTACATGCTTGCCTGAGCTATGGCGAAACTGGTTATTGCGATGACATTTTATCTGCAGCTGCTGATGGATGCCGTGTCTTTCACTCAGTCCCCTTGTCTCTGTCTGCCATTATCCTTCCTCTGAACTGAGCTCACAAACCAGCAGCTCACATTGGCCAGAGGGGAGGGGAGCAACACGGACATCTCCCAAACCACACCCACTAACTCCTTCCGCACAAAAACAGGGATAATACACACAACCATACATTTGGAAATATTGAAGGTCCATTCTAGATCTTGCATTGCAGCTGGATATTTTGCAGTAGGGGAAAAAAGTGCACTGTTGTGGCTGGAAAATGATGGTTTTGTGTGGCAATATGCCCCCCAAAAATATCTGGGGATGGGGGGGGGGGGAATCAGGAACTATACCACTATAAATATTAAGTGCTGAAAGGCCCAAGGATTGCCACTTGGAGAATGAGTTCACTGACGCCATATATTGTTTGCTTTGGCTCACCAGGAATTCAACAACAACCAGGTGTGTGGGTGTATGGAGAGGTAACTGAAGCCTATGAAAATTCATGAGGCTGTGGGCTTAGAAAGTTGCTTCTAACCAAATGCACAAACATTTCCATAGCCCAATAATTTAGCCACTCCCTATGTGCACAGGCTGCTTTTAACAAAAGGAATAAAACGCTTTTTTAAAAAAAAACTTTCTGACTTTCGTTAACCTTCCCTCATAGTTCAGGTTATTTCTTTAATGCATTTATCTGCTTTAAAATTGTCTCCTTAGCCTCTCAAGGGAAACCAATATAATACACCATCACATTTCTCGCAGGAGAGGGTGGGGGGGAAAGAACACTTACTCTTAATAGGTGGCAATTTTGCCAGATGTTATTGACATAGTAAGTGCGAAATTTCAGTGATACTAAATGCAAAGTGCAGCAGATTAAAGAACAATGGAACAAAGTGCAAAATGAAGTTTCAAAAGCAGCAGTGTCAAAGTCAGAGAAAGTGTGAAAAAATTACATTTTAACAACACTATTAAGAACAAGTTTACTAATTACTGTAGCTGGCACAAATGTAAAAGTACCTTTCTTCGTCTTGAGGAAAGTTTCAAAAGTCAGATTATGCTCCCCCCCTCCCCTTCTCAGCATTTCTCTCCCTCTTTCTGTCTCTTTTTTATACAAACCAGAAGGAGACATGACACCAGTGGTACTACACTAATGGCGCATTGGGCTCTTTAACGGGGTACTTCTTAACCTATTCCACTGAACTCCAACAGTGTAGCGAGTAAAACCCTTTGATAATGAGCAGAAAAGGAAAGCTGTGGATTAATTCACTCTTGCTTAACGCATCCTCTTGCACAAGGGAATTTGCTCGCTAGGCCAAGCCTTATATTGAAGAAGTTCAACTTTTTGCGAGCATCATCATCATCATAATAATAATAATAATAATAATAATAATAATAATAATAGCAACAACAGCAACAACCACCTGCCCATCTGGCTGGGTTTCCCCAGTCACTCTGTGCAGCTTCCAGCCCATATAAAAACAAAATAAAATGACTCACATTAATAATGATCCTGTGCCTCAGAAATCTATATCAGTTGTTGGCATCTGTCTGTCTCAAGAGACAATGGAGTTGAAGACAAACCGCTGCACTAGCAGCACTGAAGTGACGTCCCTGGGGCACAAGCCTGCGTAGCGTGTATGGAGGTCCTGGGCTTCCCAGACGACAAGAGCCCTCCTTCTCAACCTTGCTGATGTGGTGCAAAGGAAAGCACAGCAATACGTTTGGCATCAGCTTAGTTGCAGGAATTGCTGGAAGGAGGCATAGAAGGTGCCATCCAACCATCTTAGGGGCTCTAGTCTGAATTTGTGTAGGGTTTACTCCTTAGCATTTTCTTCTCCCAAAGAAAATGGAGGCAGTGGAGTTTTAGGATCAGGGTTTTCCTTCTCCTAGATGGGCTGCCTTTCCAGGTTGATGAGCCCCATCTGCCCCTCACTTCCCTCTAGATTCGCAGCAGTTCTCAACCTGTGGGTACCCAGATGTTGTTGGACTACAGCTCCCATCATCCCTGAGCTCTGGCATTGCTAGCTAGGGGTGATGGGAATTGTAGTCCAACAGGGGACCCGCAGGTTGAGAAAGGCTGCTCTAGAGCAGTGTTTCCCAACCTTGGGGCTCCAGCTGTTTTTGAACTACAACTCCCATAATCCCTAGCTAGCAGGACCAGTGATTAGGGGTGATGGAAACTGTAGTCCGAAAACAGCTGGAGATTCAAGGTTGGGAAACACTGCTCTAGAGTATGTGCAGAAACCACCTTCTTGACTGTTGGAACCGCTCTTGTTCTTAGTCTGCTGGAGTCCCAAAAATCTATATAATGTCACCATAAATCTACATAAGGACAGTGATTTTACTCATTCAATCATCCACAAACAAGCACTTTTTAAAAAAGTAACCAGTCCCCTTCTTAAAGATGAGGCATAGCTCAATAGTGCATGATATGTTTGGGAACATTAGAAGCTGCCTTATACTGAGTCAGATTATTGGACCATCCAGCATAGGGTTTCCCAGACTTGGGTCTTTGGACTACAACTCCCATCATCCCTAGCTAGCAAGACCAGTGTTCAGAGATGATGGGAACTGTAGTCCAAAAAACAACTGGAGACCCAAGTTTGGGAAAGCCTGATCTAGCACTACAATCTCAGGGTTCAACATGTGTCCTTTTTCATGCAACGTTTATGCTCAAAGCTATAGCCTCAAGAAGCCAATTCAGATTGGAATAGACCTCTGCTGGAGAAGGTGGGGAGGCAACACAACAATTGTGAATGGCAGCTCTGTGTCCACACACATGCACTTGGCATCTACAGGTCAAAGCGCATGTTATACCTTTTAAAAAATAAAAAATAAAGAGAAAAAATCGGCTTAATTTGTAGTGTGCAGCGACATCTTTTGATCTTCATCAATTAATTACAGTCCTGGTGTGTGTTTGGGGTCAGCCCATGATGCTTTGCTGAGGTGGGTTGTGTGTGGAACTACGTGAGAGGCTCAGGACAGCAATCAGGGAGAGAAACTCAGTGACACAGGGGGAAGGAGCAGGTTGAGGTAACAGCTAGCAAGAAGTGATTCAGCCCAAAAAGTATAGAGAAAGAGAACAGGAGAGTCAGAGAAATCTAGGCATTAACGAAAGCTTGTTTAAATAAAGTTACAGTGGTACCTCGGGTTAAGTACTTAATTCGTTCCGGAGGTCTGTACTTAACCTGAAACTGTTCTTAACCTGAAGCACCACTTTAGCTAATGGGGCCTCCCACTGCCGCCGTGCCGCCGGAGCACGATTTCTGTTCTCATCTTGAAGCAAAGTTCTTAACCTGAAGCACTATTTATGGGTTAGCGGAGTCTGTAACCTGAAGCGTATGTAACCTGAAGTGTATGTAACCCGAGGTACCACTCTATTTGTTTTCTAGTACTTCTGTCTGGCCGTTAGTGATAATTAACCCCACTTGAAACAGAGGTAAAGGACAAGATGGCAATAGCTTCTAGTCCATGTACTCAAACCAGCTGGACTGGCAGTTAAATATAAATTGTTCATCCACACTTGAGGCAGCAGGCCAGATTTTTTTTTCTTTCCAGGGGGGCGGTGGACAGTGGAGAACATGCACATGTTTGTCTTCCAACAAAGGCTGGTGGGATGCTTCAGAGGAACAGCCAAGGACTGCCGCTGCTGCTACACACTACCATTTGCCATCTAAGATGCTGCCCTCACTTTGACTTATGGTAGGCCTTGTATTAAGGGTTTAATCCTTTCCCTTCCCAGATGTGATTCCTACAAAAATACTACAGTGCCCTCCCTCCCCATGAAGCTACAAGGCTGGGGGGTGGGGGAGAGTCCCTGCAAGAGCCATTAGAGTGAGCAAGCCATCAGATTTCAAGCATCATTATAATCATCAAACAACTTTGCATACTTTGCTCGGCTGTGCGGTCAACATTTCTGTCGAACCTCAGAGGGCAAAATAGAAATGGAAGAAAAAACCTCCCTCTTATGTGTGAAAGATGGTACTGTGCACTTGGAGAGTGAGTTTGCAATATATAGAAATATATTATTGTTGTGGTTGTGGTTGTTGTGGTTGTTTTTGTTGTTATATTGTTTGCCTTCCACACACATATCTCAAGGTGATGCACAAAATGCAATACTGTAAAATAGCTAACAATCTGTTAAGAACAGCAGAGAAACTAACAGCAGATAGATTTAAAAACAATGCCAATCTTGCTGATGTTTATTTAAATGGCTTTATACCCCAGCCTTGCTCCAGAATGGAGGAACATTACAGACCATAGAAACAGTAAATTTAAACGAAAGAAAACCATACATCCATCAGATACAACCAGCAGCAACCAACCAGCAACCCAAGTGATGTCAACAACAAATACTTTTTCACCTGTCTTCCAAAAATTGCTAATGTGGAAGATTTTCAAAGCTTAGCTGGGCAGGATTTCCATGCTGTTGCAATGCAGTAAACATGGGTGCTGCTGTTAGGATAACAGCTCCTCTAGCATATAACCATTTGATAATGAAATAATTGATTGATTACTGTTTGCCTTCAGCAAACAACGGTTGATCAGATCATTTTCGACTCCTGGAAATGGGAAACCAGACCGAAGTCTCCATCATTTGGCTTCATGGCACTGAGCACCAGTTCTTTCTCCACGACTTTCCATTCTCACTCCAATTTTGTTCTAGCGATCCCCTTCGGTATTCAGGGTACATCTTGGGGGAAACTGCCATTGGAATCATTTGTTCTGCCTCCACCTTGTAGATCAGCAATAATTGGCCACCCCTCCCCCCTCCTTTATTTCCTTCTGTAGTTTCCCCCTACTGAGTCTCTTCCAGTTCCCCAGGGGTCTCTCATCAGAGCTACATAAACCTTTGCTACATATATTTTACCTCCTGCTGCACTGTTAATGGAACTCTTTGATCTCTCACTAAACTATACTGGACTTCTCTGAGATAATGTTTAATCTTTTCTTTTTTGCTGGACTCACGTGTAATTCTGTAAAGTCAATAAAACTGCCTTTTAAAGTTACAACTTTATAAAGAGCCAGCTCTCTATTAAGAAATTTGTATGAGGGGCAATATACAATTTATTATTGCATGCTACCAAAGTTAGGTATCCTCTTCTCACACTTCCCATTGAATCGCCTTTCAGCCTGCTCTGTTCAGGCTGCTATATTCACACAAATGACACATCCCAACATGGAACAGTTTTGTCTTTCTGGAATAGTCAGAACCAAATGACATGATCAGCAGTGTCACATAGTCAGTGGCGTAGCGTGGGTTGTCAGCACCCGGGGCAAGGCAAGTAATTTGCGCCCCCTAACCCATGGATTTGCGCCCCCTAACCCGTGGATTTGCGCCGCCTAACCCTAACCCCCAGATGTTGCGCCCGGTGCGGCCGGCCCCCCCTGCACCCCCCCCACGCTACGCCACTGCACATAGTGCAGATTAGATTGCAAACATGGGATAGAATGTTTGGTACCTCCCTGTATATACAGGGGGGAAAGTAAGTTCACCAGAATAAATTAAGTCCACATTTGAAGTCAAATCTTCCTAACTCTCCAGAGCAAACTGCAACAAACCCATCCGCTGAAATTCACATTTCCCTGATTCTTTCCCCAATGCAGTTCTCCAGTCGAATCAAAATGACATAGTGGCCATTTTGTGCACCCAAATCCATATGTTGGTGAAAAAAGCATCATACTGGGTGGGTGGGTGGGATTTGCTTTGGGGGAAAAAATGTATATTAGCCAAAACCGAATACATAAAAATGTAAATATTAGGGGGGAAATGCAACAGGTTTCTGAATTTTCATGAACTCTTTTTTTTTGTTAAGAGTTGCAAACTGATACAAAAAGGGGAACTGCACCTAAGATAAGAAAAGAAACGAGAAATTGAAACAAAAACTGACAGTTCTCTCCATCCCTATTATTATCCTGCTCATTATTATCACTATTACTAAATTAATATATCACTTACATGCCACAATTGCTTCTAAGCAGTTCACAAGTATAAAATCAATCCACAATATACACCAATACAGATTTGGCCAGCCTAGTGTGTGCCAGAACATTTGCACTACAATTCCAAACAGCATTCCCATACTAGATGTGACTGAGGCATTGATGTGAGTTGTAGTCCAAAATATATTGAGGGCATCAGGTTGGTGAAGGACGCACTAGTGCTTCAGGCTGAAGACCCTAGTGTGCCCTAGCTTCTCCCTGATTTGCTCATTACATGAATTTATTTACTTGCTTACCAAAAACAATTATTCAAATATTTCCTCCGTCACTTGCAGCCTGAAGTGATGCATGCCAGCAGCAGTTAAATTGCACAAGACTCTTGCATGCTTCAGACCCAATACATTAGCAGAAAGTATTCTTCATGCTGATTACAAATTTTTCACCAAAGAAATATAGCAAAAGAGGAATGATCCTATTTCAGAGACCTAAGGCTGGGAAACTACCCAAGGGCATGCAACTCAGCCAGCATGTCACTAACAACAACAACTTCCCCAGCCACTCTGGGTAGCTTCCAGCAAAATATTAAAATATAATAATTCATCAAATATTAAAAGCTTCCCTAAACAAGGCTGCCTTCAGGTGTCTTCTAAAAGTCAGATAGTTGTTTATTTCCTTGACATCTGGTGAGAGGGTGTTCCACAGGGCAGGTGCCACTACCGAGAAGGCCCTCTGCCTGGTTCCCTGTAACTTTCCTTCTCGCAGGGAGGGAACCACCAGAAGGCCCTTGGTGCTGGACCTCAGTGTCTGGGCAGAACGATGGGGGTGAAGACGCTCCTTCAGGGATACTGGACCAAGGAGAGTGAGCACATGTGCCACATCTATTTACTTCAAGGAATGATGCACACCATATATTTCCAATAGATCATGCCATGGTGCATCTGCAGCAGACAACCAGATGCCTTCATCTGTCCCAGCTTCAACAAAATGTGTCTCTCCCATATTGGTCTCTACAGCCACAGCAGGCGCTGTAATTCTTCAGCGGTTTGACTACACTCCCAAAGGTGCACACTTTTCCATTGTTTCCTGAGACAGACAGGGGGCGGGCAACAATGTATTCTGATAGACTGAGATTGTGCCTTGGTATTTTGTTAATAACAGCTGCAGGTCATCTATGGTAGCTTCACCTGTGAGTACTTTCAGAGCCCTTTTGCTAGCCCTACAGGGCAGCAGGGCGAATGGACCTAATTCAGGCAACATCAAGGGAAAGTGGGTACAGGACACCTGGAAATGATGTCTGAGCAAGACTTCTTGAAGAGGACACCCTAGATGGTGGAGGGGAGAGGGCATTTAAGATCACATTTAAGAAGCAAAATGTCTTGGACTGGCCCAATGTCTTGGCCATCCCTGCACACAAGGGATGCGCAGAACAGCCTGAGTCTTCGCCATGTCAGTTTAGCTGGTGCTCCATCATAAAACCGTTCCACTCTGTCTTTTGCAAACTTTCCCAAAGAACGCACACAAAAATCTGCCTGAAATTTGCACACATTACGTATGCACTCTTCAAGGAAACGTGTGTTTTTCAATGCGTTTAAAACATTTTTGGCATATTTAACACACTTATATGTAAAATACATATATTTTGAGACCTAAAGTGCACTGCAAAATCCAGAGAAGGATGCAATCCAATGGAGAGCTGGATTCTGTTCTGCAAGGAAGCAAGAGAATCATTGAGTTGGATCAGTCAATCCCCAAAGGCAGATCTAACAAATTCCTCCACCAACACGTTTTTTTTTCTTTCCTAAGGAAACACTTAGACAGTTATACTGTTTAATATGGTGTGTTCAATTTTTGTTGAGGTTTCTAAGTTTCTTACAGAAAACATCCACATTTACTACCCCATCCTTCCATTTCCTCTTTCTCACTTCTTGTTCCTCTTCTTCCATTACTTTCCCCATCTTCCATCTTACCTGGAAGAAAACGAAATGGCTGAATTTTCAATAACTCTGAAGACGCCCACGGCAATAACAACAGAGACATAATTTAATTATTGGCAGCTTCTTTGCTTCCCAATAGATTTGTACCACCCAAAGGGATGGTGATATATCTATTCCCCCCCCAAAAAAAACTTCTTGTTCTAATTTCAACCATAATCTCTCTCTTTTATTATTTATTATCATTGTGACAGATAATGAAAAAATCTTAATAAACTACTTATGCTTTAAAGGTGGGGGGGAATCTACCTAAGTCTAGAAAAAAAAGCATCTAAATCCTTCCCACAGTAAAAAAAGAAAAAAGAAAACCTGTCTGTCATGTGAAATCATCACTTTTTAAAAATAATTTTAGCTGTCACTCTCCTCATTAAAATATCTGCTAGCAAAAAGGGGAGGGAAGGGGGATTAATCTCTTCTTTGCATGCCTCATGCAAACGTCAGAACAGCTCCAATGGATCAGACCAAAGGGTTATCTAGTCTAGTATTCTGTTTTCCACAGTGACCAATGAGATGCCCCTCAGAAACGTCCAAGCAGGACACCAGGATGATAGCCTTCTCCCACTGTTCTGTAGCAACCAGCATTCAGACCTTTCCTGGAGGTAACTTATAGCCACCAAGACTAGTAGAACCCTGATATCCTCATCCTGCATCTGTTTGTCTAACCCCCTTTTAAAGCCATCTATTTATTTCATGGAATCTACGCAACACTCGATTGTAAAATAATAATTAAAAACATCTCAAAGAGATTCCCATAAAATGATGAAATTATCACTTAGAAAAAATTACTATCCATTAAGAGAACCAAAAAGTTAAAACGACAATAGACTAAAAACAGATTAAGACTCACATGAACTTTCTCAACGTCTGGGTATAGACTTGTGTGAAAACAAAAATCTTTCTGGCAGGAGCTGAGAAGAGAACAGTGAAGTTACCGGCCTGATATCAATAGGCAGGGAATTCCAAAGAGAAAGTGCTACCACACTGAAGTTCTTACAAATGTGGAACGGGTCTATTGCCATTATTAATATTGTGCATCTGGAAGCAACAGGATGACTAAAAACTGACTCTTCTTGGAATAAAAATTGCCCAGTCCAAAAATACGGTACCAAAGCTTTACTAGCAGAGCTTACTCCAAAACAGACACAAAAGCAAAAAAAGTTACATTCTGATAGTTGCATAAAATCATGTGCTTTCAAAACATAGGTTAAACCAGGCATGACCAAACTTGGCCCTCCAGCTGTTTTGGGACACAATTTCCATCATCCCTGACCACTGGTCCTTTTAGCTAGGGATGATGGGAGTTTTAGTCCCAAAACAGCTGGAGGGCCAAGTTTGGCCATGCCTGAATTGCTTCACCCAGAGCTGAAAACAAAGGTTTGCCTCTCTCACAGCCTCTATTACAGCCTGAGGCTGTGTTCTTGGAGAGAATCATTTGCACGCCTTTCTTTTTGGCTGCTTTCAGAAAGCAAAGACTAACGCACACACCCAAAACCTTCAAGGAAGCAAAGTCCATCACCTTCTGAGCCAGACCCTTGAGTTCATTGGCTTCAAAAGTTTATACACTGACTGGTTGCAGCTCTCCAGGATTTTATCATCCTGATTTTTATTTACCACAAGTTCTCTCCCGCTTCATTGTAGTAAAAGCAGCCCCTCTTGTGGATGCCAGAGATTGAACCTAGATCTTTCTGTATTGAAAACAGAAGCTCTACCAACTGGGCTACAATAGTCCGGGGTGGGGTCATGTTGACTATGAATACTATATGTGACCTTAAACACACTTCTCAACCTCCTCCATCACTCCCACCCAGCCCCTGTTGGCAATATAAGGACAATATTTCTAACCTACCTCACCAGGTTCTTGTAGGGATTACTGGGATAATGTATAGGAAGTGCTGTGAACACACACACACACACACACACACACACACACACACACACACACATATATTTACAACTCACAATAAGATGAACATGTTACTAAATGTCACTCAAAAATGCAGATGGTAACGAAACCTACTGGGAGTCTTTTGACCCCCTTTGATTTCTAACTCAAGAGGAAAATGTTCCCACCGTTGACTGATTGTGTGGCATTCAGACGCCATGCTCTGCTCATTCCCATATAAACTGGGGAATGGGGGGAGAGAAGGGAGAAAGAACAGAGGTTTTGCCCTTGTAAATCCCGTTCAAATAATTGGCTGCCCTTGTTTATTCAATATGGGCTAGACATCTAAACTCAGGATGACCTTGATGCAGCCATGTTAAAACAAGGAGGCAGAGAGCTCTTCATCCTTGCAGAAAACTGAGGGTGGGGGGAAAACACTTTTAAGGATCCATTTTTAGCACTGTACACAAATTAGCGTACAGCTGCATTTGATCATACATGGGGATAAAGCATCATTCCTCTGCGTTTTGCCAGCATGATACAAAGCGATTAATATACACTGGAGGAGAAAAGACTGCTGGCATGATTATTAAGTTTACATCCCTTCTCCCATCATTACATCCTTTATGTAACCCAAGTAAAACCTTCCAATGTATCTTGTTTTTGCCTGCTGGAATTTGCATGAAATTGGCACTTTCCCCCTTAAAGCTCCCCATGAAATTAGCACTTTTCTCTGAAATGTCCCATGAAATTACAAAGATTTGGGTTCCCCTCCCATGTTCCCCCCCCCTTACATTTTAGATACGTTGCTGCAACAAGTTGCTTCAAAATGCCTTTTTGCCGTTAATTGTTCCACTGATGGAAGATGTCGAATATATAGAGGGTTGCATGGCCACATTTACAGATTTTCTTGTGTTTTATTGTCTGGGATTGGGGAAGCTGTGGTCCTCCATCTGTTGCTAGACTACAAGTCCCATCATCTGTGATCATGGGCTATACTGGCTGAAGCTGATGGGAGCTGGAGTCTTTGGTGCAGCAATAAAACTGCCAGCAGATTTGCAAAGCTAAGCAGGGCTCGGTATGGCTTCAAATTGGATGGGGGACCATGGGTTGAGATTCCTGCATTCCTGCTTGGAGTAGATGACCCTCAAGGTACCTTCCAACTCTGCAATTTGATGATTCTGTGAACATCTAGAGGGCCACAGGTTCCCCATCCCTGGCCACTGGTCAATGGCAGGGCTGACTCTACCATTAAGCAGAGTAGTAATAGAAACATGTTGGAGGACATGTGACAATGCCTGCCCTGATGCTCTTCACTCACTTCACCAGTGTTGAAGTAAGATTCAGCTGTCAGTCTGGTTAACCCCTGTATGTGGAATGTGACTTCGGCAGAACAGAGTGGAATGAGACTCCATTTTGTCATTCACCTGAGACAGCAAAATGTCTTTGACTTGCCCTGACATATGAGCATAGGAAGCTGCCTTATACCAAGTGAAAGCCTTGGTCTATCTAGTTCAGTGCTGTGATTTCAGAGTACGGGCACCACCACAGAGAAGACTCTGTTCCTGATCGTTGCTTGATGGACATCTGAAGGTTGAGGGACAACCAGGCAGGCATTAGAAGATGACTGCAGTGACCTCATATGATCATCAACAATGTGGAAGGGAGGAAGGGAACAAGGCAAATGTACTGAAGGAACGGAAAGGTGTGAGAAACTGTGCACATTCCAAATCTGGAACTAATTTTAGGAAATGGCATTCAAGAGGAGTGCAACAGAGGGCAGAGCAAATGCATGGAGCAATAAAAAATAGGGAATGGGGAAAATCTACTAATTCTTCTGTGTGACCTATAGAGGGTGTTCAATAAGACTTACCCCAAGAAAAGGGGAGTAAGAATTCAGATTTAACTACTCTCCATTTAATTTATATTCCATTTTAATTAATCAAGGTCAGATGCAATGGTGGGTAAAGTATCAATATGGCATTTATAGTGTATTGCCGGCTTAATTATAAGCTTGATGAGGATCTATAAATTGGTCAGTTGACACTTAATGATGTTTAATGCAAACCAATGTTTGCAATATGATCAATCAAATGGTGAGGTTAAAGAAGTGAATCTTGCAGTCCAGCATACTATAAACCTAATAGCAAACTTATTCTCTGAGTGTGGATTCTTAGGTCTTTCTCTGAATATCAGTTGCTGAGAATCATGGACAAAGAAAATGCTCTTCTGATCGTTTGAGTTTCCCATAGACATTAGGTTTGCCACTGTGGGAACAGAATCCTGGATGGAGGGTGTGTGTGCAGCTAGGACTTTTGTCGCTATTAGTTTGTGTTTTCAAAGCACACACCACCTAATGCATCAAACAGAATATATGTATTTTGAATGCCCCTATGTACTTCCAACTGTATAGATGATTCTCATATGAATAGATCTCTAGTTTGCAGCCACTTATTTAACAACTCTGAAAAGCCAGGCTGAATTTAGACTGTGTCCTTTACCTTAGGAATTAGGGAAGAGGTAAAAGGGAGAGACAAAAAGAGGAACAAATTAGAAAAGATTTCAATTTAATTTTGGGAATGAAGATAATTGACTATCCCCCCAACATCTGATATTTAAGTTTTGCTTTAGAAATAGCCTTCGAAAAAAGGGCAACATTTCTTCATGCTA
Organism: Podarcis erhardii; assembly: GCF_964252035.2. Classification (NCBI taxonomy): domain Eukaryota; kingdom Metazoa; phylum Chordata; class Lepidosauria; order Squamata; family Lacertidae; genus Podarcis; species Podarcis erhardii. The sequence continues at coordinate 19,810,762 of NC_138497.1, forward strand.
TTGGGGGCTTAGGAGACATTTTTATGCAAAGCCAATGGCAACACTAAAATTCAAGGACAGATAAGAGGTATGGTTGCATCAGTCTTATGTTTATAAAGTGCTAGCCATTCACTCTTGCATAATATATTCCTGAAGAAACCTAAATCACCCAATCGAGTGATAAAATGCATGTAGGTACAAACGCCGGCATGAGAATGTTGCAATAAATTAAGATCTGATACAGAAGTCCTGGTATGTTTATTTCGCTCAGCCCATATATGCAATAACTCTCTTGCTTGTGCACGCACACACACTTGCCATGTGACCCAGATCAATTTGCATAAGGCCTAATTTGGCGGTCTTGAAGCAGGTGGAACCTCAGGGAAGATGCATATATAATCGTGAAGATGGAAAATAAATCTGACTCTCACGGAGCACACTGCACTTTGTACGATTCTGCTTCTCCTCCACTGGCTGAAAAAAAGAATGTGCACCCAAATCACCTGTTTTCTTCTTCTTAATCAATGGTATCATTTGTAGGAAGCCCAATATTGTTATTCTCCCTCTGCTTGCCATTCTAATTCTTATACTTTGGCTATGCTGAACATCTTAAAGGACACACCGTGCTGCCCTGCTGGCTGTGATCGACTGTGTTACTGGCACAATCTTGGCAATGTTAAATGTTTAAAATAAGTCCTGTTGATTTCAATGGGGGACTTAAACAAGGGCTTATGTGTCTAGCGGTCTCTGGGTAAAGGTCCCTCCACCTCAGGTATCCACTGACTCTTGGAAAGTGGTAGTGGGATGGAAGGAGCTGTGGATAATTAGAGGTCGGGGCCAGAATGCAACCCTGCAGTCCTTTTCCTACATGCTTTGCCCCTTCATGCAAATTACACCAGAAAAAAGGGAGATGACTCCATCTATAGCAAGAGTTATAGGTACAGGGGAAGCTGCTTTGTACCGACTCAGACCACTGATCATCTAGCTTAGTACTGTCAAGACTGCCTGGAAGCATCTCTCCATGGTTTCAGCCACAATTCTTTCTCAACTGGGATTGAACCCAGGAGCCCTTTGCCTGCTGACATTAGGGCATGGCTTACAGAGATGGATCTGCCATGACCATGTCTACTTCATACCTTCCAACATTTCTCTGATGAAAACAGGGACATCCTATTCCATTATTATTATTATTATTATTATTATTATTAACAACCCACCCATATGACTGGGTTGCCACAGCCACTTGGGGCAGCTTCTAACATATATAAACACATAATTAAACATTTAAAAACTTCCCTATGCAGGGCTGCCCTCAGATGTCTTCTAAAGGTTGTAGAGTTACTTATCTCCTTGGCTCAGTTATTGCATAACTGCATACCTTCCAACATTTCTCCAATGAAAATAGGGATGTCCTAAGGAAAACAGCATCTTAAAAAGCAGAGACATCACCTTGCCAACAAAGGTCTGTATAGTTAAAGCCATGGTTTTCCCAGTAGTGATGTATGGAAGTGAGAGCTGGACCATAAAGAAGGCTGATCGCCGAAGAAATGATGCTTTTGAATTATGGTGCTGGAGGAGACTCTTAGGAGAGTCCCATGGACTGCAAGAAGATCAAACCTATCCATTCTGAAGGAAATCAGCCCTGAGTGCTCACTGGAAGGACAGATCATGAAGCTGAGGCTCCAGTACTTTGGCCACCTCATGAGAAGAGAAGACTCCCTGGAAAAGATTGAGGGCACAAGGAGAAGGGGACGACAGAGGACGAGATGGTTGGACAGTGTTCTCGAAGATACAAACATCAGTTTGACCAAACTGCGAGAGGCAGTAAAAGACAGGAGTGCCTGGCGTGCTCTGGTCCATGGGGTCACGAAGAGTCGGACACGACTAAACGACTAAACAACAACAACAAGGAAAAGCGGGGCCTTCCAGGATTAAATCAGAAACTGGGATGTTTTCTGCAAATCCAAGACTGTCCCTGGAAAATATGGACACTTGGAGAGTCTGTTACTTTGGTCCTCTCATACTCCCAATTGCCTTAAGAAGGGGGCTTGCAGTTGCCCACCAACAGTTTAGCACCTGGATAGCAGACATGAGACCACAAGAGCCTACTGGATCAGGTTAGTGGTCCATCTATTCCAGCATCCTGTTCCCACAATGGCCAACCAGATACCTATGGGAAGCCTGCATGCAAGGTCCAAACACAAGAGCATCCTTCTCTTCTCTGGTTTCCAGCAACTGTTTCTCAGAAGCATTGCTGCCTCTGACCAAATAGGCAGGTCCATCACATGATTACAATTTGCCTCACTATGGGGAGGTCCCCCCCCATTTAAATTAGAATAATTACTTTGACACTTGCCCCTAAATATATCAATTAGCATATGCAAAGTTTATGCAAATCTGTGCCCTCTTTTGGCGATTCACTTTCTCACTTTGGGTGAAGTGTAAGTGGCCAGTCTCTCCTTTCTCTTTGCACTATAGCACTTGGCTCCCACAGGCATGACCCAGCTTCGTGTCAAAGAGATATATACATTTCAAACTGAAAAGCATCTGGCTGTGAGCAGCAGTTCACATTCATTTACATTCCTGATATAGAAATATAGATAGTCCTGTCACATTTATAATGAATCATTTTATAATCAAATAATATATATAAACCTGGTCTCTGGCCAATCCAAGCATTGGCTGCCAAATTCATAATTACCCTGGTTCTACAGCAAAGTCTATGAAACAAATTAATTCCATGGATTTTTTTTTTATTTCTTCTTTTTTCCTAAAGTGCATTTATGGGCTGGCTAGCATCTGCACCAATTAAAGTTTATTGATTTGCTTCTTGAGTCTTGTGTCTAAGGGCCAGTTTATAAAATTCGCAGAATCAAATGGGAACACTTCTCCCACTCCCAGACTGTACCATTTGAATCTGCGGGTAGATGTGGCTGCTCTTGTTGTATCAATGGGGCCAATCTAATCTATCCACCATGCCTCAATGGCTGATATTTAACAAAGTTTAGACCTATTGAAATTAATGGACCTAACCTGGTCATGGTTCTTTATGTGGGATAAATGGCTTCCTATAACCAACATGCTTAAGTCTAATTAATGCACGAAGGGGTTAAGACCATAGAGTAAGCTGCCCTGCCAGGCTTCACTATGTCCACCTCCCCTCACGTTGGGAGAGAATAGATAATAAAGCCTTTTGTTCCCCCAGTCCACCATAGAAGTTCAACGTATGAGGTCTGAGCTGGTTGCTAAGACCTCATGGCTCTTACAAGCCACTCTTGAGTTCCTAGAACAATAATTTAGGAACTTTCACCACTTTGGAAGTAAGCTAAAAAAAATAGTTTAATAAATCTTTCCAACTGATGTATGGAAAAGCACATGAACCTGTCCTTTGGAAAGTTTGTAAGTAAACCTTTTTTTTAAAAAAAAAAACAACTTACCAACATGTGGTGTTTTTTCCTATGTTGGGGGAAGAGGCAAGTTTTGGAACTAACAAGGGCATATTTTTAAAGTAGGCCCTGGACCAAAGATTCCAATTACAATAAAAGAGATTCTGACTGAACTTCAGGAAGAACTTTATGGTGGTAAGAGCTGTCCGACAGTGAAAGGGATTCTCTTGGAAGGTGGTGGACTCTCTTTCGATGGAGGTTGGATGGCCATCTGTCATGAATGCTTTAGCTGAGATTCCTGCATTGCAGGGAGTTGGACTAGATGACTCTTAGGGTCCCTTCCAACTCTACAGAACTATGATTCTATGAACAGCCTATATTTCCGTGCTTTACTTTGCTGTATATTCATGATTTTAAATATCCGTTGGGGTTCTCTCACCAAAGAGTACTTGACCCAAGCCTGGCACCCAGGAATTCTCCTTTTTATACCCCCCCCCCCGCCACTAACAGTTTATTCCAATGGATCTACTCTGAGTAAAAGTTAGTTGAATGCCACCCAAAATTTCTGTATCAAAACGGTTCTATAAGTTGCAACCAGATTTGTGGTAAACGGACTTCCACTCATGTGCAGACCCACTGGGGAAAGAGAATAATTTCCCCTCCTAAGCACCTAAAAATCTGAATCTTTGTGAACCCACTGGAACAGGTTGGGAAGTTAGTGCTGGGCTGTCCCGGGAGAATATAGAATCAGCAAAAAAAAAAAAGTCTCAGGTGGGAGGCTGTGCTTGATCCGAGTCTCTTCCATGAACCCTAGAGCTCTAATCCAAGACCATGCATGGAAGCCCTTCAAACACATAATCACTTATCATTTTTCCTGAAAAGCAAAAATGGAGGGGGTTGCTGAAGCTCCCATGAATGCTGCCAGTTGCAGGATTTTAGCTTTTAAAAAGTTGTCCACAGGCTCACAAGTAGTTTGCACAGATGCACAAAACATTTGCACACCCGGTTCACTTTCCAGCTTGGGGGGGGGGGAGCCAGATTTCCACATTTGCATCCACGTTTGTAGCAAGAGCCATTTCCCTAGTCCAACACTTTTCCCCCCCAAATTTTTGAGTTTGCAGTATCACTGGAACAGCATGGAAAGTGGTGCTCGGAGCCATAGCAGCATGTACAAGTCTACCCCTTAGATATGTCTTCATCTCTGGTGGTTAGGTTCATTTCCTTCCTGAGTCCCAAGTTCTTCCTCATCTACAATTCAACATTTCTACTTTCACTAAAGTTTCCACAGAATTCTCTACTAAAGCCATCGGCAGATTTAATATAAATTGAAAATGGGATCACTGACTTTTATGGCACATCTCGTCGTAATGATGCATGACTTATCAATCCCTCATTTTTAATGTGCAGGCATGTTAAGTTAAACTAGCTTGTTCGAGTAATGGATTTACTGATTAGTTCCTGTTTTGGTCCATAATTGTTCAATGATTTCTTCAATATTAGCTTAACCAAAAAAAGCTTAAATATAATTCTTAGCAATAAGCTTGTCAGAAAAACTGACACATTCACCAGAGAATCACAGTTTAAGTTAATCAATAATGGCTTTATTAAGAGTGGTGTATTTTTTTATTATTTATAGCTAATGCAAACGTTAAAAAATGTTACAGGCATTAATTATTAGCAGTTTCTTTGCAGCACAAGTAAGAACTGCATAAATGTACTTTAAGACACTTAAAGCCCAGGCATTCTTTGCAAAATGACTAGCTAAAGAGCCCCTTGGGCTGTCGTTTTTACTGCTTTTCAAAGCTCTAATAGCACTTTTTCACCAAAGACACACCCCTTGAATCCTCAGAGAGATACAATAGCATAATTGTTCTTTTAGGTTTTAAGGCCCTGACATATCTGTCAACGAAAGAACAGTGAATAATAATACCAGAACTATTTTATGCAAATTCCACTTAGATGTTTCGGGATTTTTGCGTGAGACTGATCTCGCCTCCTTGTTGACAGTTTTATTGTCACATTAGCTTTACATAAGAAAGTGGTAAAGTTTTCTCCTTTTGTTAAATAATACCCATTTTTTAAAAACCCTCAGATAAAGTTTAAAAAACAAATACGAAAGCAATGAGACGGAAACATCAATTTGGAAGAGCGCTATCACAGGAGAAAACAGTCGTCACTTGCATGCATCTTTCTTAAAACGGGTATTCGTTTACACCGTTCTAAAACATCTCATTGGAGTCGGTGCGAAATAAATGCCCAAGGAAGCTATTTATATTTACATCCGTATTTATTTCCTACACTCATGTGTATGAATTAATACAAGCAGGAGGCAAACATGTAGCTAGCAGCATGTATATACATTGCGATGCAGAGAAAACAAGAGAAAGCCAATGCTGGCTGTTCCCTAAGCCTGCATTTAGAAACTTGCAAATGACAGTAGTGTTGCATTCTTAATGAGAGATAGACAAATGTGACAGTTTCAGTTTCTCCCCGTTTCTCATTTCCCCAGTTTTAACTTCAAGTTATCCCATTGCACATACAACTGCAGGTTATTACTTTTTTAAGTCCATGTGGTTGTTGTTTTTTGGCACACATTTATTCTAATAAACATTTTATCTGTGCAATTCTGCCTAGTCGATACATTTTCCCAAACAATTTCCCCCAGTAGACTGCATTTTTGTACATTATTGTCACATGTGTACACATTTTGGCATGCCCTTTTCATTATTGCACACATTTTTGTATGCATCCATGGACTGCAAAATCTGGAAAAATTTCAAAGTGGTTTGCGTATTGATTCATGGAGTGTGAATTTGGTTAAAGTGAATTACAATTTAAGCTAAATTAATTTCTCCCCATCCCTATTCCCCATCCAGCCAAACCCAGCTATTTTCAAGTAGGGATGCTTGAGGAAATTGATCTTTGAGAATAGATCTGATCCACAAATATGTGGAATGGAATATAGCTATTTGCCAGATTCTTGCACAACTTTGGATGCTGTGGTGTGATTTTTGGCTGAGGGAAAAAATATCAAAATTTATTTAAGATGTTTATTAAGGTGGAAAATATATTTCGATGAGGGGGAAACATGGCAAAAAAGAATTTGTATTGTTGTTATTTAAATGTGTGTGCTGTCTTCTCTCAAACCTCTAGGTGACTTACAACATTTTTTAAAAAATCAGAAATACCGAAGTTAAAATACATAACAACATCAAACAACCAAATCCATCCATTAAATCAAAGTCTCTATAAATAGATATTTCCCCATACCAAAATAACAATAATAGGAACCCTAATGACCCAATCAGGAGGAAGATGGATTTTTATATTCAATAGATGCACAACTAAGAAACTGTATGAGAGTGGATTGCTACTGTAGGTGTTGGCAGAATGAATTTAAATATACCCATCCCTTAAATGCCACCACACTGTATATTTACGAAACATTTAGAACATTGCTGAATGTTTTTATTATGGCTTTACTTTGGTTATCTGTATGTTTATCATGGTGGTGTTATGCCTGCAACTGCAATCTGGGAAGAAAGTTAGGCATTTTCCAGAAAAGCAAATACAAAGAGCCCTGTAGGGCCAATCTGAGGCCACATTTGAGAGTATTTGTCTTTTTGTTTATTAAATTTCAATCCTGGCCTTTCTCTAAGAACCCAGGGCAGCACGGTAGGGGTGCTACCCTACCAAAAAAAATTAAAATCAAAACATTTAAAAATAATCAACCCTTAAAGGTTAAGGTAAAGGTAAAGGTAAAGGTACCCCTGGCCATAAGGTCCAGTCGTGGACGACTCTGGGATTACACACTCATCTTGCTCTATAGGCCGAGGGAGCCAGCATTTGTCCACAGACAGCTTCTGAATCATGTGGCTGGCCAGCATGACTAAAGCGCTTCTGGCGGACAGGTGGGCAGGAGCTGGGACTGAACAATGGGAGCTCACCCCATCGCGGGGATTCAAACTGCCGAGGTTGCGAGGACCAATGTATTTCAGCCATCAAATGCCTGGATGAACTGGGAAGTGTTTTAATTCCAACTGGATGTTGATAATGAGTGGGATAGGTGCATCTCACCAGGGGTGGCATTCCATAATTAAGGAACTTGTTCCCCAAAGTGCCCTGTTATCGGTTAGCACCAAGCAGGAGACAGCAGCAGCAGCACCATCAGAGTAGGCTCTTGTATGGCATTATCTTTGGAGCAACCCACATGTCACAAGAAAGTGAGCAAGCTTTATGTTTCCTGCAGACTTTGTCTGCAGACTTTGTGGCATTAAGAGCATACCAGTTTCTCTCTCACCCTTCCAACCCTTAGCATCTCAAGAATGGGTTGGGAGAGCTGGTACCCAGGGGTGTACGAAGTAGGGGGCGGAGGTGGCAGTCTGCCCCGGGTGCCACTCTGGGGAGGGTGTGACAAGATGGCCCCTGCCTCCCCCCAGCTGTAGAGCGGCTGAGGGCGTGTGCAGTCAGTGTGGGTGCCTCTCGCATGGAGATCGTATGGGCTGCTGCGCATGAGCACTCCGTCCGGGATGCCGCATGTGCACAGTCTACAGACATTGTGCGTGCGCCACCGGGCGGTTCGCCCCGCCCCTCGGCATCCCACCCCGGGGGCCGGAGAGGGTTCCTCCGCCACTGCTGGTACCAGTCAGGGTAAGCAGCACTCAGTGAGATGGACCAGTGATCTGACATAGTCCGCTTCCTATGTATGGGGCCGGAAGTGTGTAAATAATAGAATTGTAGAGTTGTAGAGTTGGAAGGGACCCTGAGGATCAGCTAGCCCAATGCAGAAATCTGCAGCTGTCCCATACGGTGATCAAACCTGCAACCTTGGTGTTATCAGCTGGCTGTTATCTAACCCAGCCCAGGTTCCTCTGAATTACAGCTGGGCTGGATCTTTTGGCCTGGCGGTTATTGGCCACTCCTGCTGGTAGTGATAGAATGGAACAAGAGTTCCCCCACAGATTGCAGATGGATTCAAACGAAGTGTTGAAGGTTAGATCATGACAGCATCACTCCCAGAAGTGCAGCCAGGTAGGATGGCTAGCTGAGAGCCTTGTGCTGCTATGAGTGGTTGCAAGGCTTCTAATTTTTGGGGGTTTTTTAAGGGTTAAAGCAAGGTGGGGAATCCTTGACTTCTTTCCAAACCACTGGAATTCACCCACCTTACCCCCCAAAGCACGGGGGGGGGGGAGAGATCACACACACACACTGTGGGGGAACAACTCAAATTGACTCATGAAAGTGGATATGGGGGCTCTTTTTGACCCACCTTTGTCTTAATAAATTTATTGACCTACTGTAGTTTGTGGGTTTTCCTCACAATGGACAAACAAGACTACGTGTGTGTGTGTGTGTGTGTGTGTGTGTGTATTTAATAGTGTGGTTTTCCCTTGGCAATAAATACTGCTATTGTTGCTATTGCCTGTACTCCAGCGAAGAAACATGTGAATATCCAGACGTTTGATTTCCAGTTTGATTAACTGCATTTTCCGGCTTACTTGTTATTATTCTTGCTAAGAGCACTGTGTGCTAAAGGTTCTAGGATAAAAAACTGATAAATACATTTTTACTGTAGGCATCCTCACTGCTGAAGAGGCATTAAAAAAAAAGAAACCCTTAAACACGCTTTGACCTCCCCCCCCCTTTTTTTTTACATTCCAGCCATAGTCTTTGGAATTTCTTTGTGGGGCTCTGCACACCTGAGCCTAGAGCTCACTGAAGGCATTTGTGTAAGTTATGAGAGGGCCAAAATGAAATTTCCCAGGAACACGAACTGGAGATGGCTGTTGTGCTCATAGACTTCCCAGAGACATCTGGTTAGCCACTGTGAGAAACAGGACACTGAATTGAATAGGTCTTTATCTGGTGCAACAAGACTCTGCTTATGTTCAAATGAAGTGCAGGGAAGCTTTTAATGTTTGATGCATTACTGTATTTTAATATTTTGTTGGAAGCCACCCAGAGTGGCTGGGGAAGCCCAGCCAGATGGGCGGGGTATAAATTATTATTATTATTATTATTATTATTATTATTATTATTATTTAAAAAGATGTTTGAGATTTCTTGAAGAAGAAGAAGAAGAAGAAGAAGAAGAAGAAGAAGAAGAAGAAGAAGAAGAAGTAGTGCCCAGAAATCTGACTTTGGCTCCTACAGATACATCTTCTGAGCTTATGGCTTCACCACTGTGAGTCTCAATACCTGAACTTCAGATAAGCAGACAGTGACCTTAAATCAATGGGACTTGCAAGAAAATGCACAGAATATCAGGCTGTTGGAAATAAGATGCATGTTGCACATTAAAAGTGTTCCACAGGCAAGTGTGGTATAATAATATCACCCCTTCCACTTGCCAATTGACACTTAAGGGTCTTTCTGTAAATAACATTACCTAGGTATAAATTGGGATTGTAGGCATATTTGTTTTTACAGAGAGGAGAAATCTATAAGATGTCAAAAGCTATTTTAGTATTATTTGTTTCACTACTGAGATGCTAGTTTCTTAAAATTAACAGAAAACCTGCTGGATTTTAAATTCTGCCTCTTAAACATTGGGCTTTTTTCCTTTTTCCTTTTTTCCTTACACTATACATCTGCCTCTGTATGGCTGAGTCTTGTCTGCCTGAACACGCTTATTTTCCTGCTGATTTAGTGTCTACAAATAGATGTCTACTTGCAAAACACACCTTTCTTTGAATCCAGCCCACTGAATCAAGCTCATTATCTTAAGACATCTCTACGGGCAAAGGTTATGCTTTCCTGAGCTATATTAATCTCTTTCTCTAAACATCACAGGCTTAATTGGGTTAGATCAGACTTATACTGTTTTGAATAAAAGGGTGTGATTAATGGGAGCTGTAGACAGCCGGATCGGCACAGTCTGATTCTACAATGTACACAAACCTATTATCATTATAACTGTGAAACTGCTTGGGGAAACCCAAGGTTGGTAAGCAACTTCCACTCTCTGAAGAAAGACCATGATGGAAGGTGAGTGGAGAAAGGGCATTTCTGCATGTCTGCCAATAGATCCTTACAGTGAGTAATGCTACCAGGATTCCACCTAATGCTAGTTGCTGTGCTGAAACCCGTCTCCCCATTTCTCGAAAGCTCACTTCCCGAATGAAAATGATTTCTTTTTTCCTTCTTCGTTTCAAGGCAATTTCTCTAGAGTTTCCCCGAGTGCTTTGTTCAGCTTCCTTTATAGTTGTGAGGAGGCTGAGGGCGATGTGGCTCTGCTTTTCTTTCCATGAAACGTTGATCCAGTATTGTGCAAGCTTCCTGACTCCCTGCACTTCCAGGTCTGAAGAAAGGCCCATGGAAGGAGTTGTCCGGGTTGTTTTCTCCTGGGAAGTGCTGGGAAGAGAATGGAGACCTGAGATAAATGTGTCCGCTGGTTTTGTTCTTAAGGGAAGTAATTCATTTTGCTATATATATATCTGCACTGATTTCTTTCAAAGTAAAAAGACGACAAGCAATGAGCACAGTAGGTAGCCTTCCTGGCTTCCCACATTATAGGAAAGCCAACACAAGAACCCCCAAATCTACTTAACAACCTCAAAATTAAGGTAAGTGCAACCCTATAATCTGTACCCCAGTCATGAGAATGTCACTGAAATTTCAAATCACCTTTTCGGAATGCAGTTTCTGCTCTCAATAACAGATGAACATTGATTTTAAAAAATGCAGAAGAATGTTCTGCCACATTGAAACCAATTTTTCTGATTATTTAATGCTAGGGGTTGTAGGCTCTAGGATTGCCTTTTCGGCAGTTGACTTGGGAGGGGGGAAGTAAGGGATGCTCTGAACCTCTAGATCTGTCCTGAGCTTCCCACCCTGAAAACTTAATGCTGATACTGAATCCGTGAATCTAAAGCTATTTTATATCTGCTCATGAGATCATACAAGATTGATTGCAAGGTACACTCAGGACAAACAGTCTGTTGGGAGAAGAGGAGGAGAAAAGAAAAACCACACCAACCTGCAGAAACATTTCAACTGAAGAATTTTGCTGACTCTAAACATATTGTCTGCTTTCTACTAAGGATTTCTCAAAGCATCTTCTGCACTTAAGGTGCAATCCAGAGTTTGGAAATTTCCCCTCTCCCCTCCCACAGGCCACCCCAGTTGCTATGTAAATAACATTTATTATAACCATATTTTTATCCCAATATGTATTTGTATTGGATTTGAAACTGGTGTTTATGGATGAAATCATTGTCATTGTTTTTCCTATATGAAATGTATTCTTGACATTTTTTAAAATTGTTATTCTGTTATATATTCCTTTGAGTCCATTTGTGAATCACTACCCATGAAATATATCAATGTGATTTCACAGTAAAAACATCAGCAATGAAATCAATTCCATATCCTAAAACTATATATATGTGTGTGTGTGTGTGTGTGTGTGTGTGTGTGTGTGTATGTATGTATATGCATGCTATTGGGGAGAGGAGATGTTGGAAGCTGAAGAGGGAACAGGGCTTAGTGAGCTGGGAGAGTCTGTGGCAGAAAGAAGTCCAGAATCAGAGGCAGAAGCTGAGGCAAGAGAGCTGGATGAAGGAGGCCAAGAGGCAGAGATGAGTCTGGCTTGTGAAGAGGCACAGGTGTCTCCCCCTCCTGCTATGACAAGCTCTACTCCCGCCTTGTCTCCAAGAACCAGCAGAGGCATGAAAAGTGCAGAGGAGAGGTTGGTTGCATGCAGACACCGTCTCTTATTGCTTGGAAAAAGCCCTGGAGAAGAGGGGACTTAGATGGTTGTGAGGAGGTGGAGACTTTCAGTCTTAACTTATTTTCAAGGAGGAAGACCACCAGGAATGAGCTGCTCTGCCCATTAGTCCTGACACTCAGCCAAGCCTGTGAAGATCATGTTTTTGCTAATAAAGAGTTAGCTCCATCTTTGAACTGTGTGATTACTGACTGGCATGCTACTATGACACAAAGCTACTTAAAAGTCCTTCCTAGCCACTGAGGGTCACCTGTAACTCAATCAACAAATATGAATCCAGACTATGCACCTGTCCATTCAGTGTGGGGGTTTTTTCATTATGTGTGTGTGCAAACCAATAATTTTTGCAAGTCATCCCTAAAGTCTCCACAGTAGGAAAACAAAACAAAACACAAGCAACATTGGAATAGTGACTTACTAGAGAGCGGTGGCTACAATAGGGATTGTCCTTAGAAAATAGGGGTGGTGGAAGCTTGTGGCGATTCTTCCAGGCACCACAACGTCCCCATTTCCACATCCCGCAGAAACTGCGAAACGGCAACAAAACTGCCATTCCTTGCCTTCCTCTGAAATAATAATAGAATGTTTAGTGTAATGCATTTTGTTTTTGCTTTTGCTTTTGCTTTTCCTCCAGCCTGAAAGACCAAATGTACTTTTAAATATAATTTGTCCGGGAAATCACAAACAGATGAAGAAAAGCACATACAAACATTGTTAAGAGAGAAAGATGTAAATCGTAACACTTATAAGTAATGTATTTTCTTCTTCCTCCCTCCTCCTTTCTTTCCCCCTTTCCATTTCTAAAGGATATATATATATATAATAAAAAAAATTCTGGCACAGTTATCATTCATGTTGATGTCAACAGCCCTACATAGACAGGTAAGAGGAAAATACCACCCCAGGGTTCCTATTCATGGTTCTCAGCAGGGCCTTGTCTGTAATTACTGTGGCCTAGTTATTTCTCAGGGGAAAAAAGTCCAGCACTAGATCCTTTTTTTCTTAATAGGTGAAGTTGAACCTAAAGCACTGTAATTTTAATCAAATCTTTCCCATCTGCGTGTACGTCTCTGAGAAGTTGAAGATTTAAGTGTATGTTGTAGGGTTTGTTGAATAGTCCCAGCAGGGGGAGAAGGGGCAGAGCGATGGTAATTATGTTATACTTAAAGGTATTTCGGTTGCCAAGGAAGTTTCTTTTCCTTTTCTCCAGCCTACTCCCCCCCCCCCCGCCCAGCCCCAATCTCCTTTTCTCCCCTCCTCCTCCCCCGCAATGAGGGTTAAGATGATGTCACAGAGAGAAAAGGAAATACTGCAAACAGGATAGATGGCAAAGTCGGGCGCCAGCGGGGGAATTGCTGAAGATGCACTTTGCAATGTGTGCAAGGATTCTGGGTAGAGAGTTCCCATGTAACTCTTTTGTAGGGGACAATCACTCTTTCAGCTGAGATGTCCATCATCCTCTAGTAAAAGGAGCAAAATCGGCCCCGAGGGCACAAGAAATGAGCTCTGTTCAAGGATTAGCTTGGGTATAAATGAATGCCTGGTAGGTGGAAAGAACACTGGCCAGAATTGTGCTTGCTAACCATAACACGCACAAAGACGAAACTTCACCAACCTGGTGGCAATTGGTGCCCTGAGCGAGGGCAAAATTTGGCGCCCTCCCATATATATATATATATATATAGGTAAAGGGACCCCTGACCATTAGGTCCAGTCGTGACCGACTCTTAGATTGCGGCGCTTATCTCGCTTTATTGGCTGAGGGAGCTGGTGTACAGCTTCTGGGTCATGTGGCCAGCATGACTAAGCCACTTATGGTGAACCAGAGCAGTGCACGGAAACACTATTTACCTTCCCGCCAGAGCAGTACCTACTTATCTACTTGCACTTTGACATGCTTTCAAATTGCTAGGTTGGCAGGAGCAGGGACTGAGCAACGGGAGCTTACCCCGTCGCGGCGATTCGAACTGCTGACCTGATCAGCAAATCCTAGGCTCTGTGGTTTAACCCACAGCACCACCCACGTCCCATATATATATATATATATATTCACAATAATTATTTTTGCTACCATTGCTTTTTATGTATCTTTTCAGTAGGCACACATCTAAACAGAGGTATTATTATTATTATTATTATTATTATTATTATTATTATTATTATTTACCCCCTTGGCTTGCTGCCCTGTACGGGTGAACCACCCGCACCACCTTAAATCCAGCACTGCTCCAAATCCCAATGGGGCGCAGTGTGAACTAGCTCTGTGACGTCCAATGACATTTCAACAAGAATGAAAGCTGAAGTGAAAGTTCTTTAACAGAACTTTTGGCGCAGTTCACGGGGAGCAAAACACTTCTTGGGTGTCTCCTTTTCCTCCTGCCATCTCCTGTTTATAAACAGCCTTGTCAGGAGGCACCCCAGGAATCCCTGCCACCCCAAAGCATGGAAAATAGGGCTGGAAAAGCTACTTCCTTTTTTGGCAGGCATTGCTTGTGTGATCAAGTTCTCCATTTCTACCTGCCCCACACCTGATGTCACAATGTGGCATCAGATGTGGTGGAAGTGAGCTGGATTTGAGGAAAACAACACTCTGGCCCAAACCGGAACATAAACTTGGCACAATTTGGCCCACAGGCCAGAGGGGAAGGGACGAATGGCTGGATGTCATTTCTACATCAAACAGATTCCACAGTTTCAGTGAATGCAAATTGAAGTACTATCCAAATACTGACTGCTGGTCTGGGGCAGATGGATGTTTTTTGTTGCCAAATTAATACTTTTAAAATGGTGATATACCACACACACACACACACACACACACATGCATGTGTACCAGGATATAAAATTCAATTCTTTCTTCTTTAATTAAAAATGAAGACGTTCATAATTTTTCTCCATCTAATTTGACATGACAGTTATGATTCTGCTTTTTTGACACCCAAGTCACATAGCAACATATTACCACTCCATAGCAACTTCCTGGCTTCTCATACAGTAATGATCTTGGATGTTAATCATTTGATAAAATACACTTTTAATTGAAAGGTAAATAGGAACGTCATATTCTGCATATAGGCATGCAGTTCAAAACAAACTCCCGCATCTTCTGCAAAAAGAGAAAAGAAAGGAAAAGAAAAGTGATGAATAAAATTTTATTTTGATCACTGCAAAATTGCTTGGGATCCTGGAGGAAACAACGAGCAAACAAAATAGCCTTATTCACAGAAACACAGGTGTGAGCTGCCTCTACACAAGTACAGGCACTTGTGTGAAAGAGCGGGCACTGGTTGGCAGCTCAACGATTTGCCCACACACCCAGAAAGTAGACTCGAGAGACACGTAATTGGATAGAAACAGGTATTATTTAAATGATAAGATCTGCAGGCAATTCAGCCAGTTATGAAAGTGTGGGCAAGTGGATTCTGGATAAGTTAAGCAGGGATGTGTGTCTCTGAGCATGCTCACCCAAACCATGCCACCCTTTACCCCAAAGTCCCAGGGCAGGTCACCCATGCTTCTCCCTGCTGAGTTCTACAATCATAACACTGAAACTAAGGAGAAGGAAGTTGACAGCCATTGACACCCTCAAGACACATTGTAAGAAAGTCGGCAGCTGAGGCTAGGCTGAGGTTGGAGGGCCAGGGCTTTCTTTGCCCTAAAGGAGAAGCCTCCCTAGATAATGGCAATTATTTGCTTCCTTACATCATTTATGAATCACTTCCCATGAAGCATCCCAAATAAATTTACAGTGCAATAAGAAACAATTTAATATATTGAAACAATTTAACTAAAACATCGGGTCCTCCCTAAAAGAGGGCATGTGTTGTGGTGAGACCTGGAGACCAACCACCTGTGTTGTGGGTGGGTAAGATTGGTCAGTCACAACACCTGATTGGTAGGTCCCTCAGTGTTGGGTTCAATCTGGCCAATGGGGAGCAGTCTAAATGGATCGAGGGACCTATATATACCTATGCATGTGACCCAGAGCTTCCTCTTTCGGCTCCTGCATTCGGAACACCCACCCACCTGTCCCTACTTTTAGGGCATTTTGTGATTGAGCTTGCTATGCCGTCGTGTGTCATCTGTCGTTGGGACAGGGGCACGGCAGGAATTTCCCCACTTGGCTGATTGGCTGTTGCCATTTGCATTTCGCCTGCCAAAGGGTGGGAAGAAGTATGCAGGAAATGGTATATTCCATTTCAAACCCATATCTTTGTCCTCTGGAATGTCAGGGTATTCCTCTTCCTCACCTTGTCAGCAACCAACGCTATTTATCCTTGTGTGCTTGATAATACAAATAATAATCCAGAACTGCATGGTGTTTGATCTCTTGTTGTGACAAATCTTTTTACATGTACCGAAAGAATATATACTTCACCAATGAAGTAGCCGGAGATCTTCTGTCTCTCCTCATATGTGAAATGTCACAACATAGATAAGCTGTCATGGAATATGTATTACATATTTTCTAAGCCATTGTTCTACAATAAAGGGAAGTTGGAGGCAGACGCTGAAGTTCACTCAGAACATAACACCCGAAAAAATTTCCCGCATACAAAACTTTATGGGGACTTCAGTTGTGCTTTATAAAGTACAGTTTGTCCCTTTGTGAGTGAACCAGAGAGTTAAGAGGGGCATGGAAGGCTATCTCATTCAATCCTTGCTTGATGCAGAACATCCCCAACAGAAAGCAAAATATGCCTTGGTCAATTCTGGAACATCTCTATCAGAGGGCTGCCCACCCTCTGTTTAAAGACCTTGAGTGAGGGACAACCTATTCTTCCTCTAGAAGCTGCCAAGTCGAAATACTTATCCATAGAGCCCAGTAACATCTACTGCTTGTAGTTCTCCTGGGTTTAAATAAGTGGACTTTCACATCAATTGTTACTTGATTCTTTTAGCTAAAGAAGGATGAGGAACCTCAGGTTTGAGGAGGGGCTTTCTATCTGGCCCTCAGGACTCTCACCAGACCACACCCTTCCCTGGCCCTCCTTGGGAGTTTCTTCCTGGCCAGAGGGTATCCTCAAACAACAACAACAACAACAACATTGCGTGCCCAGGCGGAGACCCCCCAGCCCCATAAGACACCAGAAGGAATAATGACTCATGACAACATGTTATGGAATTAAAAAATGGCTCTGGAGCCAACCACATGGTTGCTGCTGGCTCCGCCTTCTATTTAAGCAGTTGGCCCCGCCTCCCTGTAGGGCTGACTAAGGTTTGGCAGAAACCCCCAATGACTAGCACAGGAAGGCAGGCCAGCCCAGCCAGCTGGTGGGTCCCAAGGGGCCGTGGTGCTGCGCGTGGTCCCACAAAGGGCGCCCACAAGGAAGGTGTGAGTGCTCATTTATACCCCACCCATCTAACTAGGTTGCCCCAACCACTCTGGGCGGCTTCCAACATATATAAAAACATAACAAAACATTAAACATAAAAAAAAACTTCCCTGTGCCAGGCTGCCTTCAGATGTCTTCTAAAGGTTTCATAGTTACTTATCTCCATGGCTCAGGGGTTGCATAACTCCATACCCTCCAACATTTCTCCAATGGAAATAGGGACGTCCTAAGGAAAAGCGGGACATTCTGGGATTAAATCAGAAACCGGGATGGCTTCTGTAAATTTGAAAGTGTCCCTGGAAAATAGGGACACTTGGAGGGTCTGTACTTGCCCCCAATGATCATTCTGTCCCTTCTTCTCATTTCTTTGCCCCACACTGGACCCAGTGATGCTCCGTTCTTGATGGTGGCCCACGGGTTTCAAGGGAAGAAACATATAGGTTTGCAGAAAGAAAAAAGTGCATGCAAATTTATTGCTTCCATTATAATCATATATGGGGCAGCCCCTGTGGAGGTGGTGTTTGCAGGACCAGAGCTCCCATGCCCATACAAAATAACTGCACTGGGGGACACCTTGTCCCACATAATGAACCTAATCGGGAAGCAACTCTTACCTGGGCGGTTGTGCTATCTGTGGGTTAAGGCAGCCTTTGAATGAAATAAAATCTAAAGCGTCTGTCTTTTTTCATTTACATGTCAAAACATAATTGGCTATGGTTTGGGTTTGTTGCCTTTATTACTTTTAATAGCTGTACAGCCACTGATTGCCCAAGCTGATGGTTAATTTAATTTCTGTCAATACAATATTGGGACTGTCTGCATATCCAGGCCATGATTAACTGCCGCAGAGTCCATAACAGTAGTGTTATTATTACTGCATTTAACTACCTCTCGGGAGAAGACAAATTAAATTATGTTGAAAATGCTGTTGATTATCATTACAGACTTATTTGTAGAGCACAATTACTGATCTGTTGTAAAATAAATCAAATTTTTTATCATCTTGGTGTAAATTAAATGTAATGTGGGCGAGTGGAGAGTGGTTGCCGAAAAGGTTCAGACAGTGTGTTTTTTTTTAGTGGTGGTTTTTTTTTTTTGCAGAAGTCAACCGAGCACTGAATTAAAATAATAATCATAGATGAACACGATATTATATTTTAATAACAAGCTCCTTCACAACCAAGCGTGCCTCATATATTATGTGATTTCAACAATTAAAAAAAAAGCAGCAGCAAACTTCGGATGCTTTATGTTCTGTGTTGACTTAAACAAAAGGTTGAGGCCTTCAAATAAATTATTGGATTCTGTTACCTCTATACAAGCTGAAATCGTGGTTCAAGGAGCTAATTTAAGAGACAGCTTTAAAAATACAATTACATTAATAGCTTACATGTGGCAGTCTTTTAGCATTTCCTTTTCATCCGTGATATACCTACCCCTGCCAGAATGTATTATTATCATCTAATAGTCTTGCCTTTACTTCAGCAGTGGGGAATCTCAGGCCCTGAGGACTGAATGCAGACCTCCAGCTCTTTCTAGCTGGCTCCCAGGACTGTACCTAGGCAGGGGCGCCGACTTATAAAAAATATTGGGGGGGCGGGGGCCCATACCGACTTATAAAAAATATTGGGGGGGCCCAAGACCTCCAAACCGCTGCTGCTGGGGGAACGAAAGGGGTGAGCCCTGGGCTGCCCCGACCTTAAGTGAACCTGTGAGGGCCCGCCCTTTGCGGCAGCCGATTGGCTGCCGCCGTGGGCGGTGAATATTAATGAGCTAGGGGGAATCCCCGCTTCTCGCAGGGCTGACGCCAGCCCCGCGAGATTGTTGATGGGTCGAGAGCCCGCAACCCCACCCCCTCTCTAGATCGGGAGTGGCTTTGTTTTAACTCATTACTGAATGTATTTTAAAAGGTAACTATCGTCAAACAAGGAAAATAAAAAATACCAACATAATTTTGTGATTTTACAAAGCATAATATAACTAATAATTTTCTTAAATTATTGGGGGGGCGGAGCCCCCCCAAACGAATTTTTGAGGGGGCTCGGGCCCCCTCAGGCCCCATGGAGTCGGCGCCTATGTACCTAGGTCATGTCTACCTGGACCAAGCCCAGAGGTGGATTTAGCGCAGCACGAGCAATGTGGTCGCATCGGGAGCACAGCCAAGGATGGCGCTTCTCAAAGTTTGGTAAGCGTTTGCCTTGTTTCGGGAAGGAGGCGCAAGGGGTCTGACAGGATCTGCCTTCCTCCTACTCAAAGCCAGGCAAGCACTTAGAAGGCTTTGGGAAGGAGGTGGGAGGGCTCTTGGGTCCTGCCTGTGCTGGTCCAGGGGGGAGGTTACCGTGGGGCGAGGTCCAGAACCTGAGTTGAGGGTCGGCAGATGGTCCTCCACGGGCGAAGTGGGGTCCACAGCGAGAAGCCGGGCAAGGACAGGAACTCTGGGGGAACAGGACTGGATGCTGGCCGAAACAGCTCTTCAACGACGTTGCTCCCGCAACCTGGGACCGGGCTGACTGGCCTTTATCTTCTCTGAGGCCAGGGGCGGTCCCGGCCCGCAGGAGACCCGTCTCTCTTGGCCTTAAGGCGAGCACTCCTCCTGGGAGAAACCAGTTCCCTTCGCCTCTCTGCCCTGAGCCTCTGCAGTTCAGGAGAGGCTGAAGGGTTACTGGACCCAGGGGGAGACTCACCTGTAGGCACTGAGTCCTCAACCACCTCCGGAGCCAGAGTGGATTCACCTGGTGCCTGCTCCTGAGGATCCGGCTCAGGTGCAGGTGCTTCAGAATCAAGGCCCTGCCCCAGCTCAGCCGGCCCTGGAGATGGGGACTCCTGTGCAGGCTGGGATTCCTCCGGTTCAGCCTCTGAATCGGATTCCCAGGCCATCACACTGCCAGAGCCCTGCACCTCCTTGCCAAAGTTCGGCTTAAGTTGGCGTCACAAGCAGTGGCAAAGCGTGGGTTGCCAGTGCTCGGGCCACTTGGTGGGTGG
Organism: Podarcis erhardii; assembly: GCF_964252035.2. Classification (NCBI taxonomy): domain Eukaryota; kingdom Metazoa; phylum Chordata; class Lepidosauria; order Squamata; family Lacertidae; genus Podarcis; species Podarcis erhardii. The sequence goes on from NC_138497.1 coordinate 19,831,173, forward strand.
AGGGAGCGAAACAGACAGAGTACACATGTGCATTCAACTGCCTAATCATGTCTGTGTCACCCAAGAGATTGCAGCCACATAGATAAGAAAATAAGAGTCGTTCTGTTGTCTGGAAAGGTCACTTCCTGGTTTGCATGCAGAAACTGTTTTAATGGAGTCCAGAGATGGAAGCGTGCAGCTGTATTGAGGCAGCACCAGATGTTGAAATTTTGCACCTAGGTCAACCACCCCCTCATGCTACACCACTGGCCGTGAGAGCCAATAGTAGGGCATCAAATGGCATCACACAATGCGGTATATTACCAAGGTCTGTCCCTGCCACGCCCCTCAGCAGCCCTACACATCACCCTTCTTAGTGGTATTTGGCAAGGATGTATGTCTTTGAACTGTGATGATAATACATTTTGTTTGCCTGGATGGAGGATGGAGAGTGGCCACACCATCTCTGGCCACATCCACCACATGGGAGAAACCTAGTCAATCAACACACCAAATAGCTGCCCCATTAACAAGGTGCTTGGGTGTCAGTCTTAGAATCTAAATAATATACAAATGTTTTCAGCCCAACTGCATCCTGGGGAAGGCTGCCCATGAGAGAATGTGTTTTCTTGCCTGGAAAGGTTCCCTGCTTTACTTCACCAGCAGCTGCAAAAAGAATGAAATATTTTCTATTTATATGTGCGATCATAGAAGGGAGGGCGGGAGGGAAGGAGGGAGGAAGAAGAAAGGATACACCCATGGGGAAGGAATTCATCGCATTCCCTTTTCTCGGTGGGCTGACCCAGGAGGTTCTTTCATCCAAAAGACTTACATCAGCAGAAAGGGGAGATGGAATTATTTTCACAAGTTACCCCGCGACAGGGTGAGCTCCTGTTGCTCGATCCCAGCTCCTGCCAACCTACTGACAACAAAAGCACGTCGAAGTGCAAGTAGATAAATAGGTACCACTCCAGCGGGAAGGTAAACGGTGTTTCCGGGCGCTGCTCTAGTTTGCCAGAAGCGGCTTAGTCATGCTGGCCACGTTACCTGAAAAAACTGTCTGTGGACAAATGTCGGCTCCCTCGGCCAGTAAAGCAAGATGAGCACCGCAACCCCAGAGTCATTCGCGACTGGACTTAATTGTCAGGGGTCCTTTACCTTTTTACCTTCTCGTGCTACAGTCCCTTCTCACCATCTCCCACATTGTTCCAAATGATTCCCCAACTCTCCGGTCAGTTTTATGGTGGTGTAGGGAGCAGTACAGGGAAAGAGAGAATAAGCAAGAATTCTGCCCTGCTTTCCACTCATGGAAACCTCTGCTGGATCAAAGAACCTTCTATTAGTGGACACAACAGGATACAATCACTTCAAAAGGCTGCCTACCAACACGCTGATGATGTGACCTGAAGCCTACCATGGCAATTTGAATACCTCTGATAATTATGTCATGGTTTTTCCAAGATGTGTCCTCTTCAGCCCTCTGAAAACTAATTTAACCAGATTAATTTATCTCTTTGTCACAAATTGGAAGTGGCATGTCATTCGTATTAGAAATCTAAGAGGTAAGGAAATATTTCATTCAGTAAAACACATGAAATTTGCCTTTCATCTGCCCCGCCCCCACTCCAAATGCAAGTTGTCATGAGCTATTTTGTTTGGGAGTTCCTGAATCTCTACTTAAAGAAATGCAAAGGATTAAACAGTGAAAAGTTACTAGGGGGCGGGGTCCCACAGGAGCCACAGACTTAGGTCAGGATGAAGGTGGGAGTAAATTAGCAGAGCTTTGGGGTCATATGATGGGCTGTACCACTTCAGAATGTAATGAGGGAATCCCATTGTGAACTGGTGAGGACCAAGCCACAGGCCAGAAGAAATGGTGGGTGAGGCGGTCGACTTCTGAAGTGGTACCCTGAGATACCCAGCTGAGTTGTTAGTATTTGGCAGAGCTGGCTCAATACATTTTGCTGCCTAAGCAGGAGTGGCAAATGACCCCAATCCTTGTCAAAATACAAGGTGCATAGCATCCAAGCTGTTGAAAGTAGTGATCTGGAAGGGCTAATGGTCTGATTCACCATGAAACAGATTTCTGCATTCCTATGACACTCAAAATCAGCCGCCTAAGGTGGCTGCCACACTCCTGATAATGGTAGAGCCAATCCTATGATTTGCTTATGCGCTCTGCTGTTGTTATTTTTCCTTGTCCTAACTGTATTTCTTGTCATGGAATTTTTTTGGGGGGTAAATAAACATAACATTATGGTGTGGTTTTTTTGTTTGGTTTTTTTACAAACCTATAAAAGTTCCAACTAGGTCATATATTTTAATACAGTGGTACCTCGGGTTACATACGCTTCAGGTTAAATACGCTTTAGGTTACAGACTCTGCTAACCCAGAAATAGTGCTTCAGGTTAAGGACTTTTCTTCAGGATGAGAACAGAAATTGTGCTCTGGCGGCACGGCAGCAGCAGGAGGCCCCATTAGCTAAAGTGGTGCTTCAGGTTAAGAACAGTTTCAGGTTAAGAACGGACCTCCGGAACGAATTAAGTACTTAACCCGAGGTACCACTGTACTTACTTACAGAAACCAGAGCAATGAGAAATGGGTTGATCCAGAACTGCTCTCCTTGAAATGCATTTTTTACTTACTAGGAGCTACGTTAACATGATGAACTATTCCAAAGGAGTGTCCCTACTTGTGGTCTGAAATAGTATAATCCCCACTCTGCCACCTCTGGATGCAAATTTTTAAACCCCTCAGCATTCACACATCGTTCTGCCACATACTTAGACCAGTTCTCTGTGTGGCTTGGAACAAGTTACTCCTATCTGTAAAAAAAGTTTGTAAAACACACTACTATTAATGATTGCAAAGCACACAGCCCCTGAAAATGACCCATTACTTAACTATACATTGTTTATTTTAAGTCATATTTTGTTAGTATGATGTAATGAATGTATGGGGTTGCTCGTGCGTAAGTTGCTACCTTGCCTGGCTAGTTAGCCTGGTCAAACTTTCCTGCCTGGACAACCCTTCACTTTGTGGCTGTTCAGTCGCTAGCAGTTTCCGTCAGTGGGCGTTTCTTAAACTTCTTCCAGCACAAAAGCTCTTTGACGCCAAGTCTACGCCTACTTTCCCTGCCCGGAAGTTTTCTGCGCAGAGTGGGTGTGGGCAGAGGAGGACCAGTGCTCTCCCCGCTGGTCTCCAGCGAAGAATCCTGGAGACCCCTCTCCGATTCCTCCAACCGTCACCCTTTATCCCTGGTGTTTACGCTGATTTCCTTCCCCAGCCAAAGTGTTCCCTCTCTCCCTGCTTGTCCCTTCTCTGGCATCGCTTGGGAGCTCTGCCTCCACTCCTGTCTCCGATGTCAGTTCCCTGACATATGACCTATTTGTATTGGATCGGATTTTCTTGTTTCTTCAGCTTGCAAACTGTAAAAAACATAAAACCAGGCAAGAAAATCATAAGAAGTTTAAAAGAAGTTAAAAGCAAAAAGAAATTAAAACTTGGGGGGGGTGTCTTGTTTCCACATCAGCCGCCTTTTTTAAAATGTTATCATGAAAAATCAGCATCTTACTGTGCATTTTCCCTAATATAGACATTTCCACCTGCAATTTTGCCTAATATTTTGCATATTTTTGGAAGCAATTTTACTTGACTATAATGTATTATTGCACGTTATTTCCACTAGTTATATGCATAGTATGCACACTTCCCCATGATTTTTGTACTTTTTTTTAAGTTGGAGAACTGCATTACAAATTTCGGAGACATGTGAATTGTTGAAGGATGGCTGCATTTTTGGAAGTGCAAACCAAATTTCTTCTCCATCCTGATGCACGTTGCATTATGAAAGCAACTCAAATTGTGAAGCTTGTCATGGCCCACAAGCAAAGACCACAACCCACCTTCTATCTGCAACAGACACACCAAAATGAACACACTTATCAGTCCCAGGCATATAAAACTCTCTAATTCAAGGGTGAGTAACTTTTATCAGTCTGACCATCACATTTCCATTTGAGCAACTATCTAGGGACCGAATACCAGTGGTGGGTGGAGCCAGAAGCACCACTGGGTGGAGCCATTTCTGTAAATTTTACTTTTGTACAGTAAACAAGTTCCTACACATACACCCCCCTCACTATTCCAAATCCTCCAACATCCCTCCAATATTCTATTATTATTATTATTATTATTATTATTATTATTATTATTATTATTCTCTGCCCATCTGACTGCCCACTCTGGGCCGTTTCCAATATGTACAAAAATATAATGAACTATTAAAAAATGTCCCTATACAGGGCTGCCTTCAGATGTTTTATAAGGGTTGTATAGTTACTTATCTCCTTGGCTCGGGGATCACATAACTCCGTACCCTTCAACATTTCTCCGATGAAAATAGGGATGCTCTACCATACTCTCCAACATTTCTCCAGTGAAAATAAGGGCATCCTAAGGGAAATCGGGACATTCCGGGATCAAATCAGAACCCGAGATGGCTTCTGTAAATCCAGGACATCCCTGAAAAATGGAGAAGTTGGGGGGTCTGCTATAGCACATCCAATTCCAGCCAGATAAATGCACTCAGGAAGGGTGGGTAGGAGGGCTGGTGAACTATGTGGTCAGGGAAGGGATGTGGCCTAGGGAAAGTCTCCAGAGAGGCCACTAGGGACACATTCAGTGCCCAGGCCCAGGTTTTTTTCTCTCTCTCTCCATCTCTGCTCCAACTCTGGCAATTCCATTAAGTGAAACCTTTCACAAGAAGTCCTGAAATCAGAGCGTGCTGAGTAGCTGTGAGTGCTGTACAGTGGTACCTCAGGTTAAGAACTTAATTCGTTCCGGAGGTCTGTTCTTAACCTGAAACTGTTCTTAACCTGAAACACCACTTTAGCTAATGGGGCCTCCTGCTGCTGCCACACCGCCGGAGCCCAATTTCTGTTCTTATCCTGAAGCAAAGTTCTTAACCTGAAGCACTATTTCTGGGTTAGCAGAGTCTGTAACCTGAAGCGTATGTAACCCAAGGTACCACTGTAGCAGAAAAGAGCAACAGCCATCATGTCCTTCCAAACTGCAATGCAATTATCCCTCACCCCACCTCCCTTTCTGGTCCCAACCAAAGAATCTATAAATGCTTTACCAAGAGTGATTCTTGTCAAGAACCTGTTCAACACAGGGTTGGGGGGATTCAGAAGTGGCCTTGGCATAGGAAACCTGGATCCTAGTTAGTAGACGCACCCACAAAATTAAATTTCACAACAAGCTAGCAACAAAAACAAAGCTACAGTAAGGGGCAGCACACAGGAGATTATTAGCAAGATGATGAAGCCAGACTTTAAGTCACTGCAGAGCATCCTTATTTGTAGGAAATTAATTTGGTCGACTCAGTTGCCAAGAGATGTTTGGAGACAAGCCAAGAGACTTATGGCAATAAATCAACAGGAAATAACATAAACAGAAATAACTGATATTGTCAGAAAGATAGCGCCTTGATGTCTCTGAGTGTATTTGTTTTCTTCATTTCTTTTACCCAAAATTTGTGGCACTGAATATGGGAACATTTCTACAAAGGTGAAGTACTGTATCAAAAACTGATATTTGTCCTGCTGAAGCTCAAGGATAATCCTGTTTAAAAGGAAAATGGTAATATGATGCAACTCACTTGTAGCCCTCCAGAGATAATTGGCCTCCAACTTCCATTCAGTTCCACTAGCATGGCCAATGATTCAGTTCATAATACACCCAAGCATAACAAAATGGGAACCTTCAAACTGTAAGCTGGGCAACTACAAACATCAGCAATATCACTACTTAATTCACAGCACAACATTTGAGAATTACTGGTTTACAGTGGTAGGTAAAGGTAAAAGGTAAAGGACCCCTGGACGGTTAAGTCCAGTCAAAGGTGACTATGGGGTTGCAGTGCTCATCTCGCTTTCAGGCCAAGGGAGCCAGTGTTTGTCCACAGATAGCCTTCCGGGTCAGCCTTCTGGCACAGCCTTCTGGTGCAACGGAACACCGTGACTGAAACCAGAGCGCACAGAAACACCATTTACCTTCCCGCCGTAGCAGTACCTATTTATCTACTTGCACTGGCATGCTTTCGAACTGCTAGGCTGGCAGGAGCTGGAGCAGAGCAATGGGAGCTCATCATGGGGATTCAAACCGCCGACCTTCTGATCAGCAAGCCCAAGAGGCTCAGTGGTTTAGACCACAGCGCCACCCGCATCCCGGGTTATAAAACAGTGGTGCACTGTATTGGTAACTGGGTCTATGGTGAAGTGCTCTAATGAAGACTTCGAAACCAACAAGCTGTTGTCCAGATGTTGCTGGACTCCAACTCCCATCATTTCCAGCCAACATGGCGAAGGATGATGGGAACTGTAGTCCAACAGCATCTGGGATCCAACCGCATCAACTGTTTCTCCTTGGATCCCTCACTTTTCATTGAAAGCCAGCCTGATCAAAGCAACATATTGAGGGAGCAAAGCCAAGAGGTTGTTTGCATTGGTCTTTGTGTGGACCTGATCACATAAAAATAACCCATCCCGTTAATAGGTAAGGGTGTGAGCCCCGGAGAGCAAATGTCACGCTTCAAAACAGTTGTTTTCTGGAGAAGTGACTTCCTATTCTCAGTAGGACTTATTGCTCAGGTTGTACAGGCAGAAAGTTATTTAGTTATATGCATTATGTTCAGAGTGAGCTGAGTGCATGTAATTTATGACTGTTGCACTTTAATGCATATTTAATAAAGCTGCCGACATTTATACTCTAAATCGACTGTGTCAATTTTGTTTGCTTTGGAAGCCTGGAGAAGTCCCATGGCAATGCTGACATTCCTAGGGAGAGATTTAAATTGTAAGACATTTCATTTGAGAGGAGAGACCTTTTAATATACTTGTAGCTTGATACGGCTAGGTGCAATCGGCAAGCGTTGATGAACACCTACAGGAAACGAGAGAGAAAGGATGTCACCTTCCCCCCCCCCTCAAAGAAATAGAATAAGCCTTCATTTTCAGACAAAAGACCACTCATGATACCATGTCATTTCCAAGAGCTAAAAATAATACTCTCTCTTTGAGCTTTGTTTGATAAAACATAGACATGTAATACTCTTGACTAGACGGCCTTGACCGTCAGCCCATGCTAGCATTTTATTATTATTATTATTATTATTATTATTATTATTATTATTATTTAGTTAACAGTGGTATCTGCCACCACTATTACTCATATTTGCATCTCAACCTTTCTCCCCGCCCCCAAAGGACACTGGAGCGTATATATGGCATTCATCCCATTTTAGCTTCACAACAACCTCCTGAAGTAGGCTAGGCTGAGAAACAGTGCCTACCCCAAGGTCACTTTGTGTACTTCATGGCTGAGTGGGGATTTGTTTTTGTTTTTTTATTAGCTTTATTAACAATCTCTTATATCATATGACACATTTCATATAGCCTATCTCGTATAACATATACATATACATATGCATTGTACATCTTCTTGAGTAAACATACATATATATATGTTGGAGGGTATGGAGTTATGCAACCCCCAAGTCAAGGAGATAAGTAACTATGTAACCTTTAGAAGACATCTGAAGGCAGCCTTGTATAGGGAAGTTTTTTAATCTTTAATGGTTTATTATGTTTTTATATATATTGGAAGCTGCCCAAGGTGGCTGGGGCAACCCAGTCAGATGGGTGGGGTATAAACAGCATTGATGATGATGATCATTCCTATTTTCACCAGAGAAATGTTGGAGGGTATGCATCATGCTATCTTCTACCCCAGCTCAAGGATCATTCAGAGAATATAGCTGAACTCCATCATAGATATCTGTTCAGGTTTATTAATTCAAATCAGAATGTGCTTCTTGCATTCCCATATACCTCACTGTCTTTTTCATGCATTTGTTAAAGTAACTATTGTATACTGGTGCAAAATACACAGGGTACTCTGGTTGGCTCTACAATCCAACATGTGACACCCATCTTGAAGCAGTTGCACTGGCTACCAATATGCTACCAGGCTATTTAAGCTTATGCTATTGGTGTACAAAGCTCTACAGTGGTACCTCGGGTTACAGAATCCGCTAACCAAGAAATAGTACCTCGGGTTAATAACTTTGCTTCAAGATGAGAACAGAAATTGTGCTCCGGCGGTGCGGTGGCAGCAGGAGGCCCCATTAGGTAAAGTGGTGCTTCAGGTTAAGAACAGTTTCAGGTTAAGAACGGACCTCCAGAACGAATTAAGTACTTAACCCAAGGTACCACTGTATTCAGCTCAGACCCCACTTATTTTTTGAGAGACTGGCCCCTCCCTAACATACACTACTACTGCAGTCAGCTGAGGAATCTGTCCATAAGAATGTAAGAGGAAACAGCTGGATCAGGAGGCCAATGGCCTATCAGGTCCAGAATTTTGATCTCAGAGTGGCCAACCAGATGCCTGTGGGAAGCCTGAAAGTTGAAGATGAGCATAACAGCTTTCTGACCACATTTGATTCCCAATAACTAGTATTCTAGCACCTCTGACAATAGATGTAGAACCTAGTCAGCCTGGCCTTTGCTAGTCCAGGAGACCAGAAGACTCTTTCCCAATGCTGTTGTCAGGACCCAGTCCTGAAGGGAATGTTAAGGATAATAGGAAAGGATATTGAGTGGTATATCGGGTTAAGAACTTAATTTGTTCTGGAGGTCCGTTCTTAACCTGAAACTGTTCTTAACCTGAGGTACCACTTTCGCTAATGGGGCCTCCTGCTGCCGCCGCGCAATTTCTGTTCTCATCCTGAAGCAAAGTTCTTAACCCGAGGTACTATTTCTGGGTTAGCAGAGTCTGTAACCTGAAGCATCAGTAACCTGAGGTACCACTGTATTTAATAAGTATTATCCTTCAGTCACGCTAGTAAGTGTTATAGCAGAGCAGCCTCCCCTCAATACAGCTGGAAGCTAGTTTGCAGATTTGTTTGAATCTCTTAGTTAAGATTATTTCTTGGTGTCCCCTTTGATCCCTCTTAAAAGAATAAAGACACAAGAGTCTTTTTGAGTAAGTAACAAAAGGTTTACTCACATTTCAGTTCACAATATGAACCCTAAAAGGCAGGCTTTACTTAGTGGTTACACAAAGAAAGAGTGAATTCATCTCACAGGGAGACTGAACTCATGTGCAAAATTACATTAAGATAACAAAATGGCTGCAGGAGAGCAGCATGGCAGCAAAACAACAAGAAGAAGAGCAGTATCAATACGAACTGCTATAGAGGTTAAAAGCAGCAAAAAAGGCTTTTATGGGTATGTCCGTAGCAAAAGGAAGAACAAAGAAACAGTGGGGTCACTCAGAGGAGAAGATGGTGAAATGCAAACAGGGGACACAGAAAGGGCTGAACTCCTCAATGCCTTCTTTGCCTCAGTCTTCTCCGATAAAGAAAACAATGCCCGACCTGAAGAATTTGGAGCAAATGATTCAGCAGAGGAAACACAGCCCAGAATAACTAAGGAGATAGTACAAGAATACTTGGCTAGTTTAGATGTATTCTCCAGGGCCAGATGAACTGCATCCAAGAGTATTAAAAGAACTGGCAGATGTGATCTCAGAACCACTGGCAGTCATCTTTGAGAATTCCTGGAGAACAGGCGAAGTCCCGGAGGAGGGCAAATGTTGTCCCTATTTTCAAAAAGGGGAAAAGAGAGGACCCAAATAATTACCGCCCAGTCAGTCTGACATCAATACCAGGGAAGATTCTGGAGCAGATCATTAAGCAAACAGTCTGTGAGCACCTAGAAAGGAATGCTGTGATCACCAATAGTCAGCATGGATTTCTGAAAAATAAGTCATGTCAGACTAACCTGATCTCGTTTTTTGACAGAATTACAAGCCTGGTAGATGAAGGGAACGCAGTGGATGTAGCCTACCTTGATTTCAGCAAGGCATTTGACAAGGTGCCCCATGATATTCTTGTAAAGAAGCTGGTAAAATGCGGACTTGACTATGCTACCACTCAATGGATTTGTAACTGGCTGACTGACCGAACCCAAAGGGTGCTCATCAATGGTTCCTCTTCATCCTGGAGAAGAGTGACTAGTGGGGTGCCACAGGGTTCTGTCTTGGGCCTGGTCTTATTCAACATCTTTATCAATGACTTGGATGATGGACTCAAGGGCATCCTGATCAAATTTGCAGATGACACCAAACTGGGAGGGGTGGCTAACACCCCAGAGGACAGGATCACACTTGATATGAGCCAACAGTGTGACGTGGCAGCTAAAAAAGCCAATGCAATTCTGGGCTGCATCAATAGGAGTATAGCATCTAGATCAAGGGAAGTAATAGTGCCACTATATTCTGCTCTGGTCAGACCTCACCTGGAGTACTGTGTTCAGTTCTGGGCACCACAGTTCAAGAAGGACACTGACAAACTGGAACGTGTCCAGAGGAGGGCAACCAAAATGGACAAAGGCCTGGAAACGATGCCTTATGAGGAACGGCTAAGGGAGCTGGGCATGTTTAGCCTGGAGAAGAGGAGGTTAAGGGGTGATATGATAGCCATGTTCAAATATATAAAAGGATGTCACATAGAGGAGGGAGAAAAGTTGTTTTCTGCTGCTCCAGAGAAGTGGACACGGAGCAATGGATCCAAACTACAAGAAAGAAGATTCCACCTAAACATTAGGAAGAACTTCCTGACAGTAAGAGCTGTTCGACAGTGGAATTTGCTGCCAAGGAGTGTGGTGGAGTCTCCTTCTTTGGAGGTCTTTAAGCAGAGGCTTGACAACCATATGTCAGGAGTGTGCTGATGGTGTTTCCTGCTTGGCAGGGGGTTGGACTCAATGGCCCTTGTGGTCTCTTCCAACTCTATGATTCTATGAAATGGCTACATGGCTCAGCTCTTTTGTGGACTCAGCCAGGGCTATGCCCATCTCCCAGGTCACATGCAGGGGGAGGATGCTCCAGACCAGTGGAACAGGAAGTTACATTGACTGGACGTCTCCCTGCTTGTGCCCACTCTAGGGAAATAAGGAATGCTGCATTTGACTGCACCAATGGATTATATCCTACAAAGATAAGGTTGGAGCACTGGGATACAGTGCCCCCATTTACCACTTCCCAGAGCTGGTCTAGGAGGTTCAGTGGAGATTCAATGGTCTAGGAGGTTCAATGGTCTAGGAGGTTCAATGGTATCAAATGCCAGTGAGAGATGAAGAAGCAGAAGCGAGGTCACAGTCCCCTTGTTCCGCTCCGCAAAGGTCATCCACCAGGAGGACCAAGGCTGACTCAGTTCTGTGGCCAGGCCTGAATCCAGATTCGAATGGATCTAAATAATCGGTGACCTCCAAGAGTGTCTGCAGCTGTCCCACCATGCCCCTCTCCATCACCTTCCCCCTAAAGGGGATATTTAGTTCTCTGCACTCCTTCCTCTCCTCCCCCTGCCATGACTCGTAGTGTCATAGATTATTTGACCATGTGGACCTGTACTTCCACTGGGGCAAAAAGATCTGATAAGGCATAGGAACCTATTTTAATCACATTGTGTGCGTGCGCGTGTGTGCGCACGCACACACACACACACACACTTGCTCCAATTTGTATTCAAAGCAAAGATGGTCATTTGTTACATTTTATGATGTGGGGTGTTTTTTGTTTGGGGTTGGGTTTGTTGTTGTTGTGTGTGTGTGTTTTGGAAAATAAATGCTTCTTTGACATAAACTTTCGAGCTTTTCACATTCCACGTCCACCTTGCTGGAGGCAAAAAAATTCATCTAAATATTATTGAATTCCGGCACAACATTAGCATGCAGAGATATTTACAATAACAGAGCCATTACAACTCAATCAAAAGCTGATTTCAGCCAGAATTATGCAGAATTAAATCTTGCCGGATTCAAATTATTAAAAATCAGAGACTCAATAAAGTGTGGTCTAGGAGCCCCATTTATCAAGGGAGTGAAGAAGTACTTCTGCCGTTATGGTGACTTTTTCATATATATATTCTGCAAGAATTTGCATGTATTTTAAAAGATCTGAGTTTAATTCCTATGGAGTTCAGGCAACTATGCTGTATTTAGAAGGTAACAGAATCCAACTCAGAATCAGTTCTTTATGTTTTACTGTTTACTACCACTACTGTCTCTCACACTCTTTTAAAAGACCAGTTTTAATGCTTGGATTTGGGTCCTCCCAGACACTGAAATGCAAGAGGCACGCCTGTGCTGGATTTAATGAAAGCTGAACTGACAATATTAGCAGGTAGAAAAAATGCAAATCAATATTAAGAAGGACACTGGCATAAATACAGTGAGAGGAAAATAACATATGATCCAATTGTCCCTATTTACCAAGGACAGGCCTGGTTTTCTGCTGCCTGTCCCTCATAAATCACTGTTCCTATTTCTCCCCAAATTTGCCTTTTGAGGAAACCTTTGAAAAGTTTTATCAGTGTGACAGATTGCTAATGTTCACTTTTCAGGCCTTCACCACCACTGCCAGGGCTTCAAAATGTTAAATAGCTAAGTGGGAGGGAAGCCATTTTGTGCTGTGTCATGTGCAGTCTGCCATTCCACACGTTGTTTCTGAATATACTGCTTCTGAACATTTGACAGAACATTAAAAAACATATCATGCTAGATCAGATAAAAAGTCCATCTAGGCCAGGCATCCCCAACCTTCGGCCCTCCAGATGTTTTCGACTACAATTCCCATCATGCCTGACCACGGGTCCTGTTAGCTAGGGATCATGGGAGTTGTAGGCCAAAACATCTGGAGGGCCGCAGGTTGGGGATGCCTGATCTAGGCCATGTTCACATCATACATTTAAACCACTATATACCACTTTAAATATGGCTTTCTCACAAAGAATTCTGGGAGCTGTATTTTGTTAAGGGTGCTGAATGTCTTAAGGAGACCCTTTTTCACAAAAAAACAAACAAACAGTTTTCAGAGTTCCCTGTGAAGAGGGGTTGCAGTCCCTCCAAGTGTCCCTATTTTCTGAGGACAGTCCTGGATTTACAGGAGCCATCCCAGTTTCTGATTTGATCCTGGAATGTCCCGCTTTTCCTTGGGATGTCCCTATTTTCATTGGAGATATGTTGGAGGATGTGGAATTATGCAACCCTCGAGCCAAGGAGATAATTATACAAGCTATAGAAAGCATCTGAAGGCAGTCCTGCATAGGAAAGTCTTAAAATGTTTAATATTTTACTGTTTTTATATATGTTGGAAGCTGCCCAAGGTGGCTGGGGCAACCCAGTCAAAGGGGCAGGTATAAATAACAAAATTGTTGTTGTTGTTATGGAATAGGACGTCCCTATTTTCATCAAAAAAATTGTTGAGTTGAGAAATCGTGTCCTCCTCAAAAGAGGGCATGTGTTGTGGTGAGACCTGGAGACTGACCTCCTGGTTGTGGGTGGGTATATTGGACAGCCACAACACCCGATTGGTCCCTCATTGCTGGGTTTAATCTGGCCAATGGGGTGCAGTCTAAACAGATTGAGGGACCTATATATACCTATGCACGTGACCCAGAGCTTCCTCTTTCGGCTTGTGCATCAGAACACCCGCTCACCTCTCCCTACTTTTAGGGCATTTTGCGACTGACCTTGCTATGCCGTCATGTGTTGTCTGTCGTTGGGACAGGGGCACGGCAGGAATTTTCCCCACTTGGCTGATTGGCTGTTGCCATTTGGGTTTCACCTGCCGCATAGCAAATTGTCACAACTTGTAAGGTTGCGGATAGGGTCTGATTCAGGTGATAGGGATGGGAGAATGCTCTCGCCATCCCTATGTGAAGGATATTCCGTTAAAGGAATCCAGGGACTCAGCCCCAAGAGGGGGTTGTGCCCATGCCTGAGTCCAGGGGAGCCTCTGGGGAGTGAACAGAGTCTGTTCCCGGACTCTTCACCTACCTCAGGTGTTCACCCTTGGCTGACCTATGCTGGAGCCTGGGGTCAGTGCTACCTGCAAGGGTGCAGGGAGCTAGTTGAACCAGAGCCTATGCAACTACTCACTTTTCTGTAATCAATAAACTTGTGGCCTAAATTCTGCCAGAACCAAAACTAAAATTTGAGTCAAGTGTGACTTTATATAGGGGGGAGTTCTCTGGGTTTGAACAGGCAATTTGAGAATTTGGTAGAATTTCAGTTATTTTTCAGCGGGGACAAAGACATGGCAGGAGGACGTGTTGGCGTAGCGACAGTGGCTTCACCTCCTTGCACCAAGATGCAAGGGAAGATGGGTCTCTCCTTTGCTCCATTTGTCTCCTGTGGGGCACTGCCTGCAGAGTGGCACTAATGTGGGGCTCCCCATTCTGCCCATCAAAGAAGAAGATTGAAGTCCCACCTGTGGGACTCTGCCTATTCCAGGAAACCTTGTCAGGCTAGGGAAAAGAGATGCAACTTCAGATTACTCCCTTAGTTCCTTCCATTATTATTTCTTTCTTATTAGGTGCATTTATATCCCACCCTTTATCTCAGTGGATCCCTAGGTAATGCTTATGTTGTGCTTCCCACGTTGGAGGCAGTAATGCTCCTGGAAACAACAGGAGGCGAGATGCCTCTGGTGCTCAGTTCCTGCTCACAGGTTCTTCACAGACATCTGGTTGGCCCCTGTGAGAACAGGAGGTGAGACAAAATGGCGTGAGTTAAATAATGGAAGAAGAAGAAGAAGAAGAAGAAGAAGAAGAAGAAGAAGAAGAAGAAGAAGAAGAAGAAGAAGAATGTGATGGGGTTGCCCCAGCCATTCTGGACAGCTTCCAACAAAATATAAAAATGCAATAAAACATCAAACATTAACCGATTCACTATACAGGACTGCCTTCAGATGAGATCTATATATACCTATGCATTTTGTCTTCTAAAAGTTGATTTTCTTGACATCCACAGGGTGGGTGCCACTACCAAGAAGGCCCTCTTCCTGGTTCCCTGAAACATCACCTTTCTCAATGAGGGAACCACCAGAAGGCCCTGAGAGGTGGACCTCATTGTCTGGGCTAGATGATAGGAGTGGAGATGTTCCTTCAGGTATACAGGGCTGAAGCCATTTAGGGCTTTAAAGGTCAGCACTTACACTTTGAATTGCACTCAGAAACGTACTGGGAGCCAACGCATATCTTTTAGGATTGGTGTTATATGGTCCTGGCAGCCGCTCCCCATCAGCAGTCTGACAGCTGGATTAGTTGTAGTTTCCGAGTCACCTTCAAAGTGACTGATAATGCTGACAATGACGATGTAAAACATCATCATTGGTCTTAAAAACTACTTTAAACAACCAGAGGAGCCCAAACCACAGAGCACGCTGAGTTGCCATTTATGGCTGGGAGAACACTTAGGTGACTCGTATCCACAAACCAGTGGTAGGTGCAAGCATCTTGGTCAAAGTCTCTAATCGCATTTCTGAAAGCTAAAATTATTAATGTTCAAATGGATAGGGGATGGGGAGAGAATTCCTTCATAAATAATGAATAAATTAATTAAGACACAAACTCAGGTATAATTAAAGATAATTGCAAGTATACATAGATATCTAATTCAGACGTCCCCTATTCAGACAAGTCCCCAGTTAACAACAATACTGGGAGTACTTCACAGGATCACCCTAACTGTCTGAAGCATTTTTGGCCCGTTATCTTACAGAAAAGAGAGAGAAAAAAGAACGCTCTTTCTCACTTTATCACAGAGGGAAATCATCAAAGGGAATCTTGAGGCAATGTTTTTTCATTTTTATTTTTTTTAAAGAATTAAACTAGATGTTCGCTTTATTACACCCTGATCATATACAATGTACCCCAATGAGCTTTCATGAACAATATGTCAGGAAGAGATTACAGAACAGACAGGCACATGAGCCAATGTTGTGGGGAACTGGTGGAGTTAGGGTGGAACAAGTCACTGCTTTGGGAAATGTCACTCATTTTATTGAGAGATCTTAAGCTAATGTTCTAGAAGTCTATCTATCTGCCTGTCAGTCTGTCTCTCTCTGTCTCTCTGTCTGTCTGTCTATCTACACACACAGATACATTCTACTCCCCTGAAAATTAGGATGGCATCAATAATTTGTTCTTTCAGGCTCCTTCTTAAGCCCTTTTGATTTAACCAGCCTTTTCCAAGGTACCATTGCTGAACATTGTTCCTGCTGGTTTTACAGATGGATTTAATGTATTTTTTTAAAAAAAACACAACCCATGTTCAAAGTGTAAATTTTGGCTCAACTTTTTTTTAAAAAATTATTTTTTGAGATTTTGCAAAAAAATAAAAAATAAAAGATCAACAACTTTTGTGTCTGGATTTTCACTTTTTGAATTATGGCAACCCTATCCAAGGTGGAAACAGAAGTAAACACCTGGAACCCCTGGAATTTCAGATAGTGCACTGGCATGCAACAATAAAGGCGTCACAGACGACTCTGGGGTTGCGGTGCTCATCTCGCTTTACAGGCTGAGGGAGCTGATGTTTGTCCGCAGACAGTTTTTCCAGGTCATGTGGCCAGCATGACTAAGCCGCTTCTGGTGAACCAGAGCAGCACACCCGGAAATACCATTTACCTTCCTGTCAGAGTGGTACCTATTTATCTACTTGCACTTTGACATGCTTTCAAACTGCTAGGTTGGCAGGAGCAGAGACTGAGCAATGGGAGCTCACCCCGTCGTGGGGATTCGAACCACCGACCTTCTGATCGGCAAGCCCTAGGCTCTGTGGTTTAACCCACAGCGCCACCCGCGTCCTTGACATGCAACAATACCTATTCACAAAACCTCTCCTTGATTAGGCTAGCCGTGCCTTTTCCTCCCCACATATGAAGCAGGAAGTTGGAATTGCAAACTAGGCATACACCCATCCGCAATGCCTTTGGGGAAGGTGTTGATACCTGTTCTCCACCCTCCCATTGCTTGGACCACCTCTCTCCATTTTCAAATGGGCATGCTGAAGGGGAATGGAGTATCAATCTGCTTTAAGCTTTTATTTTTGGAATGAAACTAGTTTGTGAAAAAGCACTTTTCGGGCAGGTAAATTATGCAATAGATTCAGTGTGTGTGCAAACTAGCTAGAAAAATATATATCTAAATGTGCATTGAGCATCAAGCATAATGTTGTGAATACACAGCATTAATTTAAGGCATTCTGCAGGGACTACCCTCCCCTCCCCCAACACTAGTTTTGGCTCCAAAATTGAAGCAGGTTATGATTTGGTATAGTTCTAGCAAACAGTGCCATGCTGAATTATCAGGCCTAGCACTCCTTGGAATATATCCTTTTTTTCTTTTTCTTTTTTGAAGGCTATGTTTATACATCTGGCTCAGATCTTTTGTTAATTTTCCATGGGATTTAACCTAGACCATTTCTTGGTGTTCTAAAAGAAATTACTTTGTATGATATATTACTTATTTTAATCAAATACAATTTTTTTTCTAATTGTCACAGCTATGGCAAACTCACAGGGGATGGTCTGACTTGTGTACATTTCTGACAGCGAAATCGGTAACAACAGCTGCTTTGTGCCAGCTATCTCATGTACCATACCTCTCAAGTCTTGTCATTCACATCTCCCCTAATTACCAAACATCTGCTTTCCATTCCCATTAACACTCCACTACCAGCTTGTCTAGTTTAATATCAATGACTCCTGACCTCCCCCAAGGAAGACACTTTATGTCAAAATTCCCCCCAAATGGAGCCTGTTTCTGCACTCTAAATTTGTGCATTTTAAATGCGACCATTTCCTAAAATCAGCACACCTCGGGGAAAAAGGAATACATGTTAAAAGTCACCGTTGAGAGGTAGATCGCAGGCAAAAAGAAGCATTTGCCTTCCCATCTCCAAGAAAGAAAAGAATTAAAAGCCTTTTAAAACATTAGTATTAAATGTTACATATAAAACAGTAGGATGCATGACAGGTTAGAAAAGGCAGCTTACAAGTTCGGGCGAGTGTCTATCTGGCAAATATAGAACTATTATATGTGAAATGATATCTGTCGACTTAAATAGAGACCCTAATGGAAGGTCCCAACTGCCTTTATTATTTTTTTAATTATAGGTTATTATAACAGTGTTAATGTTCGCTGGTTAATACACGATTCTAAAATTCAAAAGAATTATGGCTCTATAACTCCCCACCCCATCTTTTATTCCAGGTTGTGATCTCATAAAAAAAAAATAATTTGGAAATCAGTTGGCACTTAAAATATTTAATAGTGTCTTTGTGTTCTCCAGTTGCATCATATTATACTTTCACAAAGTACAAGGAAGGAGGGGTGGGAAGGGGTTTGAATGGTGAAAGTCTATTTTTTGCATTAAATGACTCTAAGATTGACTATAATAACCCTATACTCCCTGCCCCCGAAATCAGAGACAAGCTCTAGATCTAGATCATTATCTATATACTTTGTTGCTTTGATTTGTTGGGTGATGGTTTAAAAGGTTCCCTGCAAATGGTGACTATGGCTAATGTGCTTATTTTAAAACAACACAGTGAGACTGCATTCAGACAGCACTTTCTTCTGTTTTCTCGATGTTTCCTTGCCTGATAAATTTCGCTTTTTATGTGATCTTTCACATAAAAGCCACTTCTGGAAATCTAATGGAAGTTTAGTGCCCATTTCCATGTTAATTCTTCCAGAAAAAAATCTGTTCGCAATCCCATTAACCTGGAAAATTGCAGAATGAAATTTGAGGCAGCGTAGGTTTTTTCCTGCCATTTTCATGGAGGGAAGAGAAGCCCACATGTGCAAAACGCTTTCTTAAGTCCTACTGTTGTGCCACAGCACACCCACTGATGCGAATGAATGCAACAGGTAGTGCGCTCTAAGAGGATAACTGGAAACTGGGTGAGTGTCTAGGGCCATGATTCCCAATGTGGGGCACACGCTCCACAGGGTGGCAATTTGATTTTTAAGGGGGGCAATTTGAGAATGAGTTAGACCAAGATAATGGCCTTTGAGGTTTCTTCCATGTGAACAGGTGTTTACTTTTTGAATAATAAGAATTATATGTCGGGGGGGGGGATTATGATTTTAGAGATGCTTAGGTGAGACTCTTGAGAGTCCCATGGACTGCAAGAAGATCAAATCTATCCATTCTTAAGGAAATCAGCCCTGAGTGCTCACTGGAAGGACAGATCCTGAAGCTGAGACTCCAATATTTTGTCCACCTCATGAGAAGAGAAGACTCCCTGGAAAAGACCCTGATGTTGGGAAAGATGGAGGGCACAAGGAGAAGGGGACGACAGAGGAAGAGATGGTTGGACAGTGTTCTCGAAGCTACCAGCATGAGTTTGACCAAACTGTGGGAGGCAGTGGAAGACAGGAGTGCCTGGCGTGCTCTGGTCCATGGGGTCACGAAAAGTCGGACACAACTAAATGACTAAACAACAACAACAACAACAGGTGGGACATGGCCAAAAAAAAGGTTGGAAACCATTGGTCTGGGGGGAGATGAGCACCAGTTTCGAAAGAAGGGAGGGATGCCATCCATTTCTTTGAAGGACACCCAAAAGGCAACCCAATTCTTTTCAACAAGCGGAACTCATTTCAACCCAATTTGACATTAAACCATCCATCTAGTTCCCTATGTTGCTGTCATCTTGAGCACTGCTTCCCAGATGGCACTTCTCTACAGCAGGGGTCAGCAAATTCTTTCAGCAGGGGGCTGGTCCACTGTCCCTCAGACCTTGTGGGGGGCCGGATTATATTTTGAAGGGGGGGGAATGAACGAATTCCTATGCCCCACAAATAACCTAGAGATGCATTTCAAATAAAAGCACACATTCTACTCATGTAAAAACATGCTGATTCCCGGAACGTCTGCGGGCCGGATTTAGAAGGCGATTGGGCCGGATCAAGCCCCCGGGCCTTAGTTTGCCTACCCATGCTCTACAGCTCTTCTGTTTGGCCAGTTCTTCTTTTTTGTTCCATTAGGGCAACTGAGACACCACCCCCTCAGCCAGACCCCCACTTGCCCATCTTCCTACAACCAATCCAGGACGTGTCTTTAGCTTCCTTCCCCTTCGTCTCAGCGATGTTCTTGTAGAACCCAGCAGGCTGGAGGAGGATGGGGCCCAAAGTAGAATGAGTTTTCTCTGCCTGCCATTGCCTCTACCAATGGGGACTAGTCACCACTGCTTCTGTGAGTAGCTTGGGACCTTTGCTCATGGCTCACTGCTACATTTCAACATTTTCCCCATTTAGTCCTCAAACATTGACTGCATGTTTCTGCTGGCAGTAGCTGTGCTAGTTGTTGTCTGCTTCTGTGTGGTGTTGCTATATGGAACACAGGTGCAAGCTGTCTCCATTTTTTTCCATTTGGCAAATTGGCACTGGCCATCTGGTTTTCACCTAACTCGTAGCAATTGTCACAACTTTGTAAGGCGGTTAGGCTTTGGGTAAACCTAGATTTTTGGTGGAGGGGAGGTTGTAGCCTTTGCCTGCCCTTCTTTGGAAAGGGGTATCCTGTTGAAAGGATCCAGGAGGAGTGGCTTCGGTCTGATGCCCAGGTGGGGTCTAGGGCCATATCACTACTCCAATGGGGACCCTTCACGGCCTAGGACCCTTGTACCTACGCCTCTCCCGGTATGCCCCACGGAGAGCCTCAAGTCCATAAATAGCAACACCCTAGAGGTCCCGGGCCCTAAGGAAGTTAGATTAGCCTCAACCAGAGCCAGGGCCTTCTCAACACTGGCTCCGGCCTGGTGGAACGCTCTGCCTCATGAGACCAGGGCCCTGCAGGATCTGATTTCTTTCCGCAGGGCCTGTAAGACAGAGTTGTTCCGCCTGGCCTTTGGCTTGGAGCCAATTTGATTCCCTCCCCCTCTTTCTTTTTTCTTTTTCCTTTCTCCTCCTGTGATGAGGCTGCATTTTAATATTTTAATGTTTCAATATTTTAATTGTTGTATTTTAACCTTGTTTTTAAGTTGTAATCATTCAACTTGTTTTTATTATTGCTTGTTAGCCGCCCTAAGCCTGGCATTAGCTGGGGAGGGCGGGGTATAAATAAAAATTATTATTATTATTATTATTATCATTATTATTACCCCTATTTGATGTAAGTCATAGGGCATATCCCCCCTATGGTTGTGGTTTACCCTTAGATGCATTCCTAGCAGAAGGGCTGGAGCACAATAGCAATGGCTTTATTCAATGCCTACACCAAATCATTCTCTACTGTAACCAATAAAGTTGTGGCCATATTCAAGCCCCAGACCCAACATGCTGTTATTCATCCCCCCTAGGTAACTGTGGGGTCACGGGGTCTTATTCCTTTATTTATATACTGCCCTATACCCACAGGTCTCAGGGAGGTTCACAGGATAAAATCACAATATAAAAAGACAAAATACATAATCAAAACAAAAACAAGAACAACCCAGTAACTCCCCACAAATAATCAGAGCGGGGGGGAAAAGAATTTAAAACACACATACACATACTTGTAATAAAATGTATAAAAATAAGCACCCATCAGGTATCGTCAAGGAGTAGATTAAAAGATCAATTTAACTGTCTTTCAAATCAAAACATTTTAGCCATTGGTTTTGTTTTCCAATTGTAACCATTCATAGAAACCCTTTGGCATGCAATGTGATTTCCTTTTTTTTTAATATTTATTAAATAAAAAAACAGATAAGAAAGACAAGAAAAGAAAAAGAAGTACAGTTTTCATCTTACACAGAAAGCATACCACAACAAAATCAACTAGCTAGTAACCGTATTTTTTTCACTTTTTGGACTTCCTCACATCTCTCGTTCCTGCGTTCCTAATTTATATACTGTCAGGGTTTCTGGGAGAAGTGAGGAGATGGCAGAGGAGACGGAAAGCGAGTGGGAGGAGGGAGAGAGAGACGAGGAAGAAGATGACGGAATTCGAAGGGAATCTATGAGCCTAAGCAGTGAGTCAGAGGATTCCCAAAAGGGAGCTAGCATGATCAGGCGAAAAGCAGGAGAAGAGAGAAGCTGTGAAAAGTCAGGAAAGGAGGGGAGAAAGCCCAGTGAAGCACAGACGCTGTCAGAGGGGTCTCAGCCGGAACGGAGTAAAGGGGGTGGAGTTGTCAGCCTCTCGGAGGGAGGAGGAACAGGAGAAAACAGAGAGAGGGGGTTGGAGCAAGGTGTTCAGCCGGAAAGGGTAGAGAGTGGAACAGGGGGCAGTATAGAGGACGAAGGAAAGGTCAAAAGCAACGTACGCGCGCCAAGTTCAAGCATAGAGGCGCGCGGAAGTGGGGAAAGCTCAGAGGAGGAGCCCGGCCCCAAAGCCAGAAGGAGGGGGCAGGAGGCGGCAGAGGATTCAGCCTCAGGCGAATCCCGGAAGGAGAGAACCCAGGGGGGCAGAAAGACCCTGCGGAAAAGAAAGGAGAGGAAGAGGTGGTCTAGAGCCAGGCTATTAAGTTGGTGTGGAGGAGGGGAGGAGTCAGAGGGGGACTTCAGCGGTCTAACGTGACAGACGTACAGCCACAATGCTGAACTGTGAAAGAAGCAACTATCATCAATAAACTTTTCCTGTAAGTAAACTATAATGGAGTAAGGTCTCTCGTGAGCTGGGACCCACCTGGGTGGCTGTGACAGAAGGTGGTCTAGAGCCAGGCTATTAAGTTGGTGTGGAGGAGGGGAGGAGTCAGAGGGGGACTTCAGCGGTCTAACGTGACAGACGTACAGCCACAATGCTGAACTGTGAAAGAAGCAACTATCATCAATAAACTTTTCCTGTAAGTAAACTATAATGGAGTAAGGTCTCTCGTGAGCTGGGACCCACCTGGGTGGCTGTGACAGAAAGTCCCCCTCCCTCTGAAAGCAAAATTTTTTTTTTTTTTGCGAAGCTCACGAACGGAGCAGCCATGAGTGCTGAGGAACAGCTGGCTGCACTCCGGGATCAGATTACCACTCTCACAACGGCAGTCATTGCTTCGCAGAAGAAGAATGCTGACTTGGAGAAAGCGTGCCAGGATTTGCAAGCAAGGTGGGAAAATGCGGACAAGGCGGGGACCCCGGGCTCCAGAGCGGAGGGCATTGCGCTTGGAAGGAGGGGGGGTGCCCTAGTTTCGCATTTTAATGGCAACTTGCAAGACTATCCCAACTTCAGGGCAGATGTCGTGTATGCACTGCATTTACTCCGTCATGATTTTAGAGATGAGGAGGAGAGAGTGGGATTTATTGTTTCGCACCTGCATGGGGAAGCCAGGGCTTGGCTACGCAATCTGTGGCGCGAAGATGGACCAGCCCGTCGCAATGCAGATGCGTTTATCAAAGCGATGGATGCTTGTTTTCAATCCTCTGTGGATAAGGACATTGCGCGCCGGCAGATGCACGGGCTGAGGCAGGGGAGAGCCACTGTACGCCAATATCATTCTAAATTTTTTGCATTGCTCACCGCCTTAGATTGGCCGAAGGACAGTCTACCGGTCAGGGATCTTTTTTGGGAGGGATTGAGCCCCTCCGTCAAGGATGAGATCGCAAGGGGGGACAGACCCCAGACCCTGGAAGACGTGGTGCAACGGGCTTTGGCTATAGGAATTCGACATGAGGGACGTCCGTGGCACGAGGAGGGGGGGCCCCAAGCGCGCGCGCAAGCAAAAGCTCTCCCTTTTGTGCACAGGGATTTCAGCCGTGCGCACCCCTCACCAATGGGGAAGGAAGGCGAAGAGCCAATGGAGATTGGTGGTGCTAGGGCTCAAAAGCCATCCCAGAGCCCCATCCCTGCTGCAGCCAAAGCGAAGCCTCCTAGAGGGACCAGGAAGTGTTACATCTGCGACAGTGCACACCATATGGCGAAAGAGTGCCCCCAGAGGCTCCAGAAGCACACTGCAGCACTAGCAACTGTGACAGCAGAGGTGCAATCAGAGGAGCAGCTTCAGGGAAACTGCAGTGCCTGGCTGGAAGCAGAGCTACTGGGGCTCAGCCAGGCGGATCTGTAGAGAAGTCCCCAGCATCCTTGCAGCGCATGGACCCTTTACCTCCCAAACCAGCAGTTTTACTCACAGCAACACTCCAGCTGCCTGATGGGCGACTTCTCGAGGTTCCAACAACCATCGATTCGGGAAGCAACGCCGATTTCGTGGGATTACAGTTCGTCAAGCAGCATAACATAGCGCTCCTGCCTGCAACGACGCCTCTGAACGTGGTCACGGTAGACGGCAGGAAGTTGCTGGGGGGGCAAGTGGTGCAGCAAACCCCTCCCATGATGATGCAAATTGGAGACCATCGAGAGCTTATTAGTTTCAATGTCACCCACTTATCGGACACGCCCATCGTGTTGGGCATGAGTTGGCTGGACAGGCACAGTCCCGCGGTTGCTTGGTACCAGAGGCAGATCACCTTTTGTTCATCGTATTGCGCCCAGAATTGCATCCAAACCGATCAAGGAGGAGAAGCCGAACAGCAGCTGCATCTGAGTATGGTGCAAGCGGTTCCTCACAAGTACGCGGAGTTCTTGGAGGTTTTCTGCGAAAAGGAAGCTGACAAATTGCCGCCTCACAGACCTTACGACTGCGCGATTGACTTAGTGCCAGGCGCGCAGTTGCCAACTGCCAAGCTGTACTCCATGTCGGAAGACGAGCTGCAAGAGCTTCGGGAGTTCATAGAACACAACCTCAAGCGCGGATTCATCCAGGAATCTAAAGCAGCGGGAGGCAGTCCTGTTTTCTTTGTGAAAAAGAAAGACACGCCCCAGAAGAGGCTCATTGTGGACTACCGGTTCATAAACAGACTAACTAAGCCCAAGGCCTTCCCCATGCCCAAAATTGACGACCTTTTGGCTACAGTCAGGAGGGGGAAGATTTTTACCAAGCTGGATTTACGTGGAGCTTACAACCTCATCCGCATCAGGAAGGGCGACGAGTGGAAGACGGCCATGTTCACTCCTTTGGGCACGTACGAATACAGAGTTATGCCCTTCGGTCTACAAAATGGCAGCCATGTTTTCCAAGCATTCATGCATCACGTCCTGGCAGGTCTCCTCTACAAGAAGTGTGTCTGTTTTCTCGACGATATCCTGATTTTCTCGGAATCGCCAGAGGATCACGATAAGGACGTGAAGGAAGTTCTGCAGAGGCTGAAGGAACACAGGCTGTACGCCAAGTTGGAGAAGTGCCAGTTTGATGTGAGAGAGGTAGATTTCCTTGGCTACAAGCTGTCCGACGAGGGACTGGCCATGGACAAGACTAAAGTCCAAGCGCTGTTGGACTGGAAAAGCCCTCGAAATCGGAAGGAGGTCCAGAGGTTCATCGGCTTTGCCAATTTTTATCGCAAGTTTATTAAAGGTTTTGCAAACGCGACGGCGGCAATCACTGACACCCTCAGTTCCAAGAAGAAGAAGTTCGTCTGGACCGAACAAGCAGAGCGATCCTTTCGGAAGCTTAAAAGCCTTTTCGCCTCCGAGGAGCAGCTGCTGCACGTGAATCCTGGCAGGCCCATGCGGGTAGAGACAGATGCATCAGACAGAGCAGTTGGGGCCGTCCTCTTGCAAGAGGATTCGCAAGGCAACTGGAGACCGGGTGCATTCTACTCCCGGAAGCTCAGCAAGACGGAGCGCAACTACACCATATGGGACAGGGAGTTGTTGGCCATTCATGCAGCTTTCAAAGCGTGGCGACACTTCCTGATAGGAGCCAAGCACACGGTGCAGGTCCGCACGGATCACAAGAACTTAGAGTATTGGCGGACGGCTAAATTGCAAACCCAACGACACATGCGCTGGGCGGAATTCTTTGCGGATTTCGATTTTAAAATAGAATACATCCCTGGAGACTCCAATGTTATAGCAGACGCGCTGTCCCGAAAGCCTCAATACCTGGAGGAAGTAGCTCCAATCGCAGCAAAGTACATCTTCGCACCGCAGGCGTGGACGTGCGCTACCATCGCAGTCGACCTGGACGCGGTGCGACGCGCGCTGCAAGAGGATCAGTTTGCACAATCCAAGATGGAGGAGCTCCGCAGAGGGTCGCCTGACAACAATGAGTTTCAGTTGCAGGACGGACTTTTGACTCGCAAGGGCGCCCTTTACGTGCCCACCGACGAGCTTCGCGCCACGGTTTTGCAACAATTGCACGATGCCCCGAGTGCGGGCCATTTCGGCAAAGAGAAGACGATGGAGTTGGTGGCAAGGGACTTTTGGTGGCCCCAGATGAGAGGAGAGGTGGCGGACTACGTAGCCAGGTGCGATATCTGCCAGAGGTCCAAACCAGTGCATCAGAAACAGGCGGGATTGTTAGAACCGCTGGAGACACCGCAGCAACCGTGGGAGAGGGTAGCGTTGGACTTTGTTACAGACCTGCCCAGCTCCAGAGGTAAGACGGCGGTGTTAGTGGTTGTGGACTTGTTCACCAAGATGGCGCACTTCATTCCTTGTGCCAAGGTGGCGACGGCAGAACAGACCGCAAAGCTCTTCATCGATCACGTCTTCAGAGTGCATGGACTACCGCAGTCCATCTTGTCCGACAGGGGGCGCCAATTTGTTTCCACTTTCTGGCGGAAGCTTCTGGGTATCTTGCACGTCAAGATCAACCTGACGTCGGCGAGGCATCCACAGACCAACGGTCAAGCGGAGAGGGTCAACGCGATCATGCAGCAGTACCTACGGTGTTACGCCAACCAGCGACCCGCGGCGTGGGTGGACCACCTGCCGATGGCTGAGTTCGCCTACAACAACACGAAGCACGCATCCACCGGGGTGACGCCTTTCTTCGCGAACTATGGACGTCATCCCAGGACCTTCCCGAGCTTTACAGCACCTGAAGGGGGGGGACCTCAAAATGCCGACCAGTTTGCAGCAGAGTTGCAAGAGGTGCACGAGGAGCTGCGGAGACATTTGGAGCTGGCAAAGCAGGCGTATAAGGTGCAAGCCGATAAACACAGAAGGGCGGGGGAAGACATTCAGGTTGGGGACTGGGTATGGTTAGCAGCCCACGCGATGCCGGCCAGGTCGTTGGCCAAAAAGAAGTTAGAACACAGGCAGCTAGGACCATATCAAGTTGAGGCTAAGGTCAATCCGGTGGCTTTTCGCCTAGCCCTTCCGGAGGGCTCCAGGGTGCACCCGGTCTTTCATAGGTCGGTGCTCACTCCCTACAAAGCCCCACACAGGTTTCAAGAGTCAGGAGCACCTCCAGAGCCACGTAGAAGGGCGCCTGAGAGAGGGGAGTCGCCAAGACCAGAACCTCTTAATGAGGTCACAGAGATACTGGATTCACGATGGGGGGAGGAGGGAGTTGAATATTTTCTCGCCAGGGAAGGCACTCCAGTCTCTGCAAATAGCTGGGTGCCGGGTTACGCTTTGGACGAACCCCTGTTGAAGGAGGAGTTTCATGCAATTTTTCCGCACAAACCCATGCCCGAGGAGTATTTTGATGATTGGCTTTTCACGCCCACTTTGTCGGGCAGCACGTTCGGGGGTTTCTCCTCGCCCGAGGGCTCTACGCCCAAAACAAGCCCGACCAGGGATCCCCGCCTGGGGGGGGAAGAGACAAACCCTTATTGGTGGGTGGATCAGCCAAGGGAGGTATGGAGTCAGAGGTGGATGATAGGTCCTTGGCGGGCAGCGCCAGGAGAAGCAGTGAGGGAGGAAGAGACTGTGATGCCTTCAGGTGGAGAACCCGAGTTCGAACACACGTATACGGAGCTGCCAGAGGAGAAGATTGACATGGACACCCGGTATCCTGAACCGACCCAGGAAGAACCACATTTCCCTCAACCTGCACCCAGCGACCGGGAGGGGGGAAGGGGGGGTTTCGAGGGGGGGATGGATGTCAGGGTTTCTGGGAGAAGTGAGGAGATGGCAGAGGAGACGGAAAGCGAGTGGGAGGAGGGAGAGAGAGACGAGGAAGAAGATGACGGAATTCGAAGGGAATCTATGAGCCTAAGCAGTGAGTCAGAGGATTCCCAAAAGGGAGCTAGCATGATCAGGCGAAAAGCAGGAGAAGAGAGAAGCTGTGAAAAGTCAGGAAAGGAGGGGAGAAAGCCCAGTGAAGCACAGACGCTGTCAGAGGGGTCTCAGCCGGAACGGAGTAAAGGGGGTGGAGTTGTCAGCCTCTCGGAGGGAGGAGGAACAGGAGAAAACAGAGAGAGGGGGTTGGAGCAAGGTGTTCAGCCGGAAAGGGTAGAGAGTGGAACAGGGGGCAGTATAGAGGACGAAGGAAAGGTCAAAAGCAACGTACGCGCGCCAAGTTCAAGCATAGAGGCGCGCGGAAGTGGGGAAAGCTCAGAGGAGGAGCCCGGCCCCAAAGCCAGAAGGAGGGGGCAGGAGGCGGCAGAGGATTCAGCCTCAGGCGAATCCCGGAAGGAGAGAACCCAGGGGGGCAGAAAGACCCTGCGGAAAAGAAAGGAGAGGAAGAGGTGGTCTAGAGCCAGGCTATTAAGTTGGTGTGGAGGAGGGGAGGAGTCAGAGGGGGACTTCAGCGGTCTAACGTGACAGACGTACAGCCACAATGCTGAACTGTGAAAGAAGCAACTATCATCAATAAACTTTTCCTGTAAGTAAACTATAATGGAGTAAGGTCTCTCGTGAGCTGGGACCCACCTGGGTGGCTGTGACATATACCATTACCAGCAATTTATCACCTTGTTTCGATTCTTATTTTGTAAGTTTCCGATATTATGTCCCTAACTTTAAGTACATTTATTTAGTTCTTAAATACTTAATTTCCCATGGATCCTCACACCACTACGGGTAGCTGAGAACAGGAATGGAGAAGTAAAGCAATTCAATTCATGTTTAAAGGCAAATCTACCCAACTGCTTGCACTGTCCAAAACAACAAGCAAACTGAAACATAGCACAGGTGCCCAAAGTTTGCAACACAGGTATTCAGTCAAGTGATGTGAACAAAATGTACATACCAGAGTGTGCATAAAAATGTGTGCGTTTGCACAAATAACATACAAAAATGCATTAGATTGGAAAACACTGCTCTACAAAACTGTGTGTGTTCAGAGAAATTTGCAGTAAAATGCTGATGAATTTTCATGAGGCCTTAATTTTAATAAATAAATAAATCACAAAGCTGATGTGAATATTCAGAGAACTGAATTTAAAGATTGGAAGAATGCTAAACTAAGAGGAATGTAAATGGACATATTCACCCATCCTTAACATAATGCATCTTGCCTATTTAGGAAGATATTTTTACAAAAAGATCAGCTACCCCCTTGAAAGTAGCCAAGAAAATTATTTCACTTCCCCAGTGAGTGAATGATCACATGAAAATGGACCGGGGCGGGGGGGGGTGTATGTTCATCTCAGCTTTATGAATTGTTACAGGTACAATGGCTTTCCTGGGATTTACTGTACACAAAGATACACAGCCTTTCATCCCCAGATGTTGTTGGACTACAACTCCCATCATCCCTGACCACTGGTCCTGCTAGCTAGGGATGATGGGAATTGTAGTCCAACAACATCTGGGGACCCGAGATTGAGAAAGACTGATGTATAGCATCACAGCCTTAACCTGGATAAACAGTGTGTCCCTCTCGCCAGAGAATGCTGGGAATTGTACATGAGGAAGCAGGCTAGGAAATTCTGCGCATCTTAAGCAAACCTCAATTCCCAGGATTCTTCGTCTTAAACTGTATGGCATAAATTCGACTTGGACGAAATGAGCAACAGGAAGGAGATCAGCTGCATGGCTGTGAGTGCCCTGGGTTGAACTGAAGTGGTAACTGATAGAAGCCAATAACACAAGCTCTTGTCATTTTATATCCCTAAATATTAATAAAGAGAACTGCGCATAGTGTGCAGCGTTGTAGGAAGGCTTCACTGACATCTGCCTGCTCCATGCCAGTGGGTGTCATGGTGGACGATGAAAAGAAAGAAGGAGCAACTGTTTTACAGGCAGAGAGGTTAGACGAGCAGGATGTCTGTGTGATTGTGAGTCGCAAAAGTGTGAACTGTTGTCAAGCGGCATCTTCCTTGTTGTCAGTCTCCCTGAAGAAACTACTACCGTTTAACTGGGGAGGGGTGGGGAGAAGATGATCTTTTAATCTCAACAATGAAAGCATTTCAGCCTTTGTATATGCTGACTTACAAAAAAAGAAAAGTCTTTCCAAACAACAAAAGATGGAGCAGTAATTACATAAATCTCTTCATTCTTGATGAAGACACAATGGAGTATAAGGAAATCAATAGTGTTTCTGCTGTAATTCTTGTTTTTATTATGAGCTGAAAGCAAACTTGTTAAAATTGGATTCTGCTCTGTGTGTGTGTGTGTGTAAGGAAAATTAACATTCACTGAACAGCAATGCAAGGAAACACGGGCTTTAAATGCTTAGGGGTGGTTTTCCCACCCTTTCTCTCCCCCCCCCCCCCTTTATGTTGTGAAATCTGACTTTTGGAAATGGGCATCAGACGAGCAATTTCATATTCTTACATATAACATGAAAACCTCATACAGCCATAAAAATGCAGCTTCAGTGACTGTTCAACAGACAGCCCAAATGCCTAAAGGTTTCTGACAAAATTGAAACCTGCGTATTAAATAAACTAAATGCACCCTGAAGTCAAATGTTTCCACCTTACTTTCAATAAATTGGCTGTAATGGTTTTATCCCACAACATCCATTTACAATATTTTCAGCATGGGGATGAGTAATACTGTTGATTTTTGTGAAGGGGGGAAGGTGGAAATGATTGCATTTAAAAATAATTAAGAGATGGGCCTGCATACCTTTGAATTAAATTAAAAGAAAAAATATTTCTTTTTTGTGGAAATGATGGCATTCATATTCAGTTTTTGTGTGAAAAGTAGATTCCAAAAAGCTTTTAACTAATTTGTTCAATTTGTTTCAAAGCCAACATGAATAGGCTTGGTGCAAATTCAGATTCATTAAAACTTAATTAATATGCATCATTATGCAAATGAGGTTGCAGTTAATGAGTTCTTAAAAGAAGCTTTCTTTAATTAGTTCAGTTTTAATGGCATCATCATTTATCTGACTTGTTTTTAAAGCCACATGACATACAAAAAGTGACCATCCTCTACAATGTTGCTGTTTTTTGTTTGCTAATTGCGTTTCATCTCCTTTCCTTTAACGCTGCAAACTTTGGGGTGTGGGGGGGAGCGTGATGTTTTGATGTGCAATTCTGTTTACTGGAATTTCAACTAAAATCCAGAGTCTCATTTATAGCAGGCTTTATGAGTGTGCATGTGTGTCTGCGTGCGTGCGTGTATGGTGTTGTTGTTATTTAGTTATATTTTTGCCAGTTACATAGCTTCTCAAAAAAAAATCCCACTGTCCCTTTACCAACATAGAGAAAAGGAACCTATGCAAATGTTCCTCTCTTCAAATGCTGCAGGGATTTCTAATAATAACAAGAGGGCAACACTATTTTTCTTACTGGAATACATTCATCCACACATACACAAACAGTGGGTATATGGGACTGGTAATACTGGCAGTGCCTGAACTTTGGAAGAGATGCTAGCATTGTAAGGAAATGGCTTTGAAGCAGGAAGAGAAGGACAAAGAAGAGGCCTTTCTTTCTACATGCAGGAGTGTAAAAAATGCAGTATGTTAAGTTCTAAAATAGCATGTTTTCTCCACGTGTATTTTCTGCTTTGAAATACTGTATGTTTCAACAGCCTTATACTAGGAGAAGTATTTTGTAGTGGACATTGGCATGCTGGGTGGAAGGTCTTGGAGGAGACGCCACAGCTCAGCTGTAGAGCATATGTCATGCAGTTAGACATTTCCAGCTTCCATCTCAGGGATCAGGCCTGGAAAAGACCTCTGCATGGGACTTTGGACAGCCCCTGACCCAGTGGGTAATACTGAGTGAGGGCAAACCTGGGGCTTGCTCAGTCTAAGGCAGCTTCCTGTCATCTCCTGTCATCTCCTAAATACTCCATGCAAAACATAATTTTGTATGACTGTGATGTAATCCACGAGGAACTCAGTTGCAAAGCCAATCCTGGCAGAAAGCAGACACCACCATTCAGCTAATGGGCAGTGTCTTCAAGTCCTGCTGATCCACAGTGCTTCAAAGCACCACACATGGTTCTTCGCTAGCCCTGCATACTGCTTTGAAGTCCTGGTGGTGGTCACCTGATACCATTGTGGCTTCATGACAGGGGGCAGCCCCAACCGCCTCTCAAATTTGCATGCAAACAATAGGAAAGATGAGACTCTTTCCAGACCCTACAAGTGTCCCTATTTTCCAGGGAGAGTCCTGGATTTGCCATCTGGTTTCTGATTAGATCCTAGAATGTCCCACTTTTCCTTAGGACGTCCCTATTTTCATCAGAGAAATGTTGGATGGTAAGGCTTCCCCACTGCCCAAATCAGGTTTCTCCTCCTCGTAAAAGGCAACAGACCAGAGTGAGGGAGATGGCCGTTAACAACAACAACATTCTGTCTATTCTTCCATGGGAGCATGGGATGGCCTGGGATTCGGACTCGGAGGCTGAACCTGAGGAATCCCAACTTGCACAGGAGTCCCCGCCTCCAGAATCAGCTGAGCCAGGGCTGGGGCTTGAGCCTGAAGGGTCCTCACCTGTGCTGGATCCTCAGGTGCAGGCACCAGCTGAGTCTGCTCTGGCTCCTGAGGTGATGGAGGACCCATTGCCTGCAGGTGCTCCACTCTCAGCCCCGTCAGGGAAAGCTGAGGTTGCCTCTGGGTCCAGTAATCCTTCAGCCTCTCCTGAGCTGCAGAGGCTCAGGGCAGAGAGGCGGATGGAACTAAGTTCCCGCAGGAGGAGTGCTCGACTCCAGGCCAGGAGAGGCAAGTCACCTGTGGACCGGGGCTGCCCTATGCTTCGGGGCAGATAAAAGCCAGCCAGCCCCAGTCCCAGGTTGCGGGAGCAACGTTGTTGGTAGCCTGTTCCTGCCTGCGCCCTGTCCTGCTCTTCTGCCAGAGTTCCTGACCTCACCTGACTCCCTGCCTTGGACCCAGCATCAGCTTTGTCGGACAGCCTCCATACCGCACCCTCGACCTCAGACTGGACTCTGACCTCGCCGCACGATTAACCCTCGGGACCAGCACAGAGCATGACAATGAGCCTCCCTTTCTGAGTTGTGGTTATGTGATATGCATCATACACAAAAGGGTAGCCAGGGGGTGGAAAGAGGACCCCATAAATCAAGGGTTCCCAAACCATGGTCTGTGGACTACCAGTGGTCCACAGGCTTCATTTGGGTGGTTCACATCATGTCTGTGAAGAATGCTTACAATTTGAAATATAATTCAAACTGTAATGCAATGAAGCACAATACAGTGGTACCTTTGTTTACGAACTTAATCCGTTCTGGAAGTCTGTTCTAAAACCAAAGCGTTCTTCAACCAAGGCATGCTTTCCCATAGCAGCGGGGGACTCAAGTTACACTCAACAGGAAGCGGAACATGTTCTGCTTCCAAGGCAAAGTTCACAAACCAAGACACCTGCTTCTGGGTTTGCAGCATTCTTAATCCAAGTTGTTCATAAACTAAACTGTTCTTAAACCAAGGTACCACTGTATAAGCAATAAATAAGCAATAAAAAAGCCCATTAAAATCATGCATCATCTAGCACAGTGCACTAGAATTGTGACACTAGGTATGTAGCTGGTGCGAATGATGAAGGTTTTAAGTCTCTCAGCAATTTTTAAGTGATCTATTGGAGGGGGGAAACCACTGGGGATCGAGCTGTTGTAAGGGTGGATGGTGTCCCAAATTCACAGTGAAAACATTAATAAACAACAACATAAAAATGTGAGGAAGCGTAGTTAAATAGTCACTTAGGGGACATCCCAGGGGGCACAGAAATTTGAAGCTCTATATGTCTTCAGAGGAGGAGGGCTGCCACCAGAGACCTCTTCATTGCAGCAAAGGACATTTCCAAAGTCATTGCTCTGCTGTCAGCACTCCAAAAGTGGTGGGCAGCAAAAGTGGGACATGTCATGCTGGGGGCAGATTGAGAATCGAAATGTCTCTTGTTCTCCTCGGATGTCCAACAAATGGGGGGTAAGGTATGTCAGTCCTAGAGCTAGACTAGTCCCTCCCATGGGAGTAATCAGAGGGATATTATTATTATTATTATTATTATTATTATTATTATTATTATACCAAAATAAGAGGGAAAGATCCAACTTGGACATGGTGGTTCCCTGCCACAGACCCCTCCCACCCCCCTCAGTCTCCATAGGATTCATCTGCCCCATAGGAAATACCTGGGTTATAAGAAAAGCCAAGGAATTTGCAAGCATTCTTATCTGTGTGACACAGATTCTTTATTCCAAAATAAGAGTAAAGCGAAGGACCAACAAAAATTGCAAACAATGTAATCACACTGCTTTCTAGTGTGATAACAACAGCTGATGCGTTCTCGGCAAGGCTAAAGCGCATCCTATTTTAAGGCACGGCAACTCTTTCTAGCGATTTAAAGTTTAGCAGAAATGTAATGGTGGAAACCTTTCCACTATGAATTAGAAATGCAAATAATGAGGCCCAGAAAGTGTAGGTGGAACTGACTGGAGAAAACAGAGGAGAAGAATGGAGAAACCCAATGTGGAAATCGTAAATTCCCTTGTGGCTTCAGGTAGTCCACAGTAACAGTACAGTAAACAGCATTTTAATGACAAGTTCTTTCTTTCTTACCATCACTCGTCAAGTACAAATTTTAAGTGGTGACTGCTTCATCCAGGAGAAAGCCGTGCTCTCTTCAGCCCTTCCTCCCTCGGAATAAATATGTGACTAATTAGTTTCAGTTTTAACAAGAGAAAGCAAGTTCACCATCCCATCCACCCACCACTTTGTCCGGCAGTTCAAAACCCAGGTCAAATACATAAAATGTCACCCAGTCATTGTTTAATTGATGCTTCATTCCTCCTGAACACAGGACAAGAGGGAGCCATCAATTACAGGAAGAAGAGTGATGTTTTCATCCTGTCTCAAACTGCAGAAGAAAGAAGAAAACATCAATTAAACAGCAGTTTTACTGAGTATGTTATATATTTGACATAGGATATAATGCCACGGAGGCAGTGGAATTCATTATACATGTTTCCCCTTAATGTTTCTTGTCATGAATCTATCTAGAGATTAGACTGGGTAGATAGGTAGGTACATGGTGTATAGATTTAGATATTTATTTATTTAACATATTTGTCTCCTGCCTTTCTTCCAAGATAGAATTCAAGGTAGCTTACGACATTTAAAAACAAAGCAATATGAATGAACTAGTTAAAAACAGCAGTTAAAATACATCAAAACACATAGAAAAACAACATTAAAGGGCCGTTTGCCCTGACAGCAGCCCAGTGGACAGCATTACCTGTGCCTTGGTTTTAGATATAGATACAGATATACTAAGAAAGAAAGGTAGGTAGACAGATAGATAGATATTAGATATCCTGAGTCTATGGTAATTTAAAATGGATTCTAAAGTTTAGTTGGTTCTGGTCAGGGAGAATGGAATAGGAAGAACCGTTCTTAAGTCTTTTAAGATGGTTTCTGTGTTACTGACTTAGTACCTCCAGCAAAATTTTACTACTGCCTTGTCACAATAAGATTTTTGCCCCCTTTCCTGGAATGAGAGAGTTGGATAAATCTTTACTACACCCCACAAACAAAGGCTATTTGTTCCTTTAAAGAGGGAAGATTCCTCCCTGTTTCATTTATCGTTTATTAAAATAATACGCCACTCCGTGTCAAAACACTGGTTTACAAAAAAATACAATAGAATGCAAGAAACAAAACAAAAAAATACATGCAAAGTAAATTGTTCTAATTTTTTAGAAATACATTCGAGGGAAATGCTACACACACACACCAGACAACAAGGGCAAGGATTAAAAGATTATCAATGAAAGATCTGTATGCACACATATAAGACTTTTGTCTTTCCATTTAGGTATCACTTCCTAAGAAACATCTCGTTGTGATTCAACAATGAAAGCAGCAGCAATAAACTCATATTCAAAAGCCAATTAAAACCATATCAGACGTGAAGCCAGTTTCAAACCCAAGACAGATACAGACTGGACAAGAATCTGCACATAAAAGTCTTGTTGGAAAAAGAAGTTGTTTGATGGGCACCAAAAAGACAACAGAGGTAGCGCCTATCTGATATGCAGTGGGAAGGAGTTCCAAAGGACAGGTACCAACACACTAAAGGCCCGATTCCTAAATCATACATAAGGAAGAGAGATCCTGATGAGATGGCATTTGTGGGATGCCTTCTCCTGAAAAGAATGGCAGTTAGCTGACTACATGCGGAGTGAGATGATATTTCAGGCATCCTGCTTCAAAACCGTACGGAGCTCTGGACACCAGTAACCGCATCCTGAACCCAGCCCAGTGGCTAACAAGCCACCAGTGCAATTATTTCAGCAGCAGCGCAGCCTGTGTTGGGGTCTCCCATATTTCTGACAGGATGCATTCCTTCCCCTAAATAAGTCCCATGGAAACAGGAAGAGGCTACAATCACCTCTGTCATCATTTGCTAGTTCCAAAAGCTCCCAAAGTGAGCCAGATGCCATTCAGAATTTAACCGTCCAGAGCAGGTTGCCTACAGGCTTATTGTCTAAGACAGAGTTGAGAGGAACCTGAGGAGGGCTGCATTTCCCCAGGGTAGACAGGAGGTGTGTACCAGCAGTTGGAGGAGCCAGAGGCAGGGGTGGGTGGGGCTGGAGATCTGTGTTGGCAGAACCAGAGCAAAACTGGGTGGATAAGAGCCAAAAGTGAGCAGGGCACCCCCTTGCTGCCTTTCTGCCAGCCCTTTTCTCTCTTTGCAATTCCCTCTCCCCCACCTCACCTATGTCCCCTTCTTTGCCACCCTAATTAAATTAGGTTGAGGGCTATACACTGCCTACCCCTAGCATGAGGGCGTGACCCAGGCAAACTTAATCCACTTTTAACAAGGCATTACCAATTTGTGTGTGTTTCTCTTGCATTCCACTCCTGACATTCTGTTTTGATTTCTTTCTTTCTTTAATCTCTAGGTTAATTATTGCAGGCTTCCTGTTACGGCAATTCATTTCCAGTTATCTTTTTTTAGCATGCGCCAGCAAGTGCAAAGTTTCCTCCCCTCCCCTCTCCAGGTCCTCTTCCCTCCCCCAGCCGCCATGTTCTTATTTGGCTTCTAAGCTTGCTGGTGAGGACCTAGAAGATCATAAGAACATACAGATACTGCTGGATCAAGCCAGGGGTTCTTTTCTCATAGTGGCCAACCAGTAGCCCCTGGGAAGCATGCAAGCAGAACCTGGTCATAACAACATTCTCCCCACCTGTGGATCCCAGCAGCTGGCAGGATGTACAATTCTGAGAGTGGATGCAGAATCCAGCCACTAGGGAGTTGCTCCATCCCCTTTATCATTTTGGTTGCCATTTTCTGAACCATTTCCAACCCTGCAATATCCTTTTTGGGATGAGGCAATTGATTTAACTGCAGTTTTCTTTCTGCTTATTTGCTTAGGATATGAGGTTAAAGGTAAAGGTAAAGGGACCCCTGACCATTAGGTCCAGTTGTGGCCGACTCTGGGGATGCGGTGCTCATCTCGCTTTATTGGCTGAGGGAGCCAGCGTACAGCTTCCGGGTCATGTGGCCAGCATGACTGAGCCGCTTCTGGCGAACCAGAGCAGCACACGGAAACGCCATTTACCTTCCTGCCAGAGCAGTACCTATTCATCTACTTGCACTTTGACGTGCTTTCGAACTGCTAGGTGGGCAGGAGCAGGGACCGAGCAACGGGAGTTCACCCCGTCGCAGGGATTCGAACCGCCGACCTTCTGATCTGCAAGTCCTAGGCTCTGTGGTTTAACCCACAGCGCCACCCGCGTCCCTAGGAAGCAGTTTATCACATCCTCCCCCCTTTCTTTTCTCTCTTGTTTGATTCATGATGTACTCTTTATTCGTTTGAGTCATTATTTCCGGATATTTTACCATTTTGTTAAAGCAGAACTTCTCCTCGGTTTTGGTGAAAGCAGACTTTCTGTTTTTGCTGCCCCTTTATTTTACAAAAACAATAATTCAACGTGGTGCAGGATTTGCTTTTTATTTATGAGGTATCGAGGGGATAGGGTAGGGCCTCTGCGGCAGAACAAGGCAGAAGAATCCTGACATGGTAGATTGGACTGTACCACTTCGCAATGCGGGTGGACAAGGTGCCAGCTTGTAAAATCTCCTTGTAAGTTACAAAATAAAAAATAAAAAAATAGCCCAGGCTACTCCTTGCTGTTGTAGTTTTCTGCTAACAGAGTTACTAGGATGGTGGGGGTTGCACACAGAAAGATTCGATATTATTACCTGTATAACAGCAGCCTGAAGTGGCATTGTCCATTCCACCACCTCAGCAGTCCATAAAAGGTGAACGAGGCACTGTCCTATCAAGTGCCGTCAGCCAGGCCCTACCTGCCTATAGGTCCATCTCAGTATGACTCCTTGTAGAATTCAGCTGCAAAGAGGATGGGTACAAAACTAGTATTAGCTGGCTGTGCTTGCCATTGGCTGTGGCTCCCCCTAGTGATGACCTCCCTGCGTTCTGCCCTAGCAGTCTCCAGCAGGGACCAGTCACAGCTACACCTGAGAAGTCTGCCGCTTCCTTCTGCTGTGTGCGTAGACCAAAGCATCGGTTTTGTTTTACGCCGAAGACGGAATGTAGATGGAGCGACCATCTCGTTTGCTGAGCCACGTAGTATTCAGCAGCCAACTGACTTGACTTATAGGGGCTTGCCGAGAAACACCGTGAGGGGTAAGCAATAAATAGGAAAATAGGAAAGAGCACATAAAACTGATGAGTACTTACCCTCTATTCCCTACTGATGTTTCTACTTGGCCCTGCTTAGCATTTCAATCTATATAAAGTCAATGGGCCATATAACCTTCTCCTGCATACACCAACCAATTAACATTATTCTTTAATAGGAAGAAGTTTAAGGGATGTATTGTCTTCCTATTTTATTCAGACTAACGTTGTTTACTAAACCACAATCATGATGCCTCCCTTCAAGGGCCAAGGCAATTTTATGGTCCGTGTAAGGGGCGATAGAGAGAAGAAAAGACAAAAAAAAAGGGAGATATCTACATATGCTTATGTCTACCAGAATATCTGCTCAGTCACCTCTTGTTTGATGGGACTTACATCCAGGTAAAGGGACACGGGTGGCATGACGGGGTGAGCTCCCGTTGTTCGGTCCCAGCTCCTCCCAACCTAGCAGTTCGAATGCACACAGTGCAAGTAGATAAATAGGTACCGCTCTGGCGGGAAGGTAAATGGTGTTTCCATGCACTGCTCTGGTTTTGCCA
This sequence comes from Podarcis erhardii, assembly GCF_964252035.2. NCBI lineage: Eukaryota > Metazoa > Chordata > Lepidosauria > Squamata > Lacertidae > Podarcis > Podarcis erhardii. The sequence goes on from NC_138497.1 coordinate 19,870,332, forward strand.
GAAGCGGCTTAGTCATGCTGGCCACATGACTCGGAAAAACTGTCTGTGGACAAACGCCGGCTCCCTCGGCCTTTAAAGTGAGATGAGTGCCGCAACCCCAGAGTAGTTCGTGACTGGACTTAATTGTCTGGGGTCCCTTTACCTTTACATCCAGGTAATTAGGTGTAGGATGGGAGCCTAACAGAGTTGTTCTCAATCAAGGAGTCTCAAAATCCAGAATGGTGTGAGGATTTTTTTTTTTAAAGCATCCCCATGTGCTTAGAGCATAGTGTCCTCTGAATGTTGTAGACTCCAGTTCCGACTTGTCCCAACCAGGAAGGCCAATGGTGAGGGCTGAGGGGAGATGTCGTCCAGAACATCTAGAGGGTGCCATGTTGGCTAGCCCTGGCTTAGATTAAGAACATAAGAAGAGCCTGCCGGATCCAGCCAAAGGCCCGTCTAGTCTAGCACCCTGTTCTCACAGTGGCCAACCAGATGCAGGACTCGAGCACAAGAGCACTCTCCCCTCCTTTGGCTTCTAGCAACTGATATTCAAATGGCCTAGAAAGCGGGTCTGTTTTTGCATATCCCCCCCCCCCCGAATGAGCTAAGGCTCAAAACAGCGCAGGTCCCAGGTCCCAGTCCAAAATGGCCCAAGATGTTTCAATGCCCGTGGCAGAACATCAAAAGGGACCTCCCCCATAGTGGTAAAAATGTTATAATAAACTACATAGTTGATGAGTGGCTGTTTTTGGAGGGTTCCTGAGAATCGATGGCTTCCCTCTGCTAGCTCTTCTGCACACAGGCCTGCCTTGACGGACCCTGAGATTGGGGAGAAAAGGAAATATGTGGTGTCACCCAAGCTGCTACTCAACCAAAGCAGAGGGCAAAACCACATGCCTTATAAGAATGTGGTTGAGATGTGCGTTTGCCAGCAGACATTCCCTTTCTGAGAAGAGGGTTTATTTGTAAAAGGGAAAGGAGAACATGAGCTGAAGGTTCATTTACAAGGCTGTCATGGAAACAGCATTTTAAAATAACCACAACTACATAAAATGATAATCATCAAGCCAAACAAACTAAATGCCAAAATACTTTGAAGCCTAAAAATAAGAACTAGGTTTAAATTACCCTAATTTCTATGGTGTGTGTGTGTGTGCGCGCGCGCGCATGTGTGTGTGGTGTGGGTTTTTTGTTTTTTTGTTTTTTTTTACTACATTTCAGCAGGTAAATCACGTTTCGGCGCATTCTCTTTGTTTTTCATTCTTGAAGAGCAGTGAAGTGGTTTGTGAATCAGGCTTTTAAAAGACATTTGGCTGTAGCAAAATTGTAATAAAAATGCATAATATGTACTTAAGGAGGAAAGTAACACCTCTGCCACAAATTGGTTCTTTGAAATATTTAAATTAAAAAGCCTAAACCATACTATGCTTGAATAGAACAGAATTAAGCAGCATGTAGCCAAGATATGGGGTTCTCCACATGGGGATACATGGAAATGGGCAAAACGCAAAGATGGGCAGGAGGGATCTTTATTAATGACTACATTGATGGTGGTTGTTTTTTCCAATTCAGATCCACGCCCCTTTGTTGTTGCCCTCCCTATTGTACTTTATTTTATTTTTTTATAAATATTTATTAGAGTTTTTAAATACAAATACACCAATAATAAACAATCCTACTTCTATCACAACGTAGTTTCATCACTTCTTTGGACTCCCTCACATCTCCCGCTCCCATTTACATCGTTAAAAGGTTTTTCCAAGCAAATTATCAACTTGTTTACGATCTTATATCCACTCATTTAAGTATAATCTAGCAATTCTCCATAAAATTTATGTTTTCTTTAATCTCACTTATCATCAAATTCAAAATCTAATTTAGTGGTGGCCAATTTTTTATAATCTAGCATCCTTAACATTCAACCAAATTACAATGTTTTTGTAAATACATCTTAAATTTCTTCCAGTCTTCCTCAATCCTCTCTTCTCCCAGGTCTCGGATTCCCTATTGTACTTTATAACAATTGCTGTGAACACTGAAACTTACCATATTTTTTTTCAATGAATCCGGGGACACTTTTCAGTTTCCTACTAAATAGATGGATTTTGTCAGGGGACTGATTTGTAAATGCGGGGACTGTCCCCAGGAAACGGGGACATCTGTTAACCTGAACTTTCTGTCATCACCCTTAACCTTTGAATATTAGGGTAATTCTTAAATAAAAACACTTGAAAGAGCAGTGCAATACATTCCAAAGTGCACTGTTTACTTTGAAGGAAATCCCTTTGAGTTCAATGCAATTAACTTTCTCCTCAATGTGTTTCATTATATGAGCTACAAATGCAATCCAATAGCCACTTACCTGTGAAGATTCCCCACTGAAGTCTGTGGGACTTCTTTCTGAGCAAACATTGCAGAGGATCGCACTGAATGCTTAGTTCTACTAAACATTCAGTGCGACATTTGGGTGCGCAAAATGCTTGCGTCTTTCATTCGCACTCAAGTCCTACCTAAGAAGAAGAAGAATGCATTGATAAAGGCCCAAGAGCCAATTGTAGGTGGAGCCAACTAATTCTGAGTTTTGTGAGATAACCAGCCTCATGCTTAAGTCTATTTAATGTATGAAGGGGTTAAAAGCATAATGTAAGCTATCCTGACAGGCTTAGCTCACCTTGGGAGGGACTCGGGAATAAAGCCTTTGTTCCCCTCTCAGTCTACCTGCGAAGCTCAGGGTGTAAAGTGGTCTGAGCTGCTTAGTTGTACAAGGCGCTCTTGAGTTCCTAGACCAGTAATTTAGGAACTTTCACACTTGTAACTAAGCCAAGTTTTACTGCCTGTGCAATGCTTTCTCAATGCTGTATGGAAAAGTGCATGAATTTGACCTTTGGAGAGTTTGTAAGTAAACCATTTTTACTTACCAAACGTGTGGCCTTTTTCTATGCAGGGGGAAGAGGGGACTATTTTGAAACTCATAAGGGCATATTTTAAGGGTCTAGCGGCTCATACTTCCACACTCTACTTTGCTGCATGTTTTGTGATTTTCAGTCTACTGCTGGGGTTCACTTACCAAAGGGTACTTGCCCCAAACTTGGAGGCAATTGTCCTTTTATACCTATCCCCCCCCCGGCCACCCAATAGTTTTGCCCCCATCCAAATTGCTACAAGAATGCATTCCATCAGGGCCATCTCCAGGTTTAAGAGAACTCCAACAAAATGCTGGGGTGGCTTAGACACCAGTATTCCCCTCCATTAGGCTGGTCATGTGGCCAGCAACAAAGGGCGCAGCAGTGCAGAGGACATCCCAGAGATGGGGAGCCACCACATGCTACCACCTTTCAAACGTCATGTGGTTGTAGGCTCATCAGCAAGGCCTCCCCTTCTAGTTTTTAAGCATAGACAGATTGGTATGGGAGGATGAATTCCTTTGAATATTTGGACCCCAAATCTTCTAAGGCTTTTTAACTGGCTCATCTATTTTGCTGAAACGGTGAAAGTCCGATGAACTTGCCTTGGCGCTGGATGCATTTTACTGTGCTTTAATCCTTACCCCTAACTTCCGGGTCGGCCATCTTTATTTTCCCCCTGATGATATTTCACTGCAGGTCTCAGGCCTATGCTTTGTAGGGGCCTCATTATGCTCTGCTTCAGGGGGAAGCAGAGGAAAAGCTAAGACTTTTTAGCTTAGAGCAAAAGCAAGTAAGAGCTGAGGTGGTAGAAGTTTATGAAATTATGCATAGCCTGGAGGAAGTGGTTGGAGAAAAGTTTTTCTCCTTCTCTCATCACAGTAGAGCTCATGGCAGTGGGGGATGAAGGGGGTGCGGTAGGGGCAGTCTGCCCCGGGTGTCACCACTGGGGGTGGGGACAAAATGTCAGGCGTCACTCACCGCGGGGCCTGCAGTGTGCCAGAGCCACGCGTCTCTCCTGGGAGTGACACAGTGGTTTGGGTGCCCGCAGGCTCTGCACTGACCCAAACGGTCCACCCACTGCCTCCCCCTCAGCTGTAGGGCGGCTGAGTGGGAGGAGGCAGGCAGACTCCTCGGACACCTTGCGAAGCATCCTTTCTGGGCTCTCCCCACCCCTACGGGTGGCTGGCCCTGCACCCCCGGGAGCTGCCCCAGGCACCCGTTTGGTTTGCTCCACTACTGACTCATGGACATCCAATGAAACTGAATGTTGGGAGATTCCGGACAAATAAAAGAAAGGACTTCTTCATGCAGCACAATTACACTGTGGAATTCGTGGCCACCAACTTGGATGGCTTTAAAAGCAGATTGCACAAATTCATGGAAGATAATACTATCAATGACTGTTAGCTATGATGGCCATGTTCTGCAGTGATGTTTCTGAAAAGCAAAAACAGGAGGGGGGTGTGCTCTTTTGCTTAGATTCTGCTTGAGGTTTTCTGACAAACATCTGCGCAGCCACTGTGATAACTACCGTATTTTTCGCTCCATAAGACACAATTTTTTCCTCCTAAAAAGTAAGGGGAAATGTCTGTGCGTCTTATGGCGCGAATGCACTGGATGGCAGCAGGATCCCTCAGCTGCCGCTGCAGTCATGAGCTGAGGGATGCCTCCGCTGATGGAGCCATGGCTCCCGTCTGTCCCTTCTCTCGCCTCACAGTAAAGCAAGCAAAGCGAGAGCCGCTTAGACGGCCTCTGTCCCGCTTTGCGTGGCTCTCGCTTTGCTTGCTTTACAGTGAGCCGGGAGGAGGGGCGGATGAGAGCCATGGCTCCTGTCTGTCACTCCTCCCACCTTGCTCCTCCTGGCTCACTGTAAAGCAAGGAAAGCAAGAGCCGCGTAGAGCGTGTCAGCTGCTCTCGCTCTGCTTGCCTTACAGCGAGGCAAGAGGAGGGATGGACGGGAGCCATGGCAAGCAAAGCACCTGTCCCGGTGTCTCCTCCTCCTCTTCTTGCTCTGGCGTCGCCTCGCTTTACAGTGAGGCGGAAGGAGGGATGGGCAAGCAAAGTGAGAGCTGTGCAAAGTGGGGCAGAAGCTGTGTAAGCGGCTCTCGCTTGCTTTAAAGGAAGAAAAGCGAGAGCTGCGCAGAGCATGTAAGCGGCTCTTGCTTTGCTTGCTCTACTCTACAACGGAAGGAGGGGCGGATATTTTTTTCTTGTTTTCCTCCTCTAAAAACTAGGTGCATCTTATGGTCAGCTGTGGCTTATGAAGCGAAAAATAAGAGTGGTTGCTGAACTACATGGGCTATTGGCCTCATCCAGCAGACTCTTCTTATATTCTTACATTCACATGTCCTTAGCCCTCCTGATGTTGATGACCATTGACCATGCTAGCTGGGGCTGATGGGAGCTGGAGTCCAAGAATGTCTGATGGCAAGGGATTCCCTATCGCTGCTCTACTCTCTCTTTTGGGTCTCATTTTGCCCACTGACCTTCATGATAGGGCACCATCTGTTTTCTGTTTCTATAATACAACTGTCTGGAACAGGGTCGGCTCCCTATCTAAATAAATAACCAAAGGAACTGTAAAACAAACAGCGAAGGGTGTTTAAAAATATTCACTCATCCACACACGAGTCCAGAAGGGAGAGAGGCTAATATACAAATGCCAACGAAAGAAAAGTAACCAAAATTTCCCACTCCCACATGTGCACACATCTCTTTTATCTTAAAGAGTTTGTCTGTTCCATTCAATGCCTTTATGAGGCTCCCCTGCAAGTTTTGCTTTGAATTCTTCCGTATTAGTCTCAGTTTAGCCTCTTGGAACCTGTGGTTATTAGTACATTACCAAGGGAAGTCCTCATCTGAAATGAGAACCACCTCTATGGGCTATAAATCAAACATAATTAGCCTCTCCAGTCAAGTTCTAGCAAAACATACCGGGGACTCATACATGCTGGGGGGAAAGCAAGTTCGGAGCACAGCGCTCCACAACAGAAAAGAAGACATTTGCATCAACATAACAATATAATGATAGAACATTAGCTGGACATAAAAGCACAAGCACATATATTTATAAGGGCCAGCTCCAAATTTGACAAAGCAGCTGCGTCTTTGACTTGACTTTTTCAATGCCGACAATGCTCTAGCCGTAGCATGGAACTGGGGCCCTGTGGAAAATGTAACTGGTGCTTCCCAGATCCTGACCTGGGGACTGCCATTTTTATTTCCTACAAGGCTCCTACCCCATGCTATGGCAGGGGCATTGTGGACCATTAAAATGGAAGCTCCAAGTCTCCCACACTCAGATGATTTCCCCCCATTCCTTATTAAAATTTTGGTCTTCCTGATTTCTGATTCTTCCTGCCATTTTAGCCATTTCAGCATAATCCATCAACTTGATCTGCCATTCTTCTCTGGTAGGGACTTTATCTTCTTTCCATCTCTTTGTATCTTAGCATAGGCTACAAGGTTTTAAAAGCACACAGCAGAATCTGGGACACATGGCTGGCATAAGCAAAGACATGGCTCTCTCTCTCTCTACTTTTAGAGGGATGGGGTGAGGCCCACCATTTCCACACTTCCCGGCCCAAGCGAGAAGACTGAGCTTGCCAGCAAGTGCTTAAGGGGTTGCTCTTGTGCTGATGGCAGTGTGTTCTTGCTGACATGACTCAAGTCTAACCCTCTAACTCTCCCTCAGCCTCCCATCCAGGTGGCTCCACAGATTGGCCAGTCATCTTCTCAGCTACCATGGAAACCTCGCTCTCTGGAGGTGTGTTGGAAGCTGGTTTGATCAGCTCCCCCTCCCCAAGTGGGACGTCCAGTGGCCTTGGGGGAGAACCCTCATCCAGATCATGGTTCAAACAGATGGTATGTACTGATCAAGCAGCGATATACAGGATCAGGCGGTTCACATTCACATCACCCTTGCTGAACCTGGTCTTTTCAACACAACTAGGCTCTGTTTATCACATTTCCATCCTGCACATCTGCCAAGCTGGTCATGGTGCCATCTACTAGCAACCCTGTGAGATAGTTTCAGCAGAGAGCTGGGCAACTCATGGCAACTCATCAAGCTTCACTAGGAAGCAAGCAACAGGGGCAGATAGCCCTTAGACATGGTGCTGCCTGTGACTAAATAGAAATCACTGCCTTCCCAGCTGTGGGTGCCAAGAGTTATTTTGGCACCTGAGTAAGAAACACTGCTCTCTGGGAGATAAAATAGAATGATTTAAATAAATAAATAAAAACCAATATTTTGCTGCCCTGTATGAGACCCCAAAGGGACGCGGGTGGCACTGTGGGTTAAACCACAGAGCCTAGGACTTGCCGATCAGAAGGTCGGCGGTTCGAATCCCCACGACGGGGTGAGCTCCCGTTGCTTGGTCCCTGCTCCTGACCAACCTAGCAGTTTGAAAGCATGTCAAAGTGCGAGTAGATAAATAGGTACTGCTCCGGCGGGAAGGTAAACAGTGTTTCCGTACGCTGCTCTGGTTCGCCAGAAGCAGCTTAGTCATGCTGGCCACATGACCCGGAAGCTGTATGCCAGCTCCCTCGGCCAATAAAGCAAGATGAGCACTGCAACCCCAGAGTCGGTCACGACTGGACCTAATGGTCAGGGGTCCCTTTACCTTCATGAGACCCCAAATCAGTTGCCTGAGGCAACTTCCTCATTCTGCCTGATGGCAGAGCCAGCCCCTCTAAGAACCTCTGCCTTTCAAGTCCAACAATGTCCATTAAATAAGGCTCTCTCTTTTCGTATGCCCAAACCATCTACAAAACCCCCTGATTATTAATGTCTTCCTCCTAACACCCTGAGTTCATAATATCTATACTACTGCTGCCTAAATCAACTATATAATGCTGGCTTCTTCCCTTCCCTGGAAGTCAATTTTCCATCCACACTTGGCTTTCTTTATGAAGAGGACAACATTTATTAACTATCCAATTAAAAGCATTTTATTATATGGTTGCTGTTCGTGGCACTGTGCTAAAGGGTCTCTCAGCATTGCCACCATAAACGGGGGCTTCCAGAGGTTTATACATGGAATGTAAAATCTGCTCTTTGGATTGAAAGGCTTTAGCTAGGGGATGTAGATTTTTTTCTTTCTTCTTTTTTTCAAAAATGGCAATACCTTATCCTTCTCATAACTGGAAACCCCACACTTTACTCTGCAATTTCCCTGGTGCCATGTGGCAGTAAATCAAGGCTGATGCTGTATAAGTGACTTGTGGGTTTTGGTGGGGGGGAACTGATGTACTTAAATAGTGCATAGTACTCAAGCCAGAACTTGGAAAGTTCATTTTTAAAAAAGGAATTAGTTCCAGTTCAAGTTTGCCCATTCCAAAAAGGAACTTAGTTTGTAATGGGTCAGTTTACAGTTTAATTAACAATTCTTTGACGCGGTCCTTGCCATTTTTTCTCTCCTTCTCTACCTTTCAAAATTTAACATTTAGCATTTTATCTGTCTAAAAAGTGATGCTGCCATTTCAGTTTAAGGATCATGATTGTTGGGGAAAATAAATAAAGCAATTATTCACCTTACACTGCACGTCTGTGTTTGGATGCTCTCTTAGTCTGAAACATATATTTGTACTTTAGCTGCCTTTATGGCCATGGTTTGAACCTTCAAACATATGGAAGTGCTAACAAATGAAGCAGAATGGTCAATTGCAATGCATTGGTTCTTTCCACACAGTCATAAGAAATCTGTGGTGCCTATCAAGTCTTCCTCAGGCATCCTGAAAAGCCCCTAAATTTCTTCTGTCCCCACCTCTTCTGTCCCCCCACTGTGCACAAGCTGATAAGGTGATAAGTGTGGCCACTCTTTTCTGCCTTGGAAAGTACATAGAGCTGAAAGAGGAAGTGGGGAAGAGTGGCAGTCTTTCCCACCTACTCTTTCAGCTCTTTCTGCTTTTCAAGGCTCAGATTAATTCTAATGAATCCAAATTTTTACCCAGATCCCTTGGGAAAATGAAGTGTGTAAATACACACTTTCTCTTTTTCTGTCTCGTGGGCTAAGGGTGGGGGATCTTTTCTTCTTTGGTGATCACTCGTAGCCAAGTAAGATAGTCTTCCATAAACATGGTTTTAACAGTGAATCTGTAAGTGACTGTGGAGGCCAATTCTGGATCCACACGTTCTTCCACAGTGGGGACATTGGTTTCTGGGCGGGTGTTGATCATGGTATGGATTTGCCAAGCGTGCCTTCCTCTTAGCACATTTCTCCCTTGCGTCCTGAGTTTGAGTGTCTTCAAAGCCCATGTCAACTTTGGTAAAGGAGCGCTCGCAGGCCAGTGTTTCCCAGTTGTCAGTGTTTATACTACATTTTTTAAGATTTGCCTTGAGACAGTCTTTAAACCTCTTTTGTTGACCACCAGCATTACGCTTTCCATTTTTAAGTTCGGAATAGAGTAGTTGCTTTGGAAGACGATCATCAGGCATCCGCACAACATGACCAGTCCAACGAAGCTGATGTTGAAGAATCATTGCTTCAACACTGGTGATCTTTGCTTCTTCCAGTACACTGATATTAGTTCACCTGTCTTCCTAAGTGATGTGTACAATTTTACGGAGACACCATTGATGGAACATTTTGAGGAGCTGGAGATGGCGTTTATAAGTGGTCCATGTTTCACAAGCATATAGTAAGGTTGGTAGTACAATAGCTTTGTAAACAAGCATTTTGGTTTCCCTGTGAATGTCCTCAAACACTCTGCACTTCAATTGGAAGAAAGCCGCACTCGCAGAGCTTTATTTATTAACCATTTATTTATTGCATTTATATCCAACCTTTTTCTCCAAGGGAACTCAAGTTCTCACTCTAAAAACTCTCCCCTCGTACTTTAATCCCCACAACAACCCTATGAGAGAGGCTAGGTTTTAGAGTCATGGATGGCCATCTGTCATAGATGCTTTAGCTGAGATTCCTGCATTGCAGGGGGTTGGACTAGGTGACCATTGGGAGTCCTATGATTCTATGACTGGCTCAAGGTCACCCAGCGAGCTTCCTAGCGAGTGGAGATTTGAACCCTGGTCTCCCAGGTCATAGTCCGACACTCTAACCACTACACCACACCGGCTCTATGACCCCTGGTGCATGGCCTAGGCATCTCCCTTTGTCTCTCATACACTACTTTTGCCTTGCAGGCTTGAGCCATACCAAGCCATGGCAGTTATCAACATCTACAAGCAGGGTGCCAAGAATTCCAGAATACACATCATGTTCCTCCTCAGTTCAAACCCGTTTAACATAAACACACGGTTTGCAGGAAGGGGGTGGGGGAAAACGCAGCCAACATATGTGGATGGTTTAAATTGACTCACTGTATTAACATCCATACTACTGAAAGATGGTCTCAACCAAGGATTTTTCTATACTGCTGAGGAAAGCTGGCCCACAGCTGTTTGTGCGAGTGCCCAGGGAGTGTCCACGGAGAACGGCACCTTGAACCACTTTATTTCTCAAAATCCAGAGGATTTGTTACATCGGGGTTTTCAAAACATTTTTTTCCCCTTGCCAGAAGTGTTAATGTGTGTCATTACAGCTGCCAAGTCGTGCGCAGTGCACCGAGACCCTCATCGGAGTTTATAGAACCTGACATAAGAATGCTAAAGAAAACAGAGGCACGATATGGAGAGTGACAGCTGATTATTTATTTTTACATATTTTTCAAAGTATCAATAAATCCATTTGAGACTTCATGACTTGAGATGTTGTAAGAACGGCAGAGAACACGAATTATAATTAAGCCGCATTCGCGCTCGACACACGAACACACAAAGAAATGGAAACAGAGGGTGCTCACAGAATGAACTTTGAGCGATCAAAGGAACTTCAGTTACCTGAAAAAATGGCGGGCAGGGGGTGGAGAGGCTCTGATATTTAACTGTGTTAAGATGATAATAAGGTTTATGGTCCCATGTTGGCCTCTGAGCAGGGCCAGATTTAGGAGGAGGCAATCTCCTGGGCAAGGGTGGCTAACCTGTAGCCCTTCAGATGTTGTTGTTATATGACTCCAAGCATTCCTGACCATTGATTATGCTGACTAGGGCTGATGGGAGTTGGGAGACCAACAACATCTGGAGGGTGACGGCTTAGCCACCCCTGACATAAAACAATGCAATGTGGTCTTTAAAAGCCTACGCACACCAGTTGCTCATATTTTCTCCAAGCCCCAATATGTGCCATATCCCCTTTCAGCTCCTGGTTTGCCACTGAGGACCTTTTGCCCAGAACTGGAAGTCTCTGCCTCCCCATGGCTCTCTCACTTGAGCTTCCTGGTTACGTGGAGGCCAGAACTGTGAGTAGCACTGAGCATGATTACCCTCCAACATTTCTCCGATTAAAATAGGGACCTTCTATTCCATAATAGTAATAATTTTATTATTTATATCCCACCCATCTGACTGGGTTTCCCCAGCCACCCTGGAGAGTTTCCAACATATATGAAAACATGATTTAAAAAACAACAACAGGGACATCCTAAGGAAAAGCAGGACATTCCAGGATCAAATCAGAAACTTGGGGCAGCTTCTGTAAATCTGGGACAGTCCCTGGAAAATAGGGTCACTTAGAGGGTCTGTGCATGACTGGCACCCCCTAGCTAGCTGTGGTGGAGAGCACTATTCCGTTGCCAGTGTTGAACTGAGATTTAACTATTAATCCGGTTGGGAAAGGAGGACACCATGTTGCTCTTTGCCTTGGGCAGAAGAGTGCATTGGGCCAGACCTGGGAGCAGATCGTCAGGAGAGCCAAGAGAGAGATGGAGGTAGATGTGAGCCTAAGTGGTGATCTGAGTAAGCTGGGTGGCCAATACTGGGAGAACAAGAACTCAGCAGCTGAACACAGCAGCCGGTGCTGAGGAGAACCCAAACCAGAGCAGAGCATCAAAGCCAGTAGTAGTAGTAGTAGTAGTAGTAGTAGTAATAATAATAATAATAATAATAATAATAATAATAATAATAATAATTTATTTTTTATACCCTGCCCATCTGGGCGGCTTCCAACAAAATATTAAAATACAGTAATCCATCAAACATGAAAAGCTTCCCTAAACAGGGCTGCCTTCAGATGTCTTCTAAGAAAAGTCTGGTAGTTGTTTTTCTTTTTGACATCTGGTAGGAGGGTGTTCCACAGGGCGGGTGCCACTACTGAAAAGGCCCTCTGCGGGTGGAGACCAGATATACTGAACCGAGGTCGTTTAGGGCTTTAAAGGTCAGCACCAACACTTTGAATTGTGGTCAGAAACGTACTGGTGGTATATCGAGAGCAGGGTTTGGGAACTGAAATGTTGGGGACACAAAGCAGGCTACACGACCCTGCAGGGGTCACCAATGCACTGCCTGCAGGTACCAATGTTTTCACCATTACCTCTATTCACAATGCATGAAAGGGTTGTTTGTGCTTTCTCCACATTCCTTTAAAGGTGTCCACATTTCATTGAATGCGAGGACTGGGCATTCTCCCTTCCATTCTGAACATAGGAGATGAACAAAGGTCTTCTCTCTATGGGCAGCATGGGAGTAACTGATACAGGCATGCCTCTACTGTTTCCCAGGCCCTGTCTTTTTTCTCTCTGCTTTTAGATGTGACAATCATTTTGTGTTCTGGTGGCCTTTTCTCATTAACCCCACCCCCACAAGAAACCATTTTGTGACTGGCATCCCCTGAAAGTTCCAAATGCCCCTACTGTCCCCAAGACCATTGTGATCCCTGTACTGGTGCCAGTCCCCGGCCTTCCACTCTACATTCTCTCTGCCCCCAAATAAATACCCATGTCATGCCAGGGGTACGTCTAGAACTGTTACACTAGAATTGGCAGTAGGACTTTTGCAGGACCAAAACAAAGGGGCAATAACCTCTGAGGTGCAGATAGATCTTGCTGCATTGCAATGGGCTGTTTCAAGTAGGGGTACCAGACGTTGTGCCCTCCAGTTGTTGCTGCCGGACTCCAACTTCCATCAGTCCCAGCCAGCATGCCAATTGGCCAGGGATGATGGGAACTGGAGTTCAAACACATCAGCAAGACTCCACATTGGTTACCCATTTTATCTTCTCTTGACTTCAGTTAATTACCTTGGAAGTCTGTATTCATACTAGATGAAAAAGATTTCTGGTTTCTCTCCGAAAGTTGGTTGCACAACAGATCCTTTCAAATCT